>NC_061114.1:30131514-30328455 GCF_002878395.1 Capsicum annuum
TATGTCATCTGCTTCTGTGCTGTACTATGTGTTTGTGTGATATCTCGTGACTTGAGCCGGGGGTCTTTCGGAAACAGCCTTTCTACTTCATCAGAGGTAGAGGTATGGACTGCGTACATCTTACCCCCCCAGACCCCACTAAGTGGGAATACACTGGGTTTGTTGTTGTAGAAATTAATTTATTTAAGATTTAAGTAATCTATATAATTTCAATTTTACCTTTCATCACTTTGATTCTCTCAAATAGTAATAAAGATGGTACAAATTTGTAGCCTAGGTGGTTTCAATCTCTGTGAGATCATATCTTAAACTATACTAGAATTTGATAGAGTACGAGCAAGAAAATCCTATATATATTGGCCTCATCCTGTGTTGAGGTTGGAAAGGTTTAGGCCTTAGGGGCTGGGTCTGTTTAAGAAAAACAAAAGATATATGCTCTGAAATTTAGCGACTTGCGGTGCCGGCATGTTGAACGTTGAATGAACGGATTTTAGCCTACTGTTTATGTTGATTATATGCACATTGTTCCATTATTGTGAAAATTGCTTGGTTTTGTTTATCGTTAACATCGGATGATTCAATTTCTCTTTAAAGTTAATAGGTTTTTTTTTTCCTTTCTTCTTTCTTTTTCCGCGTTACATACTCATTTCAAAGAATCTGGAGCTCCTGATTGCTCTTACAATCTGTGATTTTTTTTTTATGTTTCTTTGTTTTGCTTTAGTCGTATAGTTTTGCTTTCAAAATAAAATATTATCCATGATTGGTTCGATGGTTGTCACTAGTTTTTAGCCATACGTAGGATTTGGTCCCAATATATTGCCCATGGGTGTTGAGATTGACGTTGTTTTTGGTTGTTTTACTGATAAGATGAAGCTTTAAGAGCTTAAACTGAATTTCTCTGTTCAAATACTCATTTTTGGTTGGTAAAAAATGTTCCTAACTCAAGATAACTTATGCCAAGTCCGAACTCAATGTATCATCTCTTGTAGCCTTTGCCTTCTTTCCTTGTGTTGGTTGTATTACGTTTCAAATCTTTCCCCTGTATTTGCTATATGGAATTCCATCTACTTTGAAGGATCATTATAGTTTTTCTGGAATGCGTGCATAATTGACATGTCGCACCTCATCATACATCCGGTTTTTGGTAAATTTGTGAGCATTCTAGAGTGAGTGAGCTGGTCACATCCATTTGTTTGGATGACATAACAATTGTTGGCATGTTTTTTCTAAAAAAAAAAAAAATAAAAAATTATTTCAGTGAAAGCCGCAACTTTAATGATAGTGTTTTGACTTGAGTTCAGGCGATCTTTCCGATTGAGGTTTCGGCCTATCACTCTCTCCATAATTTTTAGTCTCGAAATTGATTCCTAAATTTCGCTAACAGTGCATGTACTATGTATGTTCTGGTTAATGTATCTAAAATTTGAACTAATCTTTGCATTAATATGTCACAGCATCTTAATCGCCTCCTCATTTGTTCAATATTACGAATTGCCTACCCTTACATGTTATTCCTGTAGAGTTTGTTTTGACTCTAGAGAGAGAAAAGCTTGTAAACAAGGGTTTGCCTTTTTGAACAAATGATATCATGCCGAAGTATTTGAAACGTCTCTCTCCTAGTTAAACCTTTTTGGTTAAAAGTTATTTGAATCTTTAGTGTCCCATAACACTTTGTTTTGTGAAAATCTGGATTGAGAGATGTGTTCCTTTATTTAAAATTGCTCCAGCCCCCTCCAAATTGCAATTTGTTGTGGTTAACCGTATGTTCAAAACATCATGATCATGAGTTATTCTATTATTGTTACGAATCATTGAATCTTGTTTGTTTAGGTCTGTATCATTCTTCTAAAAAGCTGCCTTGAGTGCATACTTATCTCCGTATTTTTTTTCCTTTCCACACGTGACACCCCAACGAGTCAAATGGACTCCTCTCTTGCATATCCGTCAAGTCAAACTCCATGCCAAAATTTCAAAATGAACGAATGGACAAGAAGTAAAACTGTATACACTGATATACAGAAGTATACATGGGATATACAGTGTAAACCGAGGAGGTGAAGTTGGGATATGTGTGGAGGACTGAAAAGCGTACACATATGGCTGATATACGGTTTGATATACATCAGATATACAAAAACGCTGAAGAAAAATGTCTGCAGTATACAGTCGATATACACTCAAATAATGGACTGAAATTCATGGGATTTAGGCCCAAAATCTGGGCAGCCCATAAATGGGCCGAAAGGGCCCAATTCTAACTCTTCCTTTATTTCCTGTTCTTATTTATTTATATTTACTTGAACACCCTAACTAATTAATTTAGATAAATCCTCTAAGTCGTTATCATTTTATTTTATCATGTATTTTAGTCGATTCGTGATTTTCTCACCTAATGTATCTCGTCTAAATGAATTAAAATGGTTACTTTCGATTTTCCTCCTTAAAACTAAGCTTAAAAGAAATTGTCAAGTATTTTATTAAAAATGACATTTGTTTTGTTCATATGACTAATGACCTATTTGGATTGAAATAATTTCCTTCGAATCAAGAAAATTATTTTTTTCGCATAATTTTAACTTTTCATAATTGATAAAAATATTTTTTTTAATAGGACACTTTCTTAATAATTTTCAAATGCGTTATTTATAATAAAGGTGACCTTTTTTGAGTAATGATAAATAATAATAAAAATTAAAAGAGGGTGACATAATCCTCTTTCTTAAAGCAAAATGTAAGCTTATTTTTTTCT
Organism: Capsicum annuum; assembly: GCF_002878395.1. Classification (NCBI taxonomy): domain Eukaryota; kingdom Viridiplantae; phylum Streptophyta; class Magnoliopsida; order Solanales; family Solanaceae; genus Capsicum; species Capsicum annuum. Next base: position 30,134,264 of record NC_061114.1, read on the forward strand.
TAAATCCAAGTGTGCCACCTATTTTAAATAAGTTCTTTTTTTAAATAGAAATAATATCTCACAATTTTTATTTTATTTTAAAATAATTGTAAATTAAGTAAAATTTTCTCAGATAGAATATTCCTTGATTTTTTTTTTCAAATTCTAACTTCTTATGACAAATTAAGTAAAACATTTTCTCAAATAAGATATTTTATAACGTTTCTCTAATTAGGCGAAATATTTTGTAATTTTTCTCAAAATCAATGTTGAATTAAGTAGAATGTTGTAACTGTTTCTAATAAAACTAGAATATTTGTCATTTGAATAAACAAATGCCAATTTTAAAGATATAAATAAATGCTTTTATAAAAGCAACCCTTTTCGGAAGATTAGCCACCTTTTGTAAGTCAGTCAAAAATGATCTTTTGGTGAACCGTTTCTTAAACGGACACTCCTAAGTGTCTTAAAAATCTTCTTAGAGCGTTAGTTGAATCCTTACTCAGTTTTTTTAATTTTAAAGATTTATTCAAAGATTCAAAATTTCTCTTAACTGTTTCTAATAAAACTAGAATATTGTGTCTGTTTCGTGATATCTTGTGGTTAACTGGGAGAAAAATTAGTATCTAGGGAGATGACATATTTTTGTTGATTTTTGAGAAAATGATAAATACCTCTCCAATTGTCTATTTTTTAACTGTGTGATATGTATGTATATATATGTGTGTGTGTGTGCGTGTGTGTGTGACTATTGTGAATCTTTTTATGGTATTAGTATTAGGGACATGATAATTATTGCGAACTTGTGCATGAATCGGATAAGTGGTAGCTTTCAATATTGACTTTGTGCCATGTGTGTGTGAGATGCTATTTAGTTCCCTTTGTGTGTTAAATCCAAAACCTTCCTGGTTAGTCTTGCTAGGTTGTAGGATAGTGGTTAGGAGAGGATCATAGACAATTTTTGATATTAGTCCACTTTTTGCCTAATTGATTTTCCATATGTGAATTAGTATCCTTTGATCCCGATCTTTAAGTCTTACATCCTATTTTTCTTGTTATACTTATCACATTTCCATTTATATTACAATGAACCTGTTTTGGCTCTGGTCCTCCCTGGACATTATGCACTTCAACTCAGGCAAATCGCCTAAGTTGAGGGTGGCTATCATAGGGGTGTGTGATGTAAAATAAGTATAAAGAAGGGTAAAAATAAAATAAAATAAAGTAAGGCTGGGTGTGGTAAAAAAGAAAAGAAAATTTGTAAAGAAGAGAAAAAGAAAGACTAAAAGACTACACCCAACCTGAATATGCTTTAAAATAAAAAGGGGAGAAATAAGGGTGGAAATAAAGTAAAAAATTGGTCAAGTGCGGATCCCAAAAGTTAGTGTAGTGCCAAGGAGACTTAGTCACTTTAAATATCCATAAGTATCATACTAGCCCCAAGCCTATGTTACAAGCCAAAGAAAAGTCCTATAGTGATCCTAACTTAACTGTCAAAAGCTTAGGTAAAGAAAATAAGGGCAAGCCTATGATATTTGATATGCATTGATTGAAATTTCTTTCTAAGAGTGAGTGTCTCTTGACCGTCCCTACATTCAAATGCTTGATTTCATATATGAGTGAGGAGGGATTTCTTTATTGTGAGGGCACATGGATTGTGTTTCTAGCTGCTTACTTGTTTGAATAGTGTAACTTGTATATATCTATGCTTGTTTGTTACTAATGTAATACCATAGCTTGATTCCTTTATGCCACATGGCTGTGCTTCATTAATACACACAGTTGATTTTAAAGTGATTGAACTTAGAGAGGGTAATATGTTTTGAGCTAAAATTAATGATTGATTGCCATAGATATCTTATGTTTCTCTTGGTTAAGTATCGTCGTATTGTTTTGTTACAGTTTGTTGCCTGAGGACATGCAATGTTATAAGTTGAGGGTCTTGATGTGCTATAGGAATATAACACTTATAATGCTTAAACTGTGAGAATATGCATGTACTTAAGACTATTTTGTTAGATTTGATGTGTTTTTGGAAGGGTTTTGCAGGAAATTAGGTTTTGGGATGCTAAATTCAAGAAGAACAATGAAAAGTGGCCTGAGTTGTAGTCAGAAACCCATTTCAGCCTTTACTGCCCAACATACGACTTCCTCCTAACAACTCGTAAGGAGACCTTACGAGTCATATCATGGACATACCTTACAAGTCATATCTTGGATAGATTCGACACAACTTCAACAGTGTTTCAGTATTTTGGCCATAACTTCTCGCCCTCGATATCGCATTAAGGCGAAATTGGTATCATTGGAAAAATAATTCAATTATATATCTGTTGATGGGTCTTGAGATAGAAAAATATAAGTACACAAAAAGTTAGGATCGACTAAAGATGGCGATAGTTATACTCTTCACAAGAACTTAATCGTTAAGGGATGTTTTCACTTGCCTATAAGCTAAGAGCTATTTTTGATATTAATATGCATCTAAAGTCACCAAAAATCTCTGAAAAAGTTGAAGTGTCATAATAATGAGTCAGAAGTTTGAGTACGACTCGTATTATCCCATCGAACATAGACCGGTGTTCGAAGAAAGAAAGAAGTCTCAAGTGGATTCGATTTAAGGACACGAGTCATTTGATCATGGTACGACTCATGATCATAAGTTGTAAGTAGAACTAAAAGTTGAAAACTAAAAGTTGAATCCTGGAAGACAGTCACTGGAGTGGATTCGAGAGCCTTGGTACGACTCGTATAATGATGGTACGAGTTGAAGAACGAGTTATACTTTATGTCGATGTTTTCTATACCATTTTAGTTAGGATTTTGTTTCCTAGGTTTACATATGTAATGCTCCAAGTATGTATCCCGGATGCTACACAGTGCTTATGATCCCGAAGGACCATAAGCTAACCCATGTCTGGTACCTACTGTGAGCACTGGATAATAATAATGAAAGTAATGCGGAAAATAGGCTGAAATGCCATAAGGTTCAAAATCTAAGATACTAGTGAGTAATAGCATCTGATAAAACATCTGAAATCTAAATATTATCTGAACTAGTCTAGTCTGAAAAGCCTCTAACTGAACTGTTTGAATGTGGACTTGATGGGACAAGCCCCTAACTAACTCCGAATACTAAAATACTGAATCTACTAAAAATACTGAAATTAAAGAACACCCTCGATAGATGAGGACTCACTACTGAATCTGCTGCTGCTAACTGAATCTGTCTAGGTGCGGTCAGGAACCTGAGCGTCCAAACCTATGATATGAGACATCATAATGCAAAGAAAGAGTATGCGTCAGTACGTGGAATGTACTGGTATGCTAGATGAGGTAAGGCTAAATGCAAGGGTTCATATGCATGAATAGTAACTGACTGAATGATATAGGGTAACTGAATGTGAGAGTACATGGATAACTAAACTGCTGTAATTTCTGAATATGCAATGCTATGTATATACGTGTATATATACTGTATCTGAGCTTTTACTGAAGCTGAGTACTGAGTTCTGATGCTGAGTAACTGATAATATGAGATTTATTGATAACTAAATTACTGATGACTGAGTGACTGTGTCTGACAGTACTAATTCTGTAGAACTGAACTGAGTTCAATATTGAGACTGTGAGAGGTAATCATCTAACCGATATGCCCTAAATAAGATAACTGGGGTCCAACCTGTAACCCTAGTTGGAAGGGTGTTAGTATCGTGCCATGGGTAAAGACAAGTTGAAGAGTCACCTTCATCTGGCAGGTGCCCTAAACGAGAATAGTGGTACCCTCAACTGGCAGGTAGAAACACCTCATAACCCTCAACTGGTAGGTTGATGTCTCAAACTATGCTGGTAGTTCTGGAATGCAAGGACTGCTTCTAAGGATCACACCCACTACTGGCAGGTGAGCCTCCATCCTTGGGTTCACTCGGTGCAGAATCCTACTCCCAACTAAATAGATAGTGGACTAATTACTAGACTATACTGGATTTGACTAAACTATTACTGATCGTGTTGACTGACTGAATTGGACTGAGTTCTATAACTGACTGAGTACTGCTGATCGTGACATTACTGAGACTATTCTGTAACTACTATAACTCTAGGTAAACAACTATATTTTTCGGGTATTGAATACCCAAGGACTTGATAGTATGAAAAGTAAAGCATAGCATGATCTTGAAAAGCATAACAATGTCCACTTGTTCATAATTCATTCATGGAGATATTTTATCAAACACTTTTAGGGCATAAGCTTGTACATATGATAGCATGTCATGATTTCACCATTTAATTCACATGGACATTCCATGAAACACATGGGGAGCACAACCTAATGCATAAAATCATGGACAACATGTAAACACTGTAACTACAACACCTAAACTTGCTAATTCAAGGATTATAACTGGGAAATACACAATTCAATATACATGCTATTTCAATTTCATGGAATCTACAATTATCATGGATTGAAACTCAATTAATGTCATGAACATGAATACAATCCAATTTCAAGCATGTAAATCATGAATCAATAAACTTGTAGTTTTAAAAATGGATTCTTGGACTCTATGGACGAAAGGAACCCATAGATAAACACCTAAGATACCTGGGTATTTTAATTCTAGAAGGTTCTTGGAGGAATTCTAGAGCTTTGTTCTTGTTTTCCTGAAAACTTGGGTTTGCTAATTGAGAGAGAATGTTTTTAAATCTTAAGAAAAGTGAGTAAATAATGATATAATAGGTTATTTAGGGACTAATCTTGTGTTTAGACTGATTAGGGTTGTGGAAAAATATTAAATTACCCCTGGGAATAAATTAAATTTCATCACTGAAAATTACAAGTTTGGCCTTCACCGCGACACGGTGAGTCACTAAAATTGGGCTGGCACTATTCAAAAAGGGACGAACGTTAAATGGACCCTTGGCGCGACATGGCACCATCGCGGAGCCTCACTGGAATTTGACAATTGGGAAAATGGTTAGTGGCGCGATGCGGTGGAATCGCGTTGCCACACTGGAAAATGATAATTATGAACTGGAATATTAACATGACGCACCATTATCGTGGAGCTCCACTGGAAAATGACGAATGCTATTTGGCTGGTCTTCGCAACTCGGTGAAGTGCCAGTTGGCATACTATTTTACAAAAATTTCTCTAACTCTTCGTTCGAGTATCAGATTTGGGAGAACGTTATATCATTGGAAAGCTGACTGAATTTCCTACGCAATGGTAAGCTTTAAACTAAAAAATACTGTGTATTTTAAAATTTTTATATAGGAATACTCATGTACTTAAAGTTAAATTAAGCTTGGAAAATATGGGGTCTTACAATATCTCCCCCTTGGGAATATTCCTCCTCGAATGAGACTGGTTAAGTTGAGAAAAATACTGATAGACTGAGTTTACACTCTGAACATGCATATCTAATGCATGGAATACATGACTGAAGCTACTGATAAGTTGAGTTTTCATACTGAACATGCATATCTGATGCATGAGTGCATGACTGAACTGATTCATGAATACATGACTGCCATGAAGATGATATGCAATTGTAATAAATACCAAATTTGTAACTGTAACTAAACATGGAACTGAGTAAGTCTAAGAAAGATTGTTACCTTAAGATGAATCTGAATTTGCGGAGAAGAGGTAAGGATACTTGGTCTGCATATCTGCTTGTGCTTCCCAAGTAGCTCCGTCAATGGACTGATTCTTCCAAAAAACTTTGACTAAGGGAACTTCTTTGTTCCTCATTCTGCGAATCTGACGATCGAGGATCTGGACTAGAACCACTTTGAAAAAGAGATCATTCTGAATATCTATGCTCTCTAAGGGGACTATGACTGTTAGGTCACCAATGCATTTATTTATCAAGGAGACGTGGAATACTGGGTGTACTGAAGCTAGATCTGAAGGCAACTCAAGCTCGTAAGCTACCTTTCTAAAATGACTAAGAATTCTGTAAGGACCGACATATCGGGGATTGAGTTTTCCCTTCTTACCGAACCTCTTCACCCCCTTCATGGGAGAGATTTTCAAGTACACAAAATCACCGACCTCAAATTTGAGATCTTTTCTCCGTACATCTGCATATGTTTTTTTTGGCTTTAGGCTGCCCTAAGCCTTTCCCTGATCAACTGAACCTTCTCTAAGGCATCAAACACTAAGTCAGGCCCTATTACTTCTACCTCACCCACCTCGAACCAACCAATTGGAGATCTACATCTCCTACCATAAAGAACCTCAAAAAAAGCCATCTAAATACTGGAATGATAACTGTTATTATATGTGAATTCGATCAAAGGCAAGTGGTCATCCTAACTACCTTTAAAATCAACAGCGCAGACTCTTAACATATCTTCTAAAGTTCGAATGGTTTTTTCTGCTTGACCATCTGTCTGAGGGTGAAAAGTTGTACTGAGGTGAACTTGGGTACCCAGACCCTTTTGGAATGCTTTACAAAAGTGAGAGGTAACTGGGTACCTCTATCTGAGATGATGGATATTGGGACTCTGTGTAACTTGACCAACTCCCTGATATAGAGTTTGGCATAGTCCTTAGCTAAATAGAAGTATGGACTGGTAAGAAATAGGCTAATTTGGTCATCTTGTCTACAATGGTCCAAATAGAATCATGTTGACAATGAGTATGAGGTTAGCCCGTCACAAAGTCCATGTTCACTTCTTCCTATTTCTATGTAGGAATACTGAACTCCTACATAGACCCACTAGGTTTCTGGTGCTCAACCTTAACCTGCTGACACGTTGAGCACTTAGCTTCAAACTCTGCAATGTCTCTCTTCATCCTATTCCATTAATAGATCTCCCACAAATTACAGTACAACTAGTTACCCCTAGATGAATCAAGTAACGCGTGCCATGCACTTCTACAAGAATTCATTACCTCAAGTCATCTACGCCTGGCACACATAGCCAACCAACACACTATCTCCCCCTTAAGAGAAAACCTTCACTTTCTAGGGGAGGATTTATTTGGGTGAAGTCTCAAATCCTGGATGCAATAGTATTGGCCATTGGGTTGGCCTAAACAGTAGTTAACCATTCATTCTGAGCTGCTACGGAATTAGCTAGAGTAGTGAACGGAACTCTGAATTCTGCATGAGAGATATGCTCGTCTAGGGGATCTTCCTGAACGGACGGAGGTGCTGACTGGTTTCCTGTTCTTATTCTGTTAGTCTTTTTAGGAGGCATGTTCTGTAAATGGAAGAAAGAAAAGGATTAGCCTAAGAGTTTAACTTGATCTCATGGTTACTCGCACGATATGAATACTGAAAGAAGGGAAACTTTTCCTAAACGTATCGCAACCTCTTGTCCATAAATATAGTGTACTACACACATACACAAGACTCTACTAGACGTGACTTTTAGACTCCCTAGGAATCTATTGAACCTTAGGCTCTAATACTAAGTTTGTAACACCTCGAGTCTATACCTTGAATGCTACACGGCTACACGATGCTTAAGACCCCGAAGGATCACAAGCTAACCCATGTCTGGTATTTGTTGTGAGCACTGGATAATAATAATGAAATTAATATAGAAAATAGGCTGAAATGCTATAAGGTTCAAAATCTAAAATATTGGTAAGTAATAACATTTATAAAACATCTAAAATCTGAATATTGTCCAAATTAGTCTAGTCTGAAAAGCCTCTAATTGAACTGTCTGAAATGTTGAGTTGATGGGACAAGATCCCAACTAACTCCGACTAATGAACTACTGAAGCTACTGAAAATACTAAAATAAAAACATATCCTCGATAGATGAGGACTCACAACCAAATCTGCTGCTACTAACTGAATTTATCTAGGTGCGGTCAGGAACCTGAGCGTCCGAACCTATGATATGAGACATCATCGCACAAAGAAAGAGTATGCGTCAGTATGTGGAATGTACTGGTATGCTAGATGAGGTAAGGCTGAATGCAAGGGTTCATAAACATGAATAGTAACTGACTGAATGATATAGAGTAACTGAATATGAGAGTACATGGATAACTAAACTGCTGTAATTTTTGAGTATGCAATGTAGTGCATATACGTGTATGTATACTGTATTTGAGCTTTTACTAAAGTTGAGTGCTGAATTCTGATGCTGAGTAACTGATAATCTGAGATTTATTGATAACTGAATTACCGATAACTGAGTGACTGTGTCTGACAGTCTTGATTCTGTAGAACTAAACTAAGTTCTATACTAAGACTGAAATTGAGATTGTGGGAGGTAATTATCTAACCGACCTGCCCCAAATAAGATAACTGGGGTCCAACCTGTAACCTCAGTTGGAAGGGCGTCAGTACCGTGCCACGGGTAAAGATAAGCTTAAGAGTCATTCTCATCTTGCAGGTGCACTGAAAGAGAATGGTGGTACCCTCAACTGAAAGGTAGAAACACCTTATCAACCCTTAACTGGTAGGTTGATTTCCTAACCTACACTGGCTACGTAGTTCTAAAATGCAAGGACTACTTTTAAGGATCACACCCTCTACTGACCGGTAAGCCCCCATCCTTGGGTTCACTCGATGCTGAATCCTACTCGCAACTGAATAGACTGTGGACTGATTACTAAACTGTACTGCATTTGACTAAACTGTTACTAATTGTGTTGACTGACTAAACTGGACTGAGTTAACTAAGTTCTGTAACTGACTGAGTACTGCTGATCGTGATGTTACTGAGATTATTTTGTAGGTGAAATATCTAAAACTAAACTTAGAGACCAAATGCATAATATTATGGCCCATTCTTCTATGTTGAACATATAAAATCCACGACGTGTGTGCTCTAGGATGAGGCAAGTGAGATCTGGGTCAAAGAATGCAATGCTCCAGTCTAAAGATGTTGTAGGCTATGAGAAATATCCTGGCTTAGCAACTTATAGAGATTAAACAATAGCCAAAGGAGGTACAAGGGAAGGTTCCTTTAAAATAGAACAAATATGTTCACCTTTACTTGATGAATGGCACCTTACAAGAACGGGTGGCCTAACTAGTGACTGATTTGGCAATGCTCGCGAGCGATGTGATAAGTATGAGATGGAAAGAGCGTGACTTGAGGCCGGGATCAACACATTATAGGTGAGGCCTAACACTTATAGATATGTAGCCGAGTTGGACAGGACTTGAGTGGCCCTAAAGACCAGGGTGGACACCCTTTATGAGATCTGAGACATGTCCACTCAGGTCTTTAGAGCCACTTAATTCATATCTAACTCGGCTGTATATCTATCATTGTTATGCCTTACTTATAACATATTGATACATTTCAAGTTGTACTCTGTCCATCTCATCCTTATCATGCAACTCATGAACCTATGCCAAATCAAGGTCACACTTTCTTGCAAGATATCATTCATCGAGTAAAGATTAACACATTTCTTCTCCTTTAAATAAACCTTCCCTTGTAACTTCTTTTGTTCTTATTTAATCTCTATGAGCTGTTAGGCCAAGATATTTCTCATAGATTGTAGTATCTCATTGTTAGCCTGGACCACTGCATTCTTTAATCGGAGCTCTCTTGCCTCAGCCTAGAGCACACCTTTTGCGGATTTCATATGCTCAACATCAGCAAAATGGGCCATAAGATTATGTATTTCGCAGGTGAATTTAGGTTTGAATACGTCACCTATTCGGTTTCTTCATCTAAGGAAGAAAGGTTACATTATTAATACTTGGATTTCTATATATATGCAGTAATTCTGAGTCATGCTATCATTTTCATCCTCGTCAAGATATGTATCATCTTTATTTTTTTCACATCGCTCCTTCTTTTTCCCTTATTCATACTTCCTTTTTGTTTTTTTGTTGTAATTCATTTAGCATAAGATCAACATGTAACTTTGCATTGTAATGTAGCTCCAAACTGCAGGTGTTTTTTTGTGGAACAATACATCGATATGGCTTAAGTAAAGATAATCCAAAATTATTTCTAAAAGCCTTGTATTTTCAATTTGTTTACTAGTTCCTACGCTTATGAAATATTCTTGTTTATCAAACTTTACACTACTGATCACATCATATACTTTTGGACTTCTACAAATCATAGCCAAAAAAACTAAAGATCTTTTGGCATCACTATGTATGTGATAGCTGGTGTAAACTAGTCCATACTCTCATACTTTATAAAAGAAAATGAGAGTTTTTTATATACAAAAGATGGAGCAAGAAGGATTTAAAGATATCCAAACATATGTTTATTTGATAAGTCTGAAGATGTAGGGACTGGCAAATAATTCTAAGAAAATACACATACTTGTGCCGTAGGTAGTCTAAACTATAAGACTTTATTCAAACCTGTAATAACCCGTACTTTTCTTAGCTTGAATTCGTCCTAGAATGTTAAAGAATATCTTCCAAAATAGATAATAATTATTATATGTGAAATTTACCAGATTTAGACCTCCTATTGTGTAGAAAATTGAATTAGCTTTTCAACGATATAAGATTCACCCAAATTCGATAACCGAGTGAGAAGTTACGACTATTTTAAGCTTCAGTCATAAAACACCGTCATTTCATCCACTAGCGCATCGCAGAGACAGTTTAAATGAAATTCGTCAAATTCCAGTGAGGCTCCGCAATAGCCCCGTGTCGTGGAGAAATCCATTTTCCCAATTGTCCCATTCCAGTGGCCCTCCGTGATGTTGGCACGTCGCGCCGAAGGCCAAAATGGCATTTCAAAAGGGCACCGCTATGGAGGCATATCGCGGCGTCTGCCCAGTTCCCAATTGTCAATTTCTATTATAGCGGTGGCCACCTAGTTCAAAAAAATATGCGTTTTTCAGTCCGTTTAATTATTTAAAAGGGATATTTTGGTAAATTACCTAGCCTCAATCCTTCTTAAACAAAGAATTTATCATACTCAAGGCATTTTATGCCCAAATTCATCACTTTTCTCTCAAAAGAAAACCCTAGATCATCAAAGCTCCTTCTCCAAGAAACCCAAATTCTTCCATTAATTCTCCAAGATAATTCAAGATTAAGAATTCCTAATACAAGAACTCCAAGAATTCATTGTTAAAAGCACAATAGGAATTCAAGTTTCAAGCTTTTCATCAAAAATCATCAATTAAGGTATGTGGGGTTATGAACAAGGATACTCCTTTCATCCTTGGGCCCAAAAATTATTTTTAATTATAAAAGTTATTTGATTTTATGTGATTTTCCATGAAATTGATGTTAGGGTTTGTACCCAATATTACTATTCATAAGACTATGAGACTTCCATTGATTTAGAAGTTGAATTACATGATTTTGTTCATATTTTCATGCATATTGCAGAAATTTCCAGATTTTATGATGAATTATAATTGTTTACACCATCAAGCATGAATTTTAAGATGTTTTAACATGAGTTTGATACTTGGGTCATTAAGCCCTAATGAGTATTGCTATTTCAATGTTGATTGCGCTATGAGCACTTTACGACTAGATTCTTTTCAGATTATTAATAAAGATTTGACCTTTTGGTCTCAAAATAGATATGAAATCCACTTTACAGTATTTAGATTATAGATTTAGCTTTACAGATATACTGTTGGTTTTTATCATAAACCATTAGACTATTTTAAAAGTGGATTTTCATCAGAATAAGCATACAAATTTAATGGGGGTAGTATTTAGCACCAAGATGGGTAAGTTATTATGGTTTCATACCCTAGAACTACGTGCCAACATAGGATTTAGATTGTTCCCACTTCTACATGAATGATAGATATGTGATCAATCAGATAGGTTATACTCCCTGGTAAGAGTATGACTCCTCTCCCCAATGTGAGTATTCCTCCTTAGGGGGACAAGAACGTTGGACTCTATGAATTCTCACATGGTTTATGTTGGTTAGAAGAACCTACCTTCAGATAAAAGATAAATTATTTCCTTAAAGCCTTCAGATAAAGCATTTTCCATTCATAATAAGATTTCAGATTTCTAAACCCTTTAATATAAAGTATTTCTATACAGACTTACAGATTTCACTTAGCCTATATGATTTGAGTATAAAAATAGAATACAGATTTCAGAACTAAGGGTAATGACTCACAAGATTTATAATATATGCTTTATTGTTCAGATTTATGATCTTCAGTTTTCAGAATACTCAAGCCTATGTGAGTCATTTACCTTTAGCATGCATGATTTTATAAATTGTGATGATATTGTTTACTTATTACATTCACCCCCTATATACTCAAAACATCCTCAAAATACTGATCCACATATATGTCTATGTGCTACATTATCTCATAATGTAGGTTTAGGTGCTCATCTCAGCAGCGTGAGTGATTTTTGAGCATCTCATCTACATCCTTGCAGTTAGTGAGTCCTCATATTTTGGGGACTTAGCTATTCATATTTTCAGTTATTAGTATATACTTTATTATTCATTTCAGACAGTTTGAGTCATCTAGGGGCTATCCTAGTGACTCTCTAGTTTCAATTAGTAGAGGCTTGTCGGACTACTAGATTTAGTTTTAGATTTTAGTTATAGTATTTAGATTTTCAGTATTTGCTTATTCAGACAGTTTTTCACATTTATTATGATTTTTCATTTATAGTTTCCCTATTTTGTGAATTAGATTTAGAAAAGGCAGCTAGGGTTAGCTCAAGACTACTTATAGTTCGAAACACCATGTGGCGTCCTGGGAATTAGATTTTGAAGTGTTACAAACTTGGTATCAAAGCCTATGATTTAGAGAGTCCATTTTAGGAAATTATCTCTTCTTTCATAATCTACCATGTATTTAATGTCTCTATCTGCTTCTAACTCGTTCTTTTATGTGATAGAAAATGCCTTCTCATTGAGCTAATACACACAAAAAAGATAATCAACCACCTTAGCTTACAGATTCTTTGAATGAGAATGTGTCACATGCAGAGTTTCGAGCTGCCTTTCAGGCACTAGCCCAAGCTACCACAGCTAATGTTCAGGGTAACCGTCAGGCTGTAGCCCCACTTTACCAAGATGAGGACTTAGTCGCAGCCAGAATTTGAGATTTTATGAGAATAAATCCGCTGGAATTCTTTGGGTCAAAGGCAGGTGAGGACCCACAGTTTTATCTAGATGAGGTTAAAAAGATTATCTAAATTATGCATGTTTTTGAAGAGAAGAGTGTATAATTGACATCCTATAGGCTAAGGATGTTGCATATGATTGGGTAGTGATGTGAAAGAAAAGTAGAGGGGAGAATGCAGCTCCCATAACTTGGCAGATGTTTCAGGATATATTCTTAGACAAGTTCTTCCCACATGAGATGAGGGAAGCTAAGATAGAAGAGTTCATGAACCTGAGGTAGGGATCAATGACAATGAAGGAGTATTTCCTTAAGTTCAATCATTTATCTAAGTATGCCCCTGATTGGATGGCTGACCCTAGGTCAAGCATGACTAAGTTTATGACTGGTGTGTTTGGGTTGGTAGTTAAAGAGTGTAGGACTGCTATGCTCATTGGAGACATGGATCTTGCTATATTGATGATGCATGCTCAGAAGATTGAGGCAAAGAAGTTGAAGGAAAGAGAGAGAATGAGTAAATAAGAGGGCTAGCACAGGGCAGTTTGATTATCGTTAGAATAGGTCTGGAGGAGGAAATCGTTCCCAATTTCAGAATCGGTCATCTATGCCCGCACATTCTTCAGCCAGTGCTCTCACACCCAGGAACAGGCAAGAACAGTGGGGTAAGTTTCTATGTCCATATCTCTAAATAGTGTAAGTGGGAAGCCCAATCATCCATAACGTGCTAAGTGTGGTAAGAATTATACGGGTGAATATTTGTAGGGCCAGAAAGGTTATTATGGTTGTGGCTAGGTGGGTCACAGAATCAAAGAGTACCCGTGTGCTAGACAGGGAAACAGGGATGTTCGTCCCCAGACTCGGGCTGCTAGTGCACCAGCTTCTCTAGGTCTCCTAGCCTCTCCTCAGGGTGCTTCATCCAGTATCGGTGATGGTCAGTGCCAGAATTAGTTTTATGCCTTACCATCCTGTCAGGAGCAGGAGGATTCACCAGATGTTGTTACTAGTATGCTTCGTGTCTTTCATCTTGATGTTTATGTGTTGTTAGACCCTAGGTTAAGTTTATCTTATGTGACCCCATTAGTTGCAGTAAATTTTGAGATAAGTTCTAAAAAGATCCTTGAGCCTTTCTTGGTTTTTACTCCAGTACGTTAGTCAGTTATTGCTAAATAGATTTATAGAAAATGTCCTATGACTATCCTCCATAAAGTCATGTTAGCATACTTAATAGAGTTAGATACGGTTGAATTTGATCTTATTCTTGGTATGGATTGGCTTCATTCTTTTTATGCAACCATAGACTGTTGCACTTGAGTGGTGAAATTTCAGTTTCCAGATGAGCCAGTCTTTGAGTTGTCAGGTAATTCAGTGTCTCCCAAGAGTCATTTCATATCTTATCTTAAAGCCAGAAAGTTGATTTCCAAAGGGTGTATCTATTATCTTGTTCGAGTTAAAGATACTACGTCTGAGTCTCCAACAATTTAGTCAGTTAGTGTAGTTAATGAGGTTCTTGATGTCTTTCCAGAAAATCTCCCAGGGGTGTCTCCCGATAGAGAGATAGAATTTGGGATTGACCTTTTTCCCGATACACAGTCCATATCCATTCCTTTTTATCCCATGGCTCCACCCGAACTTAAAGAGTTAAAGAAGCAGCTCAAAGATCTTTTAGATAAATGTTTTATAAGACCTAGTGTTTCTCCATGGGGCACTCCCGTCCTATTCATACGAAAGAAAGATGGTTCTTTGTGAATGTGCATTGACTATCGTCAGCTAAATAAGGTCACAATCAAGAACGATATCCTCTTCCTAGAATTGATGACTTATTTGATCAACTCCACGGTGCAAGTTATTTCTCAAAGATAGACCTTAGATCCGACTATCATCAGCTTAAAGTAAGAGAATGCGATATTCCAAAGACAGCTTTCAGAACCCGTTATGGTCATTTTAAGTTTCTAGTCATCTCCTTTGGGCTAACCAATGCCCAAATAGCTTTCATGGACCTCATGAATCAAGTGTTCAAACAGTATCTAGACATATTTGTCATAGTATTCATAGATGATATCCTTGTGTACTCTTGTAGTAAGGATGATTATGTACATCATCTTAAATTGTCTTGCAAACTCTTAGAGATCATAATTGTTCGCCAAATTCAGCAAGTGTGAATTTTGGCAAAGATCAGTAGCCTTTCTCAGTTATACTGTTTCCGCCGATGGCATTAGAGTGGATCCCCAAAAGATAAAAGCCGTTAGAAATTGGCTTAGACCTATATCCCCATCAGACATTAGAAGTTTCTTGGGTTTAGCCGGCTATTACCACTGTTTTGTTGAAGGTTTATCATCTATTGCATCTTTTATGTCTAGACTAACACAAAAAAAGTTAAGTTCCAGTGGTCAGATTCCTGCGAGAAGAGTTTTTGGGAGTTGAAGACTCGACTCACTTCAGCGCTAGTTTTAGCGTTACCTGATGGTAAAAGTGGTTTTGTTATTTATTATGATGTCTCCAGAGTTGGTTTGGGTTGTGTGTTGATGCAGAGAGATAAGGTCATAGCCTATGTCTCTAGACAACTTAAGCCTCATGAAAATAATTACCCAACCCATGATCTTGAGTTAGCTACTGTGGTATTTTCTTTGAAAATTTGGAGACATTATCTATATGTTGTGCATGTTGATGTGTTCACGGACCACAAAATCTTTCAATATGTGTTTACTCAGAGGCAGTTGAATTACTGGCAGAGAAAGTGGTTAGAATTGTTGAAAGATTATGACATGAGTGTGTTATACCATCTGGGCAAGACCAATGTAGTGGCAGACACCCTTAGTAGATTGTCTATGGATAGTGTTGCTCATATGGAGAAAGATAAGAAAGAGTTAGCTTGAGAAGTTCATCGTTTGCCTAGATTGGGTGTTAGGTTGGTTGATTTAGCTCAAGGGAATGTTTGGGTTCAGAGTAGTTCTGAATCCTCCCTAGTTTCGGAAGTGAAGGAGAAGCAAGACATGGATTCTAGTTTAGTCAAACTGAAGGAGTCAGTTAAAGACCAAAAGATAAAGGTTTTCTCCCAAGGGGGAGATGGCGTGTTGAGGTACCAAAGTAGATTGTGTGTTCTATGTGTTGATAACTTGAGACAACGGATTATAGAAGAAACGTATGGTGCGCATTATTTTATTCATCCAGATACTACCAAGATGTACCACGACTTGCGGGAAATCTATTAGTGGAATGGTATGAAGAAAGATATAGCAGAGTTCGTAGCTAAGTATGCAACTTATCAACTGGTTAAGGTAGAGCACCAAAGACCTGGTGGTACATTGCAAGAGTTTGATATCCCCACTTGGAAGTGGGAAGAGGTGAATATGGATTTTGTGACAAGATTACCCCTTTTGCATCGTTAGCATGATTCGATTTGGATTGTTGTAGATAGATTGACGAAGTCCGCACATTTCTTACCAGTTCATACGTCTTACACGGTTGAGGATTATGCTAAGTTGTACATCAGAGAGTTAGTCAGATTGCATAGAGTTCCCTTATCTATCATCTCAGATAGGGGTACTCAGTTTACATCCTAGCTTTGGAGAGCTTTTTAGATGGGTCTTGGTACCCAAGTTCATCTTAGTTCATCTTTTCACCCTTAGACAGATGGTCAAGAAGAGTGGACCAGACAGATGGTCAAGAAGAGAGGACCATCCAAACTTTAGAAGATATGTTGAGATCATGTGCTCTTGATTTTAAAGGTAGTTGGGATGAGCATTTGCCGTTGATTGAGTTCTCTTATAATAATAGTTACCATTCTAGCATTCAGATGGCCCCGTTTGAGGCTCTTTATGAGAGGAGATGTAGATCACCCATAGGTTGGCTTGAAGTGGGTAAGGTCGCGTTGCTTCGTCCCGATGTAGTATTTAAAGCTATGGAAAAAGTTAAGTTGATTAGAGAAAGATTGAAAACAACCCAGATTTGTCAGAAATCCTATACATATTTGAGAAGAAAGGACCTCGAGTTTGAGGTTGGTGATTTAGTGTATCTGAAGATTTCACCCATGAAAGGGGTAAAGAGATTTGACAAAAAGGGGAAGCTTAGTCCCTGATATGTTAGCTCTTTTAGAATTGTAAGTCGTATTGGGAAAGTAGCTTATATGCTTGATTTACCCGCAGACTTATCAGCCGTTCATCCTGTATTCCACATCTCTATGCTTAGAAAGTGCATCAGTAACTCTACTATTGTAATTCCTTTAGAAAGCTCAGATATTCAAAACATCCTTTCATACGAAGAGATTCCAAATTGCGATTTTAGATCATCAAATTCGTAGACTAAGGAACAAAGAAGTTCCCTTGGTCAAAGTTCTTTGACGGAATCAGTCTGTTGAGGGCACTACTTGGGAAGCAGAAATAGATATGAAAGCCAAGTACCCTCACCTCTTTTCCGCAAACTCAGATTTAGCCAAAAGTAATACTCTTCCTTAATTCAGTTCTTTTCTAATCACAGATTTAGCTATATAGTTGTCCTCGTGTAAGTTTATGCACTCACAGAATTACTCAGAAACTCAAAATGATTTAGATTCAGTTATTCAGTTTATTTTGTTTGTGCATGCTATCATATATCCTCAGATTCCTTAGTATTCTTAGTCTAATTTGTAATATTCGAGGATGAATGTTCCCAAGGGAGAGATATTATAACACCCCATATTTTTCTTAGCTTGAATTCATCCCTAGAATGTTAAAAAATAGCTTCCAAAATATATATTAATTATTTATTGTGGAATTTTCCAGAATTAGACCCCCCATTGTGTAGATAATTGAATTAGCTTTTCAACGGTATAAGATTCGCCCAAATTCGATCACCGAGTGAGAAGTTACGACTATTTTAAGCTCCAGTTGTAAAACACCGTCATTTCGGCCACTAGCGCATCACAGAGATAGTTTAAATGCCATTCGTCAAATTTCAGTAAGGCTCTGTGATAGCCCCACATCGCGGAGAAATCCATTTTCCCAATTGTCCCATTCTAGTGGCCCTCTGCGATGTTGGCGCATCGCACCGAAGGACAAAATGGCATTTCAAAGGGGCACTGCGATGGTGGCGCATCGCGACATCTGCCTAGTTCCCAGTTGTCAATTTTCAGTGAGCCACCGCAATAGTGGCGCATCACGGTGGCTACCCAGTTCAAAAAAATATGCGCTTTTCAGTCCGTTTAATTAATTAAAAGGGGTATTTTGGTAACTTACCCATCCCCAATCCGTATTAAACAAAGAATTTATCATACTCAAGGCACTTTATGCCTAAATCATCACTTTCCTCTCAAAAGAAAACCCGACATCATCAAAGCTCCTTCTCCAAGAAATCCAAATTCCTTTATTAATTCTTCAAGATAATTCGAGATTAAGGATTCCTAATACAATAACTCCAAGAATTCATCTTTAAAAGCACAATAGGAATCTAAGATTCACACTTTTCATAAAAGATCATCAATTAAGGTATGTGGGGTTATGAACACACCCTCAATTCCATTCTCACCAACTACTGAACACACCCTCAATTCCAACCTCACTACAACATTGCTCACACTCTCTATTTTTTCTCACTCTCTCACCCTCTATTTTATTTTCTCTTTTTGTTTTGGTGTGTTTGAAGAATGAAGATGCCTCTCTTTATATAACAAATAAGAACTTGGTATCCAAGTATGGTACGGGAGCAAGTTCATTTTCCTCCATAATGTTGGGAAGGGCAAGGGCACTATGAAAGTGCATGATAGGGTAGCAGCATAAGAAAACTCAAGTCAAAACTTTTTCTTTCAATTTGAATCAAGAGAACATAAAGAAAATCCAAATAAAATAAAAAATAGGTAGCAAATATATTAACCACACAAATACGACAAGACAAGAATAAAACCAATCGCACGGGACACCAAATTTACGTGAAAAACCTTTTGATGTGAAGAGTAAAAATCACGGGACCAAAAACTCCACTATAATAATCAAGATTTACAATATTTTTATCCAAAATTTACCACAAAGAAAGTACCAAACAACGAGCAACAACACAATAAGATTGCACCAAAACTAGAGAAGAAAAAAGGGCAAAAGCACAAAATGCAGCTACTGTTTATAAATAAAAAATAGGATCTACATGCCACCAAATCCACCCCTTTTATTTCCAAATCAAAGATTGATATGAGATAAATAAGCTGTCCAAAAATCAGTTCAACCGAACAAGAAATGAAGCAGGAATCACAATTTAAAATTGACTGTTGTGGCTGAACTTTTAGTACAAAAATTTGCACTTTATCTCCATATTTGGCTGCTGAAAAATCTTTTGTGGATGGTGAAATAAGACCTGAAAAAGTCTATATATATTCACCATAGTAATGGACCTCTGGAAAAAAGTGAATTGGTCCATATTGGGCTTTATTTATCCATATAGAAAAAAAAAGACCCATAACCCAACAATTCTCTACCTCCCGACTATGTCGAGGAGAACGTCATCCCGACGATCATGTAACAATATTCAAACTTCCCTCTTGGCAAAGCTTTATTCATTATGTAGGAACCATTATCATCTATATGAATCTTCTTAAGTTCAAGAAATTTAGAATCCAACACATCTCAAATCCAATGGTATCTCACATCAATGTGTTTAGACCGACCATGAAATGTAGAATTAATCCCAAGATGTATAGCACTTTGATTTCATAATAAAGCACATACCTCTCTTGACCACAACCAAGTTCCCCTAAAAATCCCTTCATCCAAAGAAATTCTTTACAAGCTTCAACGGCAGCAAGAAGCTCAGCTTCTGTAGTAGACAGAGGAACACATTTTTGCAACCTAGATTGCCAAGACAGACCCCCTGCAAAAGTAACCAAATACCATGAAGTAGACTTGCGAGTATCAACATCACCAGCCATATCTAAATTAATATAACCACAAAAAATAGGCTTCCTTGTACCAAAACACAAACTTAGACTAGAAGTGCCACAAAGATATCTCATAATCCACTTCACAACATTCCAATATTCTCTTCCCAGATTAAAAAGAAAACGGCTAACAATACCAAAACATTAGCAATACCCAGTCTTGTACAAACCATTGCATACATCAAAATACCAATGGCCGAAGCATAAGGGACTTTCTTCATATCTTCCTTCTCATCATCACTGGAAGAACACTGTTTTGTACTCACTTTGAAGTACATAGCTACAGGTGTACTGACAACCTTAGTATTATCCATGTTGAACCTTCAAAGTACTTTCTGAATGTACTTCTCTTATGATAACCACAACTTCTTGGCCTCTCTATTATGGACAATTTGCATACCAAGAATCTGCCTTGCTGGTCCTAAGTCTTTCATAGAAAAAGACTTACTCAAGTCTTGCTTCAACTTCTGAATCCTGCAAGAATTATGACCAATAATAAGCATGTCATCAATATAAAGCAACACAATAATAAAGTCACCATCCAAAAATTTTTGCACAAAAACACAATTGTCTGAAGTAGTTTTCTTAAAACCCTGCTGGCCCATAAAGGAACCAAACTTCTTGTTCCACTGCCTAGGAGCTTGTTTCAAACCATATAAGCTTTTCTTCAATTTGCAAACATGATTCTCTTTTCTCTTAACTTTAAAACCTTTGGGTTGCTCCATATAAATTTCTTCATCTAAGTCACCATGAAGAAAGAAGTTTTAACATCCGTTTTCTCAACCTCTAAATTTAGACTTACAGCTAAGCCTAGAATCAGGCGAATTGATAACATCTTCACAACTGGAGAGAATATCTCATCAAAATCAACTCTTTTTTTCTATTTAAATCCCTTGACAACTAATCTAGCCTTGTACCATGAAACAGGGTTACCATCTTTATGTTTTACCTACGACCTATTTTTCAAAGATTTTTTGTCTTTAAGAAGCTTAACCAAATCAAAGGTATGATTATCATGCAAAGATTTAATCTCATCTTTCATAGCATCAAAACACTTTTATTTTTCTTTGCTTTCCATGGCCTCATTAAGACTCTCAAGTTCTTTCCCATCAGGCAAGAGTACATACTCATTGAGAGAATAACGAGATGAAGGTATTCTCTCTCTAGTAGATTATCTAAAAGAACTCTCTAGGGTATCAATAACTGGTTGTTGATTAACCATATCAACTTGCACTGGAGAATTAACAACAGCATGCCGGTCATTCTGGGGATGATCATCATCTTTATTATCAACTTGATTTTCATCAGCATAAAGATTTTTTTTAGGAGCAGTAGTTAAAGGAACTGGATCTACATCAACTAAGCTCTCACTACTCTAAGAATTATCCTTCTCATCTTTGTCAAAATCTTCAATTGTTTGGTCTTCAAAGAATACAACATCACGACTTCTAACAAGTTTCTTCTCAACTGGATCATAGAAACAATAGCCAAATTCATCTTGACCATAACTATTAAAGATACAGTGTCTAGTTTTAACATCCAACTTTGAACTTTCATTCTTAATAACATGCACAAAGGATTTAAACCCAAAAACTCTAGGATGATCATAAGAAACATTCTTAACAGACCAAAATTTGTTAGTGACATCATATCCAAAGCAATGTTGAGAGATAAATTGATAACATAAGTAGGAGTATTAAGTGTTTCTGCCTAAAAGAAATCTGGCAGCTTATCATCTGAAAGCATACAACTAACTCACTCAACTAGAGTATCGTTCATCTTTAACTGACGAGTTTTCTAATATCGAATACCTTGCTCTCTACAATATCTATCAAAAAGACCAATATACTCACCACATTTATCTAAGGATGCCTTTCAATATCTTCTTTATCTGCCTCTCAACTAAGGCTTAAAACCCCTTAAACACATCAAGTACTTGATACTTGGACTTCAAAGAAAATACCCAGAATTTGTGAGAATGATCATCAGTAAAAGTCACAAAGTATAGTGCAACACCATGGGACCTTACTTTAAAAGGACCACGCAAATCAAAATATACCAACTCTAGCAAATCAAGCTTTCTTGAAGGTGGATGACTCTGAAAAGAAACTCTTTTGGGATCCAAGCTACTATCCATATATGGAAGCCCCTCCTTATGTTTCTCACACTAATCATGCTCGTATCATCCAACCCTTCTTTAAAAGGATTCGTCCTCAAATTCGGACCTTGCAAAAACATGAGAAGGACAAACAACCAACATATCTTCATATAAAGGGTTAGCACAAAGGTTGTCAACCATACGAGCTTAACAAGGAGGCACACATTTGAAATATAACCAACTATCATTTGTTTGAATAAGAGTTATTCATCATATAAGGTACAATGAATTTAGCTATAAGCATTATCATGTGTCAAGGAAACTACAAAGGGTCTTATTGGCTTCAAAGAAGTACAAGACCCATATATGTCGACCCATATATGTCTACCTCTATAGTAAACAAATTCCACATCAATATGGGTATCATTGTAAGCAAAGAGGTAATAGATAAAGGTGCTAAGCTCACTATCACCATCTAGGTGTGTCAAAAGATCAGGATACTAATAGATAATGAGATATGTTTTAAACACAAAACAACCTCTCTATCAAGCAACTTCCCAAGGAAAGGAAGTCCACCAACGAAGCCATGTTACTAAAATGATCGAAGGATCTATTAGGAGTTAAATCACTTCATATCAAATAGTACTCCCAATAAATTGGGGTCCCCCCTATCATAGTGTCAAGTATGCTTTCAAGAGTTCCATTTGAAAACTCAACTTGTCCAACCCTTTGAAGGTGACAACGAGCCTTTGATATTGATGGACTCTTCCACAAACAAGCAAACCACTTGGCATTTTGTAGTTATGGGTCACACAACTTAAGCACAAGTATGTCAAATAAGAATGCAAGTATATACAAAACTCCCCAAATAGGAAATGAGACATTTTCCTTGGGGTTCACAAGCATGAGACTACATTTTAGGAAAGGTTCATCATAGGAAAAAAGTAGTAAGGAAAGATGTTACTTAAATGAACTCCATCCAAGGTGTGCCCACATATAAAATAACCCTTTGATCCACAAGTATTTAGGCCTTGATCAAGAATGGAGTTACATAAGAATGAAGGGGTCATTGGAAAATATAAACCTCATTTCTTTCGACCACTAATCCCTCTAATAGATGTATTATCATCTTTCAAGAAGAGAGTTTCGTCCTTAAAAAGTGTGTCATCATGTCATAGTGGATTATCAATCACTTGGTAGCCTTCATGAGAAGCTACACTTCTATTATGCCAAGACATACCACTATGCATATCACCTTCATTAGTCATATCAACATCAAATATGAGATTATCCTTAAAAATACATTTCACCTTAAAATCCTCATGAAAAGAATAAGGGAATCACAATTCAAGGATTCATCATTTAGGTGCAATAGCTTCACACGACTATCTACATGATCAACTATATCAATGCCATCACTAAATGGTGGTTCCTTAAGTTTATCACAAAACATCTCATTTAGTGGGTTATTATTACACACGAGTTGACCAATACCAATATCACTTAATAATGAACTATCATTCAAAGCACATGTATCAACACAAGATGGACACAAATTGATCTTACTAGAAGAAATAATTTGGTTATCAATAAGATCAACATGTGTATCAATATTCTCAAAATGCACATTACCAAAACATGAAAAAGAATCACATGACAATGTACTATCCTTCAAAGCACAATTGTCAATACTAAGTGGACACAAATTGATCTTACAAAAAGAATCAATTCAGCTATCAATAAGATCAACTAGTGTATGAACACTCTTAACAAATACAAATACATGATCACTAAATGACAAAGAATTATTGAGCTCGCATGAAAACAAGCTATCACTTACACTTAATTGGCTGCTAGACACACAATGGTCTTTTACTTTTAATAAATTATAAGGTTGCTTTGTTAACTCGTAGCTCATATTAATGGTTGTCTTCACCTTGATTTTCAACATTGGATTCGTGCATATATGGGATATAATGATTTTGGAAGCAGGAAAATCCTAAATAAATATTATAAGCATCTAATATGCCCATACCACACCATACCTCTTCTTGATACTCCTCAAGTAAAATGAGTATCCTTACTTGTTGATTAATCCGAAACCCTTTTACATCTTGAATAGGATTTTGAACTGAATATACAGATAACCCAAAATATTTCACCACTTTATGGAATATGACATGGATAATACATTGATCATCAAGTATAAGATCAAATCCCCAACACCCAAAATAGTCACTTTGGTCTAAGAATTTGCCGATCATAGCCTTACAAATCTTGAAACATTAAGCTTACTCTATTCCCATGGCCTATGGATCCTTCATCCTACCTCTAACATTATTATAATATGAAGTACTAGTCACATTCGAATAAGGATAAGAAGTACAAATTCTTTCACCATAAGAAGTAGAGAATGAACTTCTCCTATGGTCCACACGACGTCTTTGAATTGGTTTCACCCACACATTTATACCCCCTCGATTAGAATTGGAAGTAGCATAAACTGAGGAAGGTAATTCATTCCCAAAACTTTATTTTTTATCACTATACTCCTCAAAGAGTTAATAAAGTATATGGGAGAAAGAATCATACCTCACATCATCTTTATCACCATGATGTGAAATATGGGAACCCATGTATCCTTGATCTTCACTATCAAATTCATCATAAGATACTTCTACTCCTTTATTTTCTTCAAAAGAGCATAAGCTCCATGCAACTCATATTTATCTCAGATGTAGTAATTCCCATCACTGTGTCGATTATAATCTCTTTGACCATCATATCCTTTATAGGATTCATCATCATACTCATGAGCTTCATTACTTTGCTCATAAACACTTAAAAACCTTTATGTGGCTGGTCATCAGGTCATCACTATACTCATAGCTCATGCGGCTACAAGCATAGTTATTAATATCATCTCTACAATCATTTGAAGCTATAGACGACATTCTCTCTTTTATCACAGTTGTCACCTAATTTTTGCCCTCCCCATTTCAAATTAGTTTTTGAATTTCTCAATTTTAAATAATTTTTAAATATTTATTTTAAATTATTTTAAAATAAGTTTCAAGCCTACCTTTTGAATTTAAGTGAAATTAATATATTTTGTATTTAATTATACGGGATCATATATAATTATCAGTTAAGGAAAATACGTTAAAATTTATTTTGAGTGAAAGGTTTGATTAAACTGTAAATACTCTACTTTTTCCAAGATCGATTGAAAATAAAAAATTGATGGCACAATTAGTTTCTTAATTTTTAAGAAAAATAATAATGCTTTATTAAATATTTATTTTGAAAATATTAAATTTGAGAAGCTTGTTAAATTAATTTAAAAAATAATTTCTTCTCAACTTTGTCCAATTAATTATGTTATGGCCATTTTATTAATATAAAATGACTATAATTTTTAGTTGCATTCATTCCTTTGTTGACCCAATTCATCCCATTACCCTTCTCCAATAAAGCCTGACCCGCCAGCTGCTCCAGCCCATTCCCAAAATCACAACAGCCCAGCCGTCAGCCTAAACAACAAACAACCAACTCGACCAACCACCCTTCTCTCTCTAGCTGATCCACCAACACCACCTAGCGATTTTAACCATAACAACATACTAAACACCAACTTCAATAACAATATTCAATAATGGCAAAAAAAACTTCAGCCAATAACCTAACGATATCAATGACGACGGTTTCAGCTTCAACCAACTAGACAAACCACGACAAAACCCAATCCAGCAACCCACTTCAAACAACGGTAACAACGGTCAAACCTAAAAACACTCAAAAATTTGAATTTCAAATTTTTTGTACCAAAATAGTACAATTCTAGCTTATCCCTCAACTGAATTCCCTAAATCACTCTTGATTTTTTCTGTCTCACATTTCCAATTCGTCATGAATTTAGAATTTTAGGGTTCTATAAAAACCCATCCTATTCACTCTTCAAAAGGGGTGGGAGGAATTAAGATTAATTAGCAGAGAACCCCAATTGGAAGGAATTTCTCTAAATTAAAATTTCTATGCTAAATCCTTATAAGACCGTTTGGCTTAGGATTTTGGCTAAGAAATTTTGTTCCTAGTATTTTGGTGGTGGAAAGAGAATCTGATAAGTTTGAATTCCCCATTTGATACTCTGAAAAATGTAAAAGCTCCATCCTTTTGCACTTCTTCTCTTTTCGATGTTTGAATCCTTGTTATCATGAGTTCGTTTAGTAACAAAACTATGTAAAGACTTCACCTTTCGTATGTATCTACTGCATGTGTGATGTGGACTGCTTTCGTTTGAAAATTTAAAGTTGGTTTCCAGTTATTGATGAGGAACTCCAAGCTTTACTTAATTTATATGACTAGTTGTCGTTGTTTCGAATGCCTAAAGCTATATTTGTATTCAATAGAGTTTTTATCTATTGCCTGGACATGTGAATAATTATTAGTAGGTGTCTATGATTTAATGTGAGTTTTGATTTCTCAAAGTTGCTGGGTTTTTAAGACGATTTAGGTATATGGACAAACTCCTAATCTTTGAATTTTTATAATATTTCAAAAACTAATTTCATACTTTCTTAGTTTCCCAAGCAGACTTTCATTCAAGCTATTTTTGTTCCTTTCTTTTGATTTCAAGTGTTAATTTTAGTCGATTAGTTGATATAAATTGATAAAGTGGGGTTATCAAGATTAATATTCCTATTAAAGATTGTTATATTGTAAATGGAATTAAAGGTGTATGAAGAATACTAACATTTTGATTATCAAGCATTTTCATCATTTACATTAACCATGTTCTTTATACCTTCATATAATGTAGAGTTGTTGAATACACTTCTGTGTCTCTTTCTATCAATTTTTTTCTGATCTTTATTTCTTTTTGTGCATGGAAAAATCATTTATGAGCCCAAACCGACTCTTAACCCTGCATATCCTCGGGGCCAAGCCTTCATAGCATTGAGTAAAGTCACCTCTAAGTCAAAAATGGATTAATGTGCAATGAGCAGCTCCTGGGATACACTGGTATACAGAAAATATACATGATTTATGGGTCGAAAGTGGCTGGTATATGCGTATACCTAGTTCATACTAAATTGAAAGCAAGTATATGGGTTCTTATACACTGACATACAATATATATACAGGAAAATGTAGAAAACAGGGTTGGTATACAATGCAGAAAAATGTATCGAAGGTCCATTAAATTAGGCCCAAAGCCTGGATAGATTTGAAATGGGCCAGAAGGGGGCCCAAATTCTAGTTTTCATCCTTTATTTTATTGTAATTGATTTGATTATTTGTTTTTGTTGGAAAAATTACAGAAAGCAGCATTCTTAACATTATAATTACAATAAGTAGCAATACTTTTGAAAAAATACAGTTTATAGCAAGAGTAGCGTTATTATGCCCATTAACTAGACAGGCGCCTGTTTTACTCCCACTACTTTACCTTTTCTTATTTTCACTTCTCCCCTAATATGGCCGTATCTTCTATCCCTTTTTTGTCATCTTATTTTTTTATCATTTTATTTTTTATTTATATTTATTTTTATTTTTTCCTTTTCACTTTATTTTCTCTCTTCTATTTCTCTTTTTTTTCCTTTTTTGTTTTCTTTTTTTCTTTTCTCATATTTGAAGATAATTATCTTCATGATCTTCAAAATTTTGAAATAACACATCATTACTATTTTTTTCTCTCTTTCACTCTCTTATATCTCTAACTTTTTTTTCTTGTTAGTTTTTTCCATCTTATTTTTTTTATCATTTTATTATTTTATTTTTATTTTTTTTCTTTTTTATTTTTTCTTTCTACTTTATTTTCTCTCTTCTATTTCTCTTTTTTCTTCCTTTTTCTTTTTTTTTTTCCTTTCTCATATCTTTTTTCTTTTCCTATTTTCGTTGTCCTCTTCTTTTTTCTATTTTTTTTGTTTCTTTTTTTCTTTTATTTTTACACTTCTATTTCTAGCTTCTATTTCTCTTTCTTCTTTTTATTTCTTTTTCACTTTTTTTTAGTTTTTTCTTATTCTATTTTTTTTTTTCATTTTTACTCTTTTATCTCTAACTTTTATTTTTAAAAGATAAATATGTATGTCACATACACATATTAAAAAAAAATAAAATACATAGCTACAAATTTGGATATGTATCTACAGTAGAAAACATACATATGTATCTGCATATGTATTTACAGAAATACATATCTCACTCATATGTATATATAAACATATAGGATACAAAATCTCTATAACAAAAAGGACAACAATATACATATACATATAGGCAATCAAAAGATCCACGATACATATCTTAAATAGTAAAAAATATAAATTAATACATATCATGTAGAATGACATAAATAGTTCAGACAAATTCAACACCGTACAAAAAATACATATAGATAGGTATTTATATATATAAAATACAAATACATGCGCATGCCCCCAAAAAAATTATAATACATTTGTGATATAATACATCTGCCTAATAGTGCTTGAACTACACATTTCTTCTTGTTCATGTAGACACCACAAATATTCTTATGAAAAAAAAGCATGTACTCTTCTTTGTTAACACCGTCTTAATACATTCTTCAATATCATTGACTATGTGACATTCTATATGTGGTGCAAACCTTGTGTAATACCCCGAAAAATCCAACTCAATAATAGCTCTATGTTTCAAGCTCATGCATAGTACATCATGGTTCCTTGGTAGTTTCATTATCAAGGTTGATGTGAATTAAGGTCTCAAATATGTCCTAGCTATTGTACAAATCAAAACATTCCTTACCGATTGAATTCTTGAGAAGGATATTGGTATCATCAACTTCAAATGAGTTTATCTCTCATTATACTATGAATTTTTGATCCCATGACCTATCAACGGATAGATAATTTAATAATCTTTCCGTCGATACCAAATTCTCCTAAAACGGACACCCGATGAAGAAGTTATGACTATTTTAAGTTTTTGCTGTAAGACGAATGCCATTTCAGTGCATGGAGTATCGCGCCAGAGGCCAAAATGGCACTCGTCAATTTCCAGGAAACCTGCGATAACCCCACTTCGCGCCAAGATTCCAGGTCACAATAATTGGAATTTTACCAAGCTCCACGTCTCACCGGGGCCCTAAATCGGGATAAATTTTGCATAGTTTTTAGTTTTCATTTTAAACTCCTCAATGGAAATATGGTAACTTCCCAAAACCCTATATATACTCTTTAAACACGGGATTGAAGCCCCAAAGCATCCCTTTACATTAATTTTATCAAAATTCACTTAAGAATAGTCAAGAACAAGTATAGGGTTTCCATTGGGGTTTCAAGCTTCAAGCAAATTCAACTGTAGATTCCACGAATTCTTAATCTAAGGTATGTGTAGTGTTCATCTATGGATCCAATCCGTTCATAGAGCTCAAGAACCATGTTTTTAAATGTTATTTTGTAAACTTTTTGTGGTGATATAAGCATATACATGTTGAAGATTGTTGTTTAAGCTTCAAAATGATATCTAAAGATGTTTTCATGAAATATATGTGGTTGTTAGTTGAAAAACATGAACTTTAGGTGGTTTGATGTGATGCAAGTATGAAATCCACCTATGCTTTAAAGAATGCATGCAAGCTGTTTGATAAAATGCCCAGGATGCTAGAAACCCATAATTATATGATTCCATGATATCTAAATGACAAGTCCTTATTAGCTATACACTTCCAGATGAATTTCCATGCTATTTATGTGTTGTTATTGTTGTGGCATGAAGCATGTGTGATAATGGAAATATGAATTATATACACGAAATGTATCCATGCTCTCCCTACCATGTTGAGATATGAATAAATACATGAAGTATACTATCCCCTACTTATAATATTGTGAATTGTGGACTTTAATATTATGATCAAGTCATGTCATGTGTGTCAGTTTCCGTCTATCGAGTCCTGGGGGTATTCGAACCCAAAAAATATAGCTGTGTGCCTAGAGCCATGTCATGTGCCAGGATAAATCTCAGTCAAGCTATACTCTGTAGAACTCAGTCAGTCATGAGACTCAGGAAACATCAGAAATCTCATGATCTCAGTTAACTCTCAGATAATAGTACTAATCCATCAGTCAACGAATGTCAGTTATTCAGTCCATGTACAGCCAATTGAATCATGTTCAGTCCCTTCAGATGGGAGTAGAAGTTAGCACCGAGTGAACCCAAGGATGGGAACTCACCTGCCAGTTCAGGGTTTGAGTCTTTGCAGTCATCCTTGTGTTCCAGAACTACGTAGCCAGTATAGGTTGAGACACTTTAACCTGTCAAATTAGGGTTGATGAGGTGGCTTAACCTGTCAGTTTAGGGTCCCACCGTTCTCACTTTGAGTACCTTCTAGATAAGGGTCACTCATAACTGTTCTTACCAGTGGCGCGGTATTGACATCCCTTCAGTCGGGGCAGAGATTGGACCCCATCTTAGCCATAATGGTTACATGGGGCATGTCGGTTAAACAACTACCTCCCACAGTTTTAGTATCAGTCTCAGTAAAAGAACTCAGACAGTTCTTCAGATATCAGTATACCAGGACTGTTAGATACAATCAAATTCAGTAATATCATGGGACTTAGAGAGTTTTACCAGATTCAAGGCTATCAGACACAGTCGCTCATGTTATCAGAACTATAGTTCCAGCCATGTATTAGCATATAGATTTAGCTACCATGTACTCACAATCTCAGTTACTATGTATGTATGTTTGTACTCTTACGTTCATATCAGTCAGTCAGTTAGCATTATTCATGCATGTAAACCCTTTGCATTATCCTACCTCACTCGTATACTCAGTACTTCAGTTGTACTGACGCATTTGCGCTATGGTGCTTTCTTTTTATGTTACACCATAGGTCCAAAGCCACAAGTTCCAGACCAGCAGTAGCTTTCCAGTCGCAGTGTTGCAGTGAATCCTTATCTATCCGAGGATAATATGATTTGATTTATTCATTTATTACTTCAATTCAGTTTTACGGAGTTAGTTGGAGACATGTTCTTTAGAATCCTTATTCAGACAGTACTTAGAGGCTTTTAGATTTAGTTAGATTTAGCTATCAGATTTAGTATTTAGTTGTTTTGGGTATTCATTACCCCATGGATGTTACTATATCTCTTTAGTTGAACCTTATGGCCTACATGTTCATGTTTTTCACGTATTATATGTATATTATGCAATGTACAGGTACAGATATCAGTCATAGGTTAGCTTGTGGTCCCTCGGGGTCATGAGCACGTGTAGCATTCTGATTCAAAAAATCAAGGCATTACAAACTTGGTATCAGAGCCTAAGGTTCAATAGAGTCCTAGGAATTCTGAAAGCCACATCTAGTAGAGTCTTGTGCATGGGTATGTTACGCGCCACATTTATGTACAGGAGGCTATAAGATATTTTAGGAACAGTTTGCTTTCTTTCAATATTCATGTCATGCTAGTGAGCATAATCTCAAGTTAAACTCCCAGTCCAATCCGTTCTTTTCTTATTTCAGAATATGGCCCCAAAGAGAAGAAACTAGCCAGCTCCTCAGCCAGAAGATCATTTGGGTGAACATGTTTCTTATGCGGAGTTTAGAGCCGCATTCACCACACTTGCTCAGTCTGTGGCTGCCCAAAATGAAAGGCCACCAGCTATTCCGGCCAATCCAGTGGCAAATTCCACAGCATCTTGGATTTGAGACTTCACCCGAATGAACCCCCCATATTTTCATGGGTCTATGTCTGATGAAGACCCTCAGGAGTTCATTGACCAATTTCAGAAGGTCATTGACATCATGGGTGTTCCTTCTGTTCATAGTGCTGAGTTAGTCGCATATCAGTTGCAAGATGTGGATCACACTTGGTACAAACAGTGAAAGTCCGAGAGGGTAGATAGTGCAGGTCCCATTAGGTGAGAGGAATTTGTCACGGCTTTCTTAGACAGATTCTTTTCCCAAGAGCTAAGGAAAGCCAAAGTTCTTGAGTTTATCAACCTCAGGCAGGGAAATATGATGGTTAGGGAGTATTCTCTCAGATTTACTCAGCTAGCTAGGTATGCCCCTTATGTGATTGCAGACAATAGGGCTAAGATAAGGAAGTTCATATCAGGGGTGAACGATAGCATGGTGAATAAGTGTAGATCTGTGATACTGAATAGTGATATAAACTTAGCTAGACTCATGACCCATGCTCAGCAGATAGAGGAGCAGAAGGTTAGGACTAGAGAGAGGCAGAACAAGAGACAAAAATTAGGCAATTTCAGTTTTTCTCAGCCCAAATCAGAGGGAGAGAACTGTTTGTAGTTTCATCCCAAGTTAGCAGCTCCAGCTCTTTCCTCTGCTAGTGCCCCAGTGCCAAAATTTAGAGATGGTAGCAGAGACAAAGCACCAGGCTCTAAATCTCAGGGTAGTGTTAGCAGTGCTCGAATAAATCCTCTTTGTCAGGCTTGTGGTAAGAACCAAATGGGTATTTGTAGAGCCGACAGTGATGTCTGTTTTGGTTGTGGCAAGCTAGGCCATAGGATTAGAGAGTGTCCGTAGTCAGGCCTTCAGGGTCAGCAAATTTGTTCCGCAGCTCAGTCCGGTGGCCCGAACCAGCAGGGTGCCACTTCTAGTGCTTCTAGTGGGCAACGCCTAAATAGACTTTATGCTTTCAGACCCGACAGGATCAGGAAAATTCTCTTGATGTCGTTACTGGTACATTACAAATTTTCATGTTTATGTTTATGCTTTGCTTGACCCAGGTACATCCTTGTCTTTTGTTACTCCATACATAGCAGGCAATTTCGAAATCGGTCTCGAGATTTAGCAGAGCCCTTTTCAATCTCTACCCCATTGGGCAAAACCATCATAGCCCGATGGGTATACAGGAACTGCCCGATTATGATATTTCAGAAATCCTCATCAGCAAATTTGGTCGAGTTAGAGATGATGGACTTTGATGTCATTCTCGACATGATTGGCTTTATTCTTGATATGCCATATTCGACTGCAGGAACAGGATAGTTTATTTTTAATTCTTGAATGAGCCCACCTTAGAGTGAAAGAGTAGTGTTTCAGCGTTTAAGGGTCAGCTTATTTCCTACCTCCGCATAAGGAAAATGATTTCTAGGGAATGTGTGTATCATCTCGTGCATATTAAAGATTCTAGTTCTAAATTTCCCAGTATCGAATCAGTCCCAGTGGTTAGTGAATATTCAGATGTCTTTCTCAAAGATCTTCCAGGCATTTCTCCTAAAAGAGAAATAGACTTTGGCATAGACCTTCTCCCAGATACTCAGCCTATATCTATTCTTCCATACAGAATGGCACCAGAAGAACTTAAGGAACTGAAAAATCAGTTGAAAGATCTCTTAGATAAGGGATTCATCAGGCCCAGTGTATCCCCATGGGGTGCGCCAGTCTTATTCGTGCTCAAGAAAGACAGTTCTCTCAGGATGTGTATTGATTACTGTCAGCTCAAAAAAGTTATGGTCAAGAATAGGTATTTACTTCCCAGAATAGATGATCTGTTCGACCAACTTCATGGTGCCAGTTATTTCTCCAAGATAGACCTCAGATTAGGGTATCATCAGCTTAGAGTTAGAGAATGTGACATCCCAAAGACAGCTTTTTGTACTCGGTATGGTCACTTTGAATTTCTAGTCATGTTCTTTGGTCTAACCAATGCCCCTGCAGCTTTCATGGACTTGATGAACCGTGTGTTCAAGAAGTACTTGGACATGTTTGTTATAGTATTTATAGATGATACTCTGGTCTATTCTCGCACTGAGCGTGATCATTCAGACCATCTCAGAATTATTCTTCAGACCTTCATAAATCATCAGTTATTCACCAAGTTTAGTAAGTGTGAGTTTTGGCTAAGATTAGTAGCATTCCTTGGCCATATTGTTTTTGGTGAGGGCATTAGAGTAGATCCTCAAAAAACCAAAGCGGTAAGAAACTGGCCCAGACCTGTATCTCCAATAGATATCAGGAGTTTCTTAGGTTTGGATGGCTATTACAGATGGTTTTTCAAGGGATTTTCTTCTATTGTGTCTCCTATGTCCAGATTGACTTAGAAAAAGGTCAAGTTTCAGTGTTCAGATTCATGCGAGAAGAGTTTTCAGGAATTGAAGACTCGACTCACTACAGCTCCAGTTCTAGCTCTTCCAGATGGTTCAGATGGGTTCGTAGTACATTGTGATGCATCCAGAGTGGGTTTAGGTTGTGTCCTCATGTAGCACGGTAAGGTCATAGCCTACGCATCTAGAAAATTAAAGCCCCATGAGAAGAATTATCCTACTCATGATCTTGAGTTAGCAACCATAGTATTTGCCTTGAAGATTTGGAGGCATTATCTTTACGAAGTTTATGTAAACATCTTCATAGATCATAAGAGTATCCAGTATGTCTTTTCTCAAAAAGATCTCAATCTTTGTCAGAGAAGGTGGTTAGAGCTCTTGAAGGACTATGACATGAGTGTCCTTTATCATCTAAGAAAGGACAATGTTGTGGCCGATGCTCTCAGTAGACTCTCCATGGGCAGTATTTCTCACATTAAGAATAGTAAGAAAAAGATAGCTCAGGAAATCCATCAGCTTGCTAGACTAGGCGTTTGCTTAGTTGATTTTTCAGAGGGTGGTGTACGTGTTCAGAGTAGTTCAGAGTCATCTCTAGTTTTTGAGGTGAAAGAAAAGCAAGACATGGATCCTAGCCTTGTCAAGCTGAAAGAGTCAGTTTAGAATCAGAAAGTTTAGGTTTTCTCCCAAGGGGGAGATGGTTTTCTTCGTTGTCAGGGTCGTTTGTGCGTTGCAGGTGTAGATAACTTGAGGCAACAAATTCTTGTAGAAGTGCATGGTACGAGATACTCCATCCATCCAAGGGCCACTAAGATGTACCACAATTTGCGGGAGATCTATTGGTGGAGTGGGATGAAAAGTAATGTTGTAGAGTTTGTGGCTAAGTGCTCTACATGTCAGCAGGTTAAGATAGAGCATCAAAAACCTAGTGGTTCCATGCAGGAGTTCACCATTCCTACTTAGAAGTAGGAATAAGTGAACATGGACTTCGTGATGGGTTTGCCTAGAACTCGTCATCAATATGATTTAGTTTGGGTCATTGTAGATAGAATGACCAAGTCAACCCATTTTCTTCCAGTTCGTACCTCCTATTCAGTTGAGGATTATGCCAAACTCTACATCAGGGAGTTGGTCAGATTACACCGTGTTCCCTCATCTATCATCTCAGATAGAGGTACCCAGTTCACCTCTCACTTCTGGAAAGCATTCCAAAAGGGTCTTAGTACCCAAGTTTATCTCAGTAGAATATTTTATCCTCAGACATATGGTCAAGCAGAAAGGACCATTCAGACACTTGAAGATATGCTAAGGGCGTGTGCAATTGATTTCAAGGGAGTTGGGATGACCACTTGGCCTTGATTGAGTTTGCATACAATAATAGCTATCATTCTAGTATTCAGCTGGCTCCATTCGAAGCTCTCTATGGTGGGAGATATAGATCTCTGATCAGTTAGTTCAAAGTTAGTGAGGCCTCAGTCATAGGTCCTGACTTAGTATTCGATGCCTTATAGAAAGTTCAGTTGATCAGAGAGAGACTCCGGGCTGCTCAGAGCCGATAGAAGTCTTATGCAGATATTCATAGGAAGGATCTCGATTTTGAGGTCAATGACCATGTCTATCTTAATATCTCTCCCATGAAGAGAGTGAAGAGGTTCGGCAAGAAAGGGAAACCCAGTCCCCGATATGTTGGTCCCTTCAGGATGCTCAGTCGCTTCAGCAAGGTAGCTTATGAGCTAGAATTTCCTTCAGATCTAACCTCAGTTCATTCAATCTTCCATGTATCTTTGCTCAAGAACTGCATAGGTGACCCAGTAGTTGTAGTCCCTGTTCAGAGCATTGACATTCAGAAAAACCTCTCTTATGAAGAGATTCCAGTCGAAATCTTAGACTATCAGACTCGTCGATTGAGGAACAAAGAAGTCCCATTAGTTAAGGTTCTTTGGCAAAATAAGTCTCATGAGGGAGCTACTTGGGAAACAGAAATAGATATGCGTACCAAGTATCCTCACCTCTTTCCCACAAATTTAGATCAAGCTCAAGGTAACAGTTCTCCTTAAGCTTATTTAGTTTCATGTTCATGTCCTTAGTTTAAACTTGGTATCTATTACTGTTGCATACTCAGTCATGAATTCATGTATCAGTTCAATTATAAGGTCATGCATCAGATATGCATTTTTATCTTGAGAAGTTCATTTTATCAGATTGCTCAGTTACGCATCCATGTACCAGTTATCCATGCGTCAGATATGCATGAGTTCAGTATGTTTAGCATGTTAGTCATGAGATCATGTTTCAGTCCTTCATGTTCAGTTCATGTTCAGCTTGTCTTATTCTTCCCTCTTAGTTAAGTCTTATTCGAGGACGAATGCTCCCAAGGGGGAGATATTGTAATACCCCAAAAAATCCAACTCAATATTAGCTCCATGTTTCAAGCTCAGTCATAGTTCATCATGGTTCCTTGGTAGTTTCATGATCAAGGTTGATGTGAATTAAGGTCTCAAATATGTCCTAGCTATTGTGCGAATCAAAACATTCCTTACCAATTGAATTCTTGAGAAGGATATTGGTATCATCAACTTCAAATGATAATATCCCTCATTATACTACTAATTTTTGATCCTATGACCTACCAATGGATAGATAATTTAATAAGCTTTCCGTCGATACCAAATTATCCTAAAATGGACACCCGGTGAGGAAGTTATGGCTATTTTACGTTTCTGCTTAAGACGAATCCCATTTCAGTG
Organism: Capsicum annuum; assembly: GCF_002878395.1. Classification (NCBI taxonomy): domain Eukaryota; kingdom Viridiplantae; phylum Streptophyta; class Magnoliopsida; order Solanales; family Solanaceae; genus Capsicum; species Capsicum annuum. The sequence continues at coordinate 30,171,087 of NC_061114.1, forward strand.
CATGGTGCGTCACGCTAGAGGCCAAAATGGTACTCGTCAATTTCCATAAAGCCTTCGCGATAGCCCCGCTTCACGCCAAGCTTTCAGGTCACAATAATTGGTATTTTACCAAGCTCTGCATTATGTTGGGGCCCTAATCGGGATAAATTTTGCATAGTTTTCAGTTTTCATTTTAAACTCCTCAAGGGCAATATGGTAACTTCCCAAAACCCTATATATACTCTTTAAACATGGGATTGAAGCCCTAAAGCATCCCTTTACATTAAATTTATCAAAATTCACTCAAGAACAATCAAGAACAAGTCTAGGGTTTCCATTGGGGTTTCAAGCTTCAAGCAAATTCAACCGTAGATTCCACGAATTCTTAATCTAAGGTATGCATAGTGTTCATCTATGGATCCAATCCGTTCATAGAACTCAAGAACCATGTTTTTAAATATTATTTTGTAAACTTTTTGTTGTGATATAAGCATGTACATGTTGATGATTATTGTTTAAGTTTCAAAATGATATCTAAAGATGTTTTCATGAAATATATGTGGTTGTTAGTTGAAAAACATGAACTTTAGGTGGTTTGATGTGATGCAAGTATGAAATCCACCTATGCTTTAAAGAATGCATGCAAGGTGTTTGATAAAATGCCTAGGATGCTAGAAACCCATGATTATATGATTCCATGATATCTAAATGACAAGTCCATATTAGCTATACACTTCAATATGAATTTCCATGCTATTTATGTGTTGTTGTTGTTGTGGCATGAAGCATGTGTGATAATGGAAATATGAATTATATACACGAAATGTATGCATTCTCTCCCTACCATGTTGAGATGTGAACAAATACATGAAGTATACTATCCCCTACTTATAGTATTGTGAATTATGGACTCTAATCTTGTGATCAAGTCACGTCATGTGTACCAATTTCCTTCTATCGAGTCCTGGGGGTATTCGTACCCAAAAAATATAGTTGTGTGCCTAGAGCCATGTCATGTGCCATGATAAATCTCAGTCAAGCTAAACTATATAGAACTCAGTCAGTCATGTGACTTAGGAAATATCAGAAATCTTATGATCTCAGTTAATTCTCAGATAATAGTACTACTCCGTCAGTCAATGGATGTCACTAATTCAGTCCATGTACAGCCAGTTGAATCATGTTCAGTCCTTTCATATGGGAGTAGAAGTTAGGATCGAGTGAACCCAAGGATGGGAACTCACCTGCCAGTTTAGGGTGTTATTCTTAGTAGTCATCCTTGTGTTCCAGAACTATGTAGTCAGTGTAGGCTGAGACATCTTAGCCTGTCAGATTAGGGTTGATAAGGTGGCTTAACCAGTTAGTTTAGGGTCCCACCATTCTTACTTTGAGTACCTGCCAGATAAGGGTCACTCACAATTGTTCTTACTAGTGGCGCGGTATTGACACCCCTCCAGTCGGGGCAGAGATTGGACCCTAACTTAGCCGTAATGGTATAGATAGGGCATGTCGGTTAAACAACTACCTCCCATAGTTTTAGTATCAGTCTCAGTAAAAGAACTCAGATAGTTCTTCAGATATCAGTATACCAAAACTATTAGATACAGTCAAATTCAGTTATAGCATGGGACTCAGAGAGTTCTACTAGATTTAGGGCTGTCAAATACAGTCGCTCATGTTATCAGAACTACAGTTCCAGCCATGTATTAGCTAATAGATTTAGCTACCATGTACTCACAATCTCAGTTACTATGTATGTATGTTTGTACTCTTACATTCATATCAGTCAGTCAGTTAGCATTATTCATGTATGTAAACCCTTTGTATTAGCCTACCTCTAGTTTTACTGACGTATTTGCGCTATGGTGCTTTCTTTTCATGTTACACCATAGGTCCAGAGCCATGAGTTCCAGACCAGCAGTAGCTTTCCAGTTGCAGTTTTGCAGTGAGTCCTCATCCATTTGAGGATAATATGATTTGATTTATTCATTTATTACTTCAGTTTAGTTTTAATGAGTTAGTTGGAGATATGTTCCTATAAATTATTCAGACAGTACTTAGAGGCTTTTAGATTTTGTTAGATTTAGCTATCAGATTTAGTATTCAGTTTTATATTCAGTTATTTTGGGTATTCATTACCCAATGAATGTTACTATATCTCTTCAGCTGAACCTTATTGCCTATATGTTCAGCTTTTTTGCGTATTATATGTATATTATGCAGTGTACTGGTACAGATATCATTCATGTGTTAGGTTGTGGTCCCTCGGGGTCACGAGCACCATGTAGCATTCCGATTTAGAAAATCGGAGCGTTACACCTTGAAAGTAATCTTGCCATGAATATATAATCATGCAACACTTGTAGAATAAAATAATAACATAAATCTATATTATTTGTACTTTTCACAAAAATATAATACAAAATAGATAGTATGTATATGTTTTCTTTTACATAATACATATTACATTATAAAAAAATACATATAACTCTGTATATGTATTTACAGAATACATGCTTGATCCATATGTATATTACTATACAAAAAATTTAAATATGACTCTGATATGTATTTTGTGTACGAAATACATAGCATATTCATATTAAACAGTAACAAACATAACTATACTATATATCTTCATATCTATTTACGAACTACAAATGTGACTCATATAAAAAAAGAATATACATATGGATTAGCTATGTATTCTATAAATACATATGAAGAGCTATATGTATTTTGTACGGTATTGAATTTGTCTTTGAACTGTTTTATGTCATTTTAGAGGGCAACATATGTACTTATTTTTTTTACTGTTTAAGATATGTATTATGTATCTTTTGATTATTTATATGTATATGTATTTAGTTGTCCTTTTTGTATATACAAATGCATATTCATATGTATTTTTGTACAGTGTTGGATTTGTCTTTGAATTGTTCTATGTCATTTTAGAGGGTAACATATATACTTATTTATTTTTTTACTGTTTAAAATGTGTATCATCTATTTTTTGATTACCTATATGTATATATATATAGTTGTCCTTTTTGTTATAGAGATTTTGTGTCCTATATGCTTATATATATATATGAGTTAGATATGTATTTCTGTAAATACATATGCAGATATATAGGTATGTTTTGTACTGTAAATATAAATGTAAATCTGTATGTCAATTTATTTTGTATATTTTTTGAATATGTATATGCGATATAGGTATTTGTCTTTTTAAAATAAAAGATAGAAATAGAAGAGTAAAAAAAATAAGAAAATAGAAAAAGACAAAAAAATGAAAAAAAATCTGAAAAAAAGAAGAGAAAGACAAATAGAAGCTAGAAATAGAAGTGTAAAAATAAAATTAAAAAAATAAAAAAATAAATAAAAAAAGAAGAAGAAAATGAAAATAGGAAAATAAAAAAAAATATGAGAAAGGAAAAAAAAAAGAAGACCAAAAAGAAAAAATAAAGAAAAAAATGAAAAAGAAAAAAAAAAGAGAAAATAAAGTGGAAAGAAAAAAGAAATGAAAATGAAAAAGTTAAATGATAAAGAAAATGAAAGAAAACTAACAAGAAAAAAAAGTTAGAGATATAAGAGAGTGAAACAGAAAAAAAAACAGTAATGATGCTTTATTTTGAATTTTTGAAGATCGTGGACAATTGGAAATAATAATCTTTCATATTTGAGTTTGATTTGGAAAAAGAATCGATTAATTGAAATAAAAGTAATTTATGAAAAAAGAATCTGCTGCAGTAATTTATGAAAAAGAAATTTACTCCTTCCTTATTTAACTCAACTGATTTGAGTAAAATAAGGATAATAAATCTTGTTGTAAATGTATTTTAGTAGCAACGCTTTTTATGAAATATAAAATACAACTTGCTATTTTTCGTAATTATGAAACAGTTGTTATAAAAGTTATAATTATAGTTATAAGTTTGCTACTTATGAAAAATTCTCTTATTTGTTTATAATTTGATTTAGTTAATCTAGATGAATCCTCGAGGAGCAAATTTATCTTAAAATTATTCATTGTATTTTGATTGTTTAATATCTTTTAAATTCCTCTACGTAGGCTAATTAAAGTTAGAATTACTTTGAAACTTTGATATTTAGTTTATTTTATTATTTAGAATAAATTAAAAGGATTAATATCAAATAAATTCTATTTGTTTTAAAATGAGATTTTTAAATAAGCTCAAGATTTTTAATAAGATTTTTCAAGTAACTTAAAGAATTATTAAAATCAGCCAAATAATCTTAATCTGCTGGAAATCATATTTTGTGAATTTTCGAAAGTGTGTAACACTTTCTTTCGAATTTATTTAAATCCTTACCTAGACTCTGGTTATTTTTAAAAGTTTTTTGTTTCAAAATCACCTTTTTAAATGATTTCTTAATTTGCCTAAAATTAAGTGGCAACTCTAAATTATTTTCAAATCAAATCAATAAGACTCCTCTTTTATTTTTCTCCATGAAGTTATGGAACATTTGACTTTTCAAAAATAGATCGTAACAATCACCTTACAAAACTAACAAACAAATTGGTAATAAAAGTCTCAATTCGCTCATATATGAACTCTCAACTCATCTTCTATGGTTTCTTCTCAAGATTGATCGTGAAATATATTTGCTGAACCAATTCAAGGTTTCTTATCTTTATGGAGGAATGGATCCTTGTAACTCTTGAAAGAAGGACGACTCAAATAATTCTAAAAGGATGTGAATTGAGAAATTAATTATGAAATAAAATGAGAAAAGCACACAAAAAAATGTGCAAGAAAGAAATTGAACTCAAAGTACTTGATAATATTTAATAGGGCAATCTACTAATTAAAATCAAGTTATGAAGTCAAAGAAAAGGAAAAATAATAAAAAGAAATTACTTTACAAAGATTTGGACTAACAAAAAATAATTGAAAAAAATTGGTTGAAATTCAGGGAGAACATGCTTCAAAAAGTGGAGAAAACCTAAAAAGGTTCCCCTATACTAACTTGAGAAAATTGAAGGAAAGGTGTCTTTTAAGTCTTAAATGAAATATTGGTGACATTGACCAACTTAAAGGGTCAAACATCATTAGAAAACTTGACTAAGTTAATTGTGGACTTGATTAATATTTTTAAAACTTTCTAATCTTTTCAAAAATACAAATCAACCCAACCCACACCCCTCTTCAATCCAAATCAACTAGTCTGTCTCCTCTCTCTCGACAGTTTCTGTCAAGTCTCTTTCAACCAACAGTTCTGTAAATTTATCCTTTCAATCCTCAGTGACTTCAACATTCGAAGACAAATAGTTGGGCTTCGAGTTTCTTTTTGACTTCAACCTTTAATCGACGTGACAGCCTTGCTCTCTGGCCACAACATCTTTGAATTCTGTAACCTTCAATCTATGTGACAGCCTTGCTCTCCGACCACAACAGCTTCAAATTCATCATCGTTCCTTTTCTTCTTTCACAGGTAAAACTTTATGGCCTTTTTAGTTTTGAAGAAAATGAGAAACTTGAGCCAACTTCTCTTATAGTATTGGTTAATAATTTCAATATTTTGCTTTGATTTGAAATGTGGTCTGAACAAAATCCTAATTTCTGGTATTTCTTCTCTTCTCTTTTTGAAGTGAATTATATTTTTTATTATTTGTTGCATTTTTTTGAAGTTTGATTTTTGTTGTTTGTGTTTATAAAAATAAAACAATGATTTGCGTTGATTTGTTCTGTTCTTGGTAAAAATGGTGATATTGTTATTTTCTGTTGAACAAAATTGTGCTACTGTTTTTTATTTTATCCAATAGATTATCCATCTGCTGTAACATATTAACTATCTGATGTAATAGATTCGTCAGATGATTTAATAGATTAACCATCTGATGCACCAGAGGAACCATCAGATTATAATTCTGATGCAACAAATTAATCATCTGATGTAACAAATTTAGCATATAATGCAATAGTTTAACCATATGGTGCAATAGATCAACCATATATCACAACATACTACGCACTAGATAAAACATCTGATGCAACTGATTAACTATCTGATGCAATGGAAGAACCATCAGATTAATGATCCGATACAACAGATAAACCTCCTATTGGATAAAATCCTATTAAATCTTCTATCAAGACATGTCCGAGATATGATTTTTCAAACTGATAATTTATCTTTCACGATAGACAACCCAATATTGGACGAAATCTAAATAATATTAACTGTTGATAACTGTTCCAACAGATCACTCATGTGTTGCAACAGATATGTGACCTATTGCATAGACCATTCATATTTCTCAATGATTAGTGATATATTTTGTATTGTCATAACAGATTACTAAGCCGTTGTTATAGGTTAGTCAACTATTCTAATAAATCACTCATATGTTGCAACAGATGTGTGATTTGTTGCATAGACCATTTCTGTTTCTCAACAGATGAGTGATATATTTTGTATTGTCGTAATAGATTACTCAGTCATTGCTCCAGGTTATTTAACTGTTCTAACAGATCACTCATATGTTGCAACAGATGAGGTTACAACAGATGTGTGATCTGTTGCACAGACCAATTATTTTTCTGAATAGATGAGTGATATATTTTGTATTATTGCAATAGATTACTCATCCATTACAACAGGTGATTTAACTGTTCCAATAAATCACTCATGTTGCAATAATATGTGATCTGTTGCACACACCATTCATCTGTCTTAAAAGATGAGTGATATATTTTGTATTGTTGCAACAATTGCTCATCCGCTGCAATAGATTTATTATATACTGCAAAAGATATACTACCTGGTGCAATAGATAAGTGATCTGTTGGAACTATTATTTTACTGTTTTGCTTGTTAGATTTACTGTTATCTATTTTTAACGATGCATTAATCAACTGTAATATATTTTCTTATGTTCCTGTTAATTTTAGATAATATATCTCCCAAAAGAACAGAAGCCGAATCAAGTCCAAGTAAAAGAATAAGTAAAGTCGCTGGGCTATATCCACCACTCTATGAGCTTGCTTTACAAGTGTTATCTCAATTAGGAGCAGAATATGATGAACATGGGGAGAAAGAATGTTTCAAAAGAGACGATCCAAATTCTAATAGCCCTTTCGTTAAAGAGTTGGTCAAAACTTTCAGCATTGATCGTTATCCTGTGAGAATGCAACGCGATGGTGCCATAGATTTAATGGGTGATTTTGTAGTTAAGTCAACCATGGGAAAATCTTTTGACGCCTCCAGAAAAATACTTCGAGAATAAAAATTGGATGCTTATTTCAGGGACAGCTGCTTTGGGAAATATCTCGTTTTCAAATAAAAATGGTATATGAACTTCTCAAGTGTATGTTTGTGTATGAAAACAAAGATAAGATGGATGAGGTGTGGATAAATTACTGTGGCATGTCTGTTTGTTTTGGTTGGAAGAAGTTTTTCATAGTTACTAGACTAAAATGTTATCCTCCTTCTCAAGTTATTCCTATTCTAACCCAAAAAAAGCACCCCTCACAACCAAAAAAGGCAAAGACAAGTCATGTGATCGTGATGAGCTGATGTCCATTTTGGTCCAAGCTTCAAAAATAAAAATTTGATAGAAGCATTGAAAAGTAAAAAACTTTCAAAGAAGCACAAGCAGTCATTGTGCTTGGTTTGGTTTGTACATTATATTCTTTGGGCGAGAGACGTTAGCAACAACATAAGCGTTGGTTTAATAAAGATCTCTGACGATCTTGAGGCATTTAACAACTATCGTTGGGGAAGCTTCAAAATAACTGTCCAATATATGTTGACTCTGTTAGCGCCAAGGACAGTCAACTTATATGGCTTTTCGTGGGCTTTCATAGTAAATTTGTTTCTTTCTTTTATTATGATAGCATTCATTTTTTTACTCAATAATGGTTTTGATTTATTAGCATTATTTTATAGGCTTGGGCGTTTGAAGCCATTCTTCATTTGAGACAACAAGTGAACTACCAGGAAGAAGTTTTTTGTCCAAGAATCTTGAGATGGTTCTTAGCCAAAACTGATAAAAATGCAAAATTTCTTGATCTCTTCAACCCCCCGAAGAATGCAGTAAGTATAATTATAATTAAGTTTTTATTTTAATTAATGATTTTTTTGAATGATCTAATCATCATTCTAATATATATAATGATTTATGTTAGATTGTACATCCGTTGCTAGTTCATACCAATTGAGAGTTGAAGATGTCATTTTTTCTTACTTTACAGTCTGTGTAAAATTTATCGGACCCTAAGGTCATGTACAGAATAAAAATAGAATTGTTTAGAGCAACAAGCATTACAAGAAAAATAATTTTGGAGGGTGGGCTTGTTGTTGTTGATGGTCTTAGTGGTGATGGAGCTTTTGGTGGTGGTAGTGGTGCTGCTGTTGGTGCTAATGATGGTCCTCTTATAGTATTTAAAACAAAACATTACGAGTATGATCATACTGGTTATACAGATTTTGTCCCTCCCAGCAAATATTCTGCATGCAAATATCAAGACTGCAGGGCGAAACATAATGTAGTGATTAATGCTATTAATGAATTAACTGCTTCTATAAAGGAATTGACATCTAAGAGGGGTGTCATTCCATCAAAGAGGATTTTATTTTCATCCACTCCATTAGAGATTAAGGCTAAGAGGATAAGAAATGTGATTTCCAGGGCATTATCAAGCATCCAAAAGAGCAAAATTATAACTCCTCTGTCCGTGCATTGCACTGTGCAATGTACAATGTCCAAAGGAAAGCAGCACAAGCTAAAAAAATGAATATATATGTCTTCTAACTAACAAACAGACACATTTTTATTTCAACGGATGCCACATCTGCTGAAAATTATCAAATAGATATATACATCAGTTGCAATAGTTAACTAACTTGTTGCACCAGATAAAGTACCTATTGCAACATATATCTTGTCTATTTTAACAAATCAAACAACTTTTCGTATTGCTTTTATTTGTACCAACAGATGACCTATCTGATGCAATAGATGAGTCATATGTTACAAAAGATGGTTTATCCATTGGAAATTATCATACAGGTTTTCCCCATGTAGAAATTTGACCTAACAGTTGATTCATTATCGCAATAGAAATATAATTTGTTTGGGACAATTTAAAATAGGAGAAAGACCTGTTTGATTTGCTAGAATAGATGAGTTATTCTATTCCATTTTGTTGTATCTCCGTGATTAGCATTGACCAATGCTGGCTTTCCAGGTGGATGTAAAAGCTATTACTGAACAACATTGAGAATATGCTACTCTACTCTTTTTATGGAAATACAGAGAATAGAAAGTGCAGAAACCGTACGTAAGTGACAATAAAGATTCACGACGAGCAAAGCCGAATTCCATAGCACCGGATGAAGATTAGCTTGTCCATATTGAGTAGATCTTTATAGCTTGAGTTGAGTCTGTCAAATTAATAACCTTACCCCTCCTTAGGAATCCTTGTCGTCGATACTTAAATTGTTGATGTATTTGTTGAGATCTGTACCCATAATAATTTTTTTACATTTCATTTATTCGTTGATTTTATTTCAGCTAATTTCTTAAGGTTTCAATTTATTTTATCTTGTCTATGAATTTTATTTTTTTCTTAGATTTAAACTTATTAATTGAAATAGAATACTAGATTCAAATATTGCAACTGATAATGTATCTGTTGCACAGACGGAACATCTATTGTAAAATATTGAGCAGATTTGACATATGTTGCAATAGGTAGGTAATTTATTGGAATTTATCAAATATGTCTTCCCACAGCTACAACAAATAGACTTAGATAGAAACACCGACATAATACAATAGATGACCAACCTATACATAAAAAATTATCACTACATGTAAAAAAGTGAAAGTGAATTGAAATAAAAAAGGGGGAACCCATCGACAGTGTTTAGTTCAAACACCTAAAATAAAATAGGCATCAAGTAGACAGTGTTCATTTTAAACACATAAAATAAAATAGGCACAAATGTATCAGGTTGGCACATTTTGCTGACTTGGCGTCTGATTTTGCCCCCAACGGCCATTTTTTCCCCTAATGTCTTATATTTTCATCTTCTTCCTAAAATTTAACCCTAAATTCTCAAATTTTCTTCTTCGTCGTCATTTTTTTATCCATCCAAATTCTTCAAATTATTTGCATTTGGTCTTTCTTTTCTTCATCTTTTTTTTTTCCAACTGAGCTTCACAATGTCGAGTGCATCTTCCACTATTTTTTGTGATAATGATTTTTGATATTGTAAGTGCGGTCATGAAGCTCTATTGAAGACTTCTTAGACTCAACAAAATCCAAGTCGTAGGTTTTTTACTTGTAAGATTTTAAAGGTAATATTTTTTTATTTAATTAGTTGATTAATCATTGACTTGTAATTATTTTGTAATTGTGTTCTTATTTTTATATAACTTGGGTGGATGTGATTACTTTGATTAGTATGAAGAACGACACCCTTCACAAGCAAATCGTGTGATCTGGGGTTTGTTGAAGAAAGTCAAGGCTTCTGAAGAGAAACAAAATTGAGCAAGAAGATACTACATTGATGCCGTTATTGCTACTAGTTTGGTGGTGTTGGGCACATGAACTTTCAAGCCTAATTGCTAAAATTTTCATGGTGGTGTATTTGCTACTGGTTTGGTATTGTCGAGCATATGGATATTTAACGTGTAATTGTTGCAAAATATCAAACAGATTTAGGCATATGTTGTAAAATTTAGGTCATCTGTTAGAAATTATCAAACAGGTCTTTCCACTGTTGCAACAGATTAGACTTAGATTAGATAGAAATAACATAGGCATAATGCAACAGATGACCAAACTATTACAAAAGATAAACTATCTGACAGAACAGATAGAATATATTTTACAACAGATTGACAATCTAATGCATTATAAAAAACTCACTTTCATTTATCAGAAAAGAATTATTGCCACTACATTTAATATCTCTAGCATTGAGGGCATTAAAATCAAACTCTAATGAAGAAGACACTGATGTTGCCTATTTGGCAAAAAGAATTGTTAGAGTGTAATACTCCGAAAAATCAAAACCAATATTAGAGCCACATACCAAGCTCATGCATAGTACATCATGGTTATTTTATAGTATGAGTAGGTTAGATGTATATTAAGGCTTCAAATAACTCCCATCTATCAGATGAATCAAAACATTCCTCACCGATCGAATTCTTGAGAAAGATATTGCCATAGTCAGATAAAAATGAGCATATATCTCATTATACTTGGAATTTTTGATCTTATGACCTATCAACAGATAGATAATTGAATTATCTTTCCAACGATACCAATTTTGCCTAAATCCAAAATCGGAGTAAAGAGTTATTCCTATTTTACTATAGCATGTCAGGCTGGAAACAGTGTGATGACATTCGTGGTAGCTTTACCACATTTGTGATGCCCTACCACGAAGATCATCAGCCTTAGGCAGAAAATAGCTCCTAAGTGACGATATTCATGGTATCTTACCATATTTGTGATGCCCTACTATGAAGGTCATCAGCCTTAGGCAGAATCCAACTCCTAAGTGACGACATTCGTGGTAGCTTATCACATTTGTGACGCCCTAACACGAAGGTCGTCAGCCTTAGGCAGAATCCAACTTTTGTATGATGAAATTTGTGGTAGCTTACCATATTTGTGACATCCTACCACGAAGGTCATCAGATTTAGGCAGAAATCATCAGTTCCAGCTCCTGTGTGACGATATCTTTGACGGCTTACCACACTTTTGATGCCTTGTCACAAATGTCGTCTGCTATGATTTTCAGCAATTGGGAATTTATTTTATAAGGGTATTTTGGTCTTTTTCCTTCACTTCCCATGACTTATTACCCTCAAGGAACGTATTATATTCCATTCTCTTTAGTTAAAACATCTTAAAAACCCTCTCTTACACTTTCAACCACAAGATTAGGGTTTTCTCTCAAGATCATCTCCTCAGGAACAAGAGCATTCTTTCCCAAAGGGGTTAAACCCTAGTCAATAAAAATCAAGGAAAAGCCTAAGAATTTCTTCAGGAACCTTTAGAAACATTAGATCTCTTTCAAGATCAATCTTTAAGGTATGCGTAGTGTTCATCTACAGATTCAATTCATTTATAGAGTTCAAGAACCATGCTTTTAAATGTTATTTTGTAAAATTTTGTGGTGATATAAGCATGTACACATTGATGATTATTGTTCAAGTTTCAAGATGATATCTAAGGATGTTTTTCGTGGAATATATGTGATTGTTGGTTGAAAATCATGAACTTTAGGTGGGTTGAACTAATGCACGTATGAAATCCACCTATGCCTTAAAGAATGCATGTAAGGTGTTTGATAAAATGTCTAGGATGTTAGAAGTTCATATTTACATGATTTTATGATATCTAAATGACAAGTCTATGTTAGCTATACACTTCAATATGAATTTCCATGCTATTTATGTATTTCATGGTGGTGTCATGAAGCATGTATGATGATGGAGATATGAATTATGTATATGAAATATATCCATGCTTTCCCTACTATGTTTGAGGTGTTGATTAAATACATGAAGTATACTATCCCCTACTTATGATATAGCGAATTATGAACTCTAATCTTGTGATCAAGTCATGCCGTGTGTGTTAGTTTTCTTCTATCGAGTCCTGGGGGTATTCATACCCGAAAAACATAGTTGTGTGCCTAGAGCCATGTCATGTTGTCATGATAATCTCAGTTAAGCTATAATCTATAGAACTCAGTCAGTCATGTGACTCAGGAAACCTTAGAAATCTCATGATTCCATTTAACTCTCAGATAATAGTACTACTCCGTCAGTCAATGGAAGTCAGTTAATCTGTCCATATACAGTCAGTTGAATCATGTTTAGTATCTTCAGATGGAAGTAGGAGTTAGCACCAAGTGAACCTAAGGATGAGAACTCACCTTCCAGTTCAGGGTGTGATTCTTAGAAGTCATCCTTGCATTTCAGAACTATGTAGCCAGCATAGGTTGAGACATCGCAGCCTGTTATATGAGGGTAGAGGAGGTGGCTTAACCTTTTATCTAAGGGTTCCCACTGTTCTCACTAAAGTTACCTATTATATGAGGGTTGCTCACATGTTGTCCTTACCAGTGACGTGGTATTGACACCCTTCCAGTCAGGGCAGAGATTGGACCCCATCTTAGCCATAATGGCACATATAGGGCATGTCGGATAAATAACTACCTGCCACAGTTTCAGTATCAGTCTCAGTAAAAGAACTCAGATAGTTCTTCAAATATCAGTATACCAGGACTGTTAGATACGGTCAAATTCAGTTATAGCATGGAACTCAGAGAGTTCAACCAGATTCAGGGTTGTCAGATACAGTCATCCATGTTATTAGAACTACGGTTCCAGCCATGTATTAGCATATAGATTTAGCCATTACATACTCACGATCTTAGTTACTATGTATATATGTTTGCACTCTTACGTTCATATCAGTCAATCAGTTAACATTGTTCATGTATGCAAACTCTATTTATATTTAGCCTACCTCACTCGTATACTCAGTACATCTCCTCGTAATGAGTCATTTTTTTCTATGGTGCTTTCATTTTATGTCACACCGTAGGTTCAGAGACACGACCTCCAGACCAACAGTAGCAGTAGCATTTCCAGTCGCAGAGATTTCGTGAGTCCTCTTCATTCGATGACAATATGATTTGATTAATTCATTATTATTTTATCCAGTTATTAGTTTACAGAGTTAGTTAGAGACATATTCCTTCAACACCTTATTCAGATAGTACTTAGAGGCTTTCAGATTCAGTATTCAGACTTATGTTCGGATTTGATTCAGTTTTTAGCTGTTTTGGGTATTTTTTTGCCCATATGGATGTTACATTATTTTAGTTGAACCTTATGGCCTATTGTCCATGTTTTATGAATTATTATGTCATGAATTACAGTATACAAGTACAGATATTAGTCATGGGTTATCTTGTTGTCCCTAGGCATCATAAGCATCGTGTAGCATTTTGATTCAAAAAATCGGGGCGTTACAAACTTGGTATTAGAGCCTAAGGTTCAATAGAGTCCTAGGAAGTCTGAAAGCCGCATCTAGTAGAGTCTTGTACATTGGTGTGTTGCGCGCCATATTTATGTATAGGAGGTTATGAGATGTTTTAAGAACAGTTCCCTTTTCTCAGTATTTATGTCATGCCAGTAAGCATAATTTCAAGTCAGTCTCTCAGTCTAATATGCTCTTCTCTTATTTCAGAAACATGCCTCCAAAGAGAAGAAATTAGCCAGCTCCTCAGCCCAAAGATCCTTTGGGAGAACATGTTTCTCATTTGGAGTTCAAGAACGCATTTACTACTCTTTTTCAGTCTGTAGCTGCCCAGAATGAATGACCAGTAGTCATTCTGGCCAACCCAGTGGCCAATTCAGTAGCAGCTAAGATTCGATACTTCACCCGAATGAACCCTCCGTCCTTCTTTGGGTCTAAGACATATAAGGATCCTCAGGAATTCATTGACCAAATCCAGAAGGTCATTGATATCATGGGAGTCACTTCTTCTCAGAGTAACGAGTTAGCCACATACCAATTATAGTATGTCACTCACGCTTGGTACAAGTAGTGGTTAGCAAAAAGGTTAGGGGATGCAGGTCCTATTGAGTGGAAAGAATTTGTCACGGCTTTCTTAGATAGATTCTTTCCCCAAGAGCTAAGAGAGGCCAAAGTTCTTGAGTTTATCAATCTCAGACAGGGAAATATGATAGCTAGAGAGTATTCTCTTAGATTTACTCAGCTAGCCAGATATGCCCCTCATATGGTTGCAGAAAATAGGGCCAAGATGAGCAAGTTTGTATTAGGGGTGAATGATAGAGTGGTAAATGAGTGTATGTCTGTGATGCTGAACAGTGAGATGACTTTAGCCAGGCTCATGACCCACGCTCAACAGATAAAAGAGCAGAAGGTTAAGACTAGGGATAGGTAGAACAAGAGAGCAAGAGCAGGCAGTTTCAGTTTTGCACAGCCCAATCAAAGGGAGGGAATCATTCACAATTTCATGCTAAGTCAACAGTTCCAGCCCCTTCCTCCGCTAGTGCCCCAGTGCCGAAGTTCAGGGATGGCAACAGAGATAGGGCACCGGGATCTAAATCTCAGAGAAGTGTTAGCAGTGCCCGCACTTTTCCTCAGTGTTAAACCTGTGGAAAGCACCATCACAATGTGTGTAGAGCCGGTCAAGGAATTGTTTTGGTTGTGGCAAGCCAAGCCACAAAGTTAGGGACTATCCTAAGCCAGGTCCTCAGGGTCAGCAGAATCGTTCCATAGCTCAGTTCAGTCGCCCAAACCTATAGGGTGCCACTTTCAGTGCTACTAGTGGGCAACGCCCAAATAGACTCTATACTTTTTAGGCCCGACAGGATCAGGAAAATTCTCCTAATGTCATTATTGGTACGTTACAAATTTTCCATGTTCATGTTTATGCTTTGCTAGACCCAGGTGCATCCTTGTCTTTTGTCACTCCATACATAACAGGTAATTTTGGAATAAGTCCTAAAATTTTAGTAGAGCCCTTTTCAGTCTCTACCCCAATGGGTAAAACCATCATAGCTCGATGGGTATACAGGAACTGCCCAGTTATGATATTTCAAAAATCCACATCAGTAGATTTAGTCGAGTTAGAGATGACTGATTTTAATGTCATTCTCGGTATGTATTAGCTTCATTCTTGCTATGCCATAGTTGACTGCAGAAACAGGATAGTTCAATTTCAGTTTTCGAATAAGCTCGTCCTAGAGTAGAAGGGTAGCACTTCATCTTTCAGGGGTCAGCTTGTTTCCTACCTTTGGGCAAGGAAAATGATTTCTAAGGGGTGTGTTTATCATCTCATGCATGTTAAGGATTCCAATTCTGAGTCTCCCAGTCTTGAATCAGTCCCAGTGGTTAATGAATATTCAGACGTCTTTTCTGAAGATCTTCTAGGCATTTCTCTTGAAAGGGAAATAGACTTCGGCATAGACCTTCTCCCAGATACTCCGCCTATTTCTATTCCACCATATGGAATAGCACCAGCAGAACTCAAGGAACTGAAAGATTAGTTGAAAGATCACTTAGATAAGGGATTCATCAGGCCTAGTGTATCCCCATGGGGTGCGCTAGTCTTATTCATACGCAAGAAAGATGGTTCTCTCAAAACGTGTATTGATTATCGTCAGCTCAACAAAGTCACGGTCAAGAACAGGTATCTGTTGACTAGGATAGATGACTTATTTGACCAATATCAAGGTTCTAGTTATTTCTCCAAGATAATCCTCAGATCAGGCTATCATCAGCTCAGAGTTAGAGAATGTGACATTCTGAAGACAGTTTTTCGTACACGGTATAGTCACTTTGAATTTCTAGTCATGTCCTTTGGTCTTACCAATGCCCCTGCAACTTTCATGGACTTGATGAATCGGGTGTTCAAGCAGTACTTGGACATATTTGTCATAGTCTTCATAGATGATATTCTGGTCTATTCTCGCACAGAGCATGATCATTCAGACCATCTCATAATTGTTCTTCAGACTCTCAGGGATCACCAGTTATTTGCCAAGTTTAGTAAGTGTAAATTTTGGCTAAGATCAATAGCATTCCTTATCCATATTTTTTCCGGTGATGGCATTAGAGTAGATGCTCAGAAAACCAAAGCGGTAAGAAACTGGCCTTGCCCTGTCTCTCCATTAGATATCAGGAGTTTCTTGGGTTTGGTTGGATATTACCGATGGTTTATCGAGGGATTTTCTTCTATTGCATCTCTTATGTCTAGATTGACTCAGAAGAAGGTCAAGTTTCAGTGGTCAGAACCTTGCGAGAAGAGTTTTAAGGAGTTGAAGACTCGACTTACCTCAGCTCTATTTTTAGCACTTCCCGACGGTTCCGATGGATTTGTAGTATATTATGATGCATCCAGAGTAGGTTTAGGTTGTGTCCTCATGCAGCATGGTAGAGTCATAGCCTACGCCTCCAGACAGTTAAAGCCCCATGAGAAGAATTATCCTACCCATGACCTTGAGTTAGTAGCAGTTATCTTTTCCTTAAAAATTTGGAGGCATTATATATACGGTCTTCATGTAGACATCTTCATAGATCATAAGTTCCTTCAGTATGTCTTTTCCTAGAAAGATCTCAATCTTTGTTAGATAAGGTGGTTAGATCTCTTGAAGGATTATGACATAAGTGTCCTTTATCATCTTGGCAAGGCCAATGTAGTGGCCGATGCACTCAGTAGACTGTCCATGGGCAATATTTCCCATGTTGAGGATAGTAAGAAGAATTAGCTCAGGAGATTCATCAGCTTGCCAGACTAGACTTTCTCTTAGTCGACTCTTCAGAGGGTGGTGTATATGTTCAGAGTAGTTCAGAGTCATCTCTAGTTTTCGAGGTGAAAGAGAAGCAAGATAGGGATCCTAGCCTTGTCAAGCTAAAAGAGTCATTTTAGAGTCTGGAAGTAGAGGTTTTCTCCCAAGGGGAAGATGGTGTTCTTCGTTGTCAGGGATGTCTGTGTGTTCTCGGTGTAGCTGACTTGAGGTAGCAAATTCTTGTAGAAATGCATGGTACACGATACTCTATTCATCCAGGGGCCACTAAGATATACCAAGACTATTGGGAGATCTATTAGTGGAGTGGGATGAAGAGGGATGTTGCAGAGTTTATGGCTAAGTGCTCTACATATCAGCAGGTTAAGATAGAGCATCAGAAACCTAGTGGTTCTATGCAGGAGTTCACTATTCCTACTTGGAAGTGGGAAGAAGTGAACATGGACTTCGTGATGGGTTTGCCTAGAACACATCATCAACATGATTTAGTTTGGGTCATTGTAGACTAAATGACTAAGTCAGCTCACTTCCTTCCAGTTCATACCATTTACTCAGCCGTGGATTATGCCAAACTCTATGTTAGGGAGTTGGTCAGATTACACGGTGTTCCACTATCTATCATCTCAGACAGAGGTACCCAGTTCACCTCTCACTTCTGGAAAGTATTCCAAAAAGGTTTTAGCACCTAAGTTCATCTCAGTACATCATTTCATCCTCAGACAAATGGTCAAGCAGAAAGGACCATTCAGACTCTAGAAGATATACTAAGGGCATGTGAAATTGATTTTAAGAGAAGCTGGGATGACCACTTGCCTTTGATTGAGTTTGCATACAATAACAACTATCACTCCAGTATTCAGATGGCTCTATTCGAAGCTCTCTATGGTAGGAGATATAGGTCTCCGATCGTTGGTTCGAAGTTAGTGAGACCCCAGTCATAGGGCCGGACTTAGTATTTGATGCCTTAGAGAAAATTCAATTGATCAGAGAAATACTCCGGGCTGCTCAAAGCCGACCGAAGTCTTATGCGGATGTTCGTAGAAAGGATCTCAAATTTAAGGTCGATGACTATGTCTATCTCAAGATCTCACCCATGAAGGGAGTGAAGAGATTCGGCAAGAAGGGAAAGCTCAGTCCACGATATGTCGGTTCCTTCAGGATTCTCAGTCGCTTCGGCAAGATATCCCGTGAGCTCGAATTGCCTTCATATCTAGCCTTAGTTCATCCAGTCTTCTATGTCTCTTTGCTCAAGAAGTGCATACGTGACCCAACAGTTATAGTCCCTATTTAGAGCATTGACATTCAGAATAGCCTCTCTTATGAAGAGATTCTAGTCGAAATCCTCAACTATCAGACTCGTAGGTTGAGGAACAAAGAATTCCCTCTAGTCAAGGTTCTTTGGCTGAATCAGTCTATGGAGGGAGCTACTTGGGAAGCAGAAGCAGACATATGAACCAAGTACCCTCATCTTTTCTCTGCTAATTCAGACTTAGCTCGAGGTAACCATTTTCCTTAAGCTTATTCAGTTACATGTTCAAAATTCCAGTATAAAATTGGTATCAAGTATCAGGTCATAGCTTATCGTGCATTCATGAGTTCAGCTTATCAGTCATGCATCAGATATGCATGTTCAGTTGGGCTATATTCAGTTTAGAATTCAGTTCAGTCCAAAAATCATATGCCAGTTGAGCATAATCAGTGTATGCATCATTTTATCTTTTCTCCCCTCTCAAGCAATCATCATTCAAGCACGAATGTTTCCAAGGGAGAGATATTGTAATACCTCAAAAAATCCAAACCAATATTAGAGCCATGTACCAAGATCATGCATAGTACATCATGGTTCTTTTATAGTTTTATGAGTAGGTTAGATGTATATTAAGGCTTCAAATAACTCCCAGCTATCAAACGAATCAAAATATTCTTCACCGAGCGAATTCTTGAGAAAGATATTGCCATAATGTAATTTAAAGTAGAGTGAAGTGTGACTTAAAAAAAAATGTTATTTCATAGGCTCCAAGCTTCCAGTTAGAACCCCATAAGCCCAGACCTCTTGCAGTTTTGCCACAGTGTTGTCGCACAGAAAGGTTGTTCGCTCAGCCATTTCTATGCCGGTCAGCAAACATTTAATGTGTGCAAGAGCGTGCGAGCCGCTAGCGTAACCGAAATCATTTTTTGGAAAGGTCATGCCCTTATTTAGACCTTCAAAATCCTATAATTTTTTTATCAACACTTTTTTTGAAAATGATTCATTAGTTTACTCTCCCTCAATAAGATGGGCAATAACTTCATCAGTGGCTGCACAAGGAAAAAAAGATCGACATCGTCGACGAGAGGTTTATTGCATTCATAAACTTTGATCTTTCCCTCCTTGAGTAGTATCTCAACAACCCGATAATATATGTCATTCATGTTAATGACTGCAAGAATCCTCTTTGTCTCGGTCCAGCTCTTGCCGTGTGGATTTGGTCTCTCCCCTCTAACATATTTTATTATTTCTTCTTTATCCCAGTCCAACGTAGAAACTAAGAAATCAAATCTCGCACCACAGTCTAATAAGGAATTATTGAGTTGATCATACTTATACTTGAGCTTCTTGCAGAATTTGAGGTTCATTATCCTATCGGCAGCATCATAAGCTTCTGGGTACGTTAATTGTCTTTTCCTCATGAGAGAAAGAATTTTGTCAACATGCTATGATATAAGAAGACAATTTTTAAATAGGTTAGTAATTATAAAGATGGTTCATCTGTTGCATAGGGTTATCTGAATCAACAAACCAACGCAACTTATACAACAGATGGATAGTAAGTTGCAACAGAACCACTACCAGTTGCACCAGAATACCCAGCTGCTGTAACATATTTCATATCTATTATGTAGATTCTTCTTCATGGGGTATATTAGATTAGAAATATAGGTTAGAAAAAGTAAAATTGCCTTGTCCTTGTTACACATACGTATATCTATCATAGTCTGGAAGTCTTGGGGGGAAAAGGGAGGCCCGGGGTAATCTGGTGCTCCTGTCTTGGCACTCTTGGCCTATCGCAGATCCCTCTTCTCTTTGGCACCAAGTTCTACATATATGTCTACCTTCTTGAATGGCCCCTGAACTTTAACAAATTTTGTAGAGGGAGGAGTTGCAATTATTTTTTATTTCCGATAGGAGAGTACGTTGGTTATTGCTCTTTTCTTCCTCCTAACCAACAGTGTAGGAGTGTATCGCTCCCTCAACTTCTTAGATGGTATGACAATCCTCTTGAATTTGAATTACTCGATAGCTTTAGAGATAGCCTGTACTTTTTCAAAGAGTTTATCGTGGCTGTCCTTTCACTCTTCACATTCGCAATAAAAACACAAGGGTGAAGAGGGGTGAGAGGGACCTGTGTAAGGGTGAAAAAGGGGTGTTTTCAAACATATTTATTTTTCTTGAGCATCAACATGCTCATCATCACGAGTGATAGAAGCATCATCATGCCTGCCACTAACACCAACAAATCCACCAAAAGAAGCACAGATCTGCCTTAGTAGGTTGGTTATGAAGAGCCTCAACATTAGGCTGACCTTGCTTAACTGCTCTTTTTTTGTCTGTTGCTCCAGCCAATTTCTTCCTTATTAACTCCACCGTTAGGTCTTCTATAGTATCAACTTGACCTAGAATAATATAAGAAGTCATCAAGGACTCTTCCTCAGTAGGCACGATCCATGGATGCACAACTTAGAAAAAAAAGACAGATACTTTTAAATCATATAATATAATAATTTTCACAGTTAGGTTAATATTTTAACAGTCAACTTCTACAATAGATTAACAATATATTATATCAGATTACATACCTGTTGTATAATTTGTAGTAGATGGTTAATCTGTTAGGAGTCGAGTTCAGAGAACCAAAGCAACACATGGATAATCTGATACAAAATATCAATCATCTGTCGCAACGGATTACCAATCTATTTTACCAGTTGCACAAGATGGGTAATCTATTGGGTTACATGTTATCCAATAGATGATCTGTATATATATTAACAATATGTTACATCAGATTACACACCTGTTGTATAATTTATAGTAGATAGTTAATCTATTAAGAGTTGGGTTCAAAGAACCAAAGTAACAGAAAGATAATCTGATGCAAGATATCAATCGTCTGTCATAATAGATTATCTATCTGTTGCATCGGTTGGCGCAAGATGGGTAATCTGTCACAATAGATGTCCCATCTGGTGTATCAGATATAACATCTATAGCACCAGATATAACATCTGTTCAATATCATTCATTAAGTAAAATTATTTTACTTGAAGAAGACGTAATGTATCATCCAGAGGGTTAAAGAGATCAGCCTCCTTAATTTTTGTGTTGCTCTTTGCAGCCAACCACCTAAGCATCCTTGGATAAGAAACCTCATCCAGGTAATCCATTACCTACTTTCGGAGAGGAGGAATGGCTTTAAATGCCCAAACCTATAAAATGTAAACAGTAAACAAGCAAAAAAAGTCATAATAACTATATTCAATATAACTTAATGGATGAGTTAAAATAGTGATTAATTTTACCATGAAAGCCCAAGAAAATCCGTATAATGTGGTTGTCCCCGAGGTTAGCTTTGTCAGTAAATATTGGACAGTCAAGTAGAAGCTGTCATATCCCCAGGGATAATTGTTAAATTTATCAAAATCCTCAGCACATGCCAATAAATCATCTTCTATGACCTTGTTGATGTCTCTTGCCAATATAACCAAATGGGCAAACCAAACTAAGCACAATTTCTCCCTGTACTTCTTTAGTATGTTTTTATCCATGAGATCTGTCAGCAAATCCGATGCTTTGTAGCCATGTCGAGCAATGTCAAACAACCCATCTATTTTTTCCTTGTATTTTCTTTCTTTGGATCTTTTGCGGGGTGTTCCCTTGGCGATAGGTGGTTCTTCTGGACGATAGCATCTCAAGCCTGTCACTATGGAAAACTCTTGCAAGCCAAAACAAATCGGCATACCACAGTAGTTGATCCAGATTTCATCCATCTTTTTATTGCCCCTCTTTCGGATTTTCATCATCTCCCACGTACTTGATCCTACACTTGGGAAGACCATATACCATCCTTATTGGGAAATGGGTAGGGACATCCTCAGCCAGCTTAAGAAAGTTTCCAAGGCTACTCATCTTAAAAAGTCCGTCTATGTTTTCGTCCTTCATAATTTTCTTAAAACAAATAAATTTACTCCCCATCTAACATTTAAGTACAATTTCACCAGTTAGTTCTTCTTCTGCTTTTTTGTCATTTATCAGCACCGCAACTTGAAACTTGTCAATAATAAAAGTTTTGACAGGATCATGCTGGGATGTTGATATTAATTCACGCCCCATTGGTGATCCATTATCATTATGTTGATGACCATCCTCTTTATTTTTCTCTTTCTCTCTCTAATTCCTCTTATTTCTCACTTTCATTTTCTTCATCACCATCTACAGACCCTTGTCCACCTCTCTCAATGTTTTTATATCTCTCCTCAGCTTTACTTAGTTTACCTAACTGAGATTGTTCAGGAAGCTCCCCCGAATCCCTCTGTACTGTAGCCTTTTTATTGGGTGGTCAGACGTTGATCCACTTTTACTTTCTTTTCTTTTGGTAGACATGTTTTACCTACAAACAACAGAAAAACATAAAATACATTACAATTGATATATGCATAAACTTTAAAAAATACATTACAAACACAACCAATAATGACACACCAACAGCCACCACCACCACCACCACCACAAACATCACCAACTAATACCACAAACACCACGAATACCGACACCACCGACAGCCACCACAAACACCACCAACTAATGCCAACACAAATACCAACAACCAATACCACCAACAGCCACCACCATTTCCACGACGATGACAACGACGACGACGACGACCACCACCACAAACACCATCCAATAATACCACGATAGCCAACGAAATACTGCGATAGAAACTAAGGTTTTCTTTTCTTCTTCTTATGATTTTACCATCAAAACTCAAAATTGTAAACCTATTCTCCAAAATAATACAACTAAAAGATTTTTTTCATCATTAACTTAAAAGCCCTTATTTTTTAGAAAAAAATAACAAATATAAAACTTTTCTCTAACTTTGTTACCTATGAAGACAGAGAAAATGACTGATACAAGCAAGAATGAAGTCAAAAATAACACCTATGTGGTCGAAAATAAGAAGAAAATTGATCTGTTATAAAGGGTAGAACAATTTGTTAAGTAGTTGTAGTTGTTTTCTATACTGTATAATTGATTGAGAAAGAGAAAAGAGCGAGAACTCGAGATTTGAAATGATAAAATATTTTTCTCACAAATGGATGATTTGTATGGGTTGATTTGTATTTTGAAAAAGAATGACAAGTTTTAAAAATGTTAATTTGGTCTGAATGTATCGTAATTATCTTTTTAAAATTATAAAAGATATGCGTAATTTTTAACCCTCTCATCATGCAATTGCCAAAAGACTCAATTAAAGTTGTAGTTGACTTTATGAAATCACCCACCCCTGGTCCTAGATTAATCAATTTAGGTATATGAACTCAATTAAAATTGTATAAAAACAAATGTTTAATCTGTTGCATAAGATACTCATCTATTATAAATAATCAAACAAATTAAGTAATCTGTTATGACAAATTACCCATCTATCATAAATTATCAAATGGATTTTCACATATCGTAACAGATTACCCATCTGTTATAAATTATCAAATAAGGGCTGCCATCTGTTGTAGTTGACCCTATAAGAACTCACCCCTAGCCCTAGATTAATCAATCAAGATATTAGTCTAACATATGAGGTAGTAAGAATCGGTTCAGCTTAGAGTGATTGATCGACGACTCTGGTCGGAAGGCACATAATACCATCTCATTATTCAATTGTCAAAAGACTCAACTGAAGTTGTAATTGACCCTATGAGAACTCAACCCTGGTTTTAGATTAATCAAATAAGACATTGGTCTAACATATGAGGTAGTAAGAATTAGTTCAACTTAGAGTGATCGATCAACGACTCTAGTCGGGAGGAACGCAATACTGTCTCATCATTCAATTGACAAAAGAATCAATTAAAGTTGTAGTTGATCCCATGAGAACTCACCTTTGGTCCTAGATAAATCAATTAAGGTATTGGTCTAACATATGAGGTAGTAAAAATCGGTTCAGCTTAGAGTGATCGATCGATGACTCTGGTTGGGAGGAACGCAATACCGTCTCATTATTCAATTGTCAAAAGACTAAATTGAAGTTGTAGTTAACCCTATGAGAACTCACCCCTGGTCCTAGATTAATTAATTATGGTATTGGTCTAACATATGACATAGTAAGAATCGGTTCAGCTTAGAGTGGTCGATCGATGACTCTGATTGGGAGGAATGAAATACTGTCTCATTAATTGATTGCCAAAAGACTCAATTAAAGTTATAGTTGGACCCATGAGAAATCAACCCTGGTCCTAGATTAATCAATTAAGGTATTGGTATAACATATGAGGTATAAGAATCGGTTCAACATAGAGTGATCGATCAACGACTATGGTTGGGAGGAAGACAATATCGTCTCATCATTCAATTGCCAAAAAACTCAATTAAAGTTGTAGTTTACCCTATGAGAACTCACCCCTGGTCCTAGATTAATCAATTCGGGGTCATTTGGTAGAGTGTACAAGAATAATGCAAAATATACTATATTAGTAATGCTTGCATTAGTAATACTTGTATTATTTATTCTTGTATTAGTTATGCATGTATTATTTCGTAGACATTGTTTGGTTTGATGTATAAGAAATAATACATCTTACAAAATTTCTATAAAAGAAATTTTTGATTACAAAAATACCCTTCTTTGATTTTGTACACTTTTTAACAACAAAGTTCTTTTGTTATTTCAAACATAATTAATATTGTTGAACTATTATAAAGAGGTTTAAGATTAATTGCAAGACCTTCATCTTTGCGCAAAAATGTTATACCGACGGATTAACATAGTCAAAACAAAAATAAAATACATGAAGTAAAATTAAGAAATAGTCTCAATTTTTTTAAAAAATATTTTTAAAGACTCTCGAAGAAAATCAAAAATATGTTATATGTATTTAAATCAACCATTCATTGTTGTAAATTCAAATAGTGGGAAAAGAAATTGTGAAAGATTTTGAAAATATTCACTAGTGCAAATTAAAATGGCGGAAAAAGGAATGGTGAAATATTTTGAGAGGGAAATTGAGAGGTATTAAGGTCACTTAATAATTTAATGCATGTGTTTAAAATCTTTGTATTACCAATGCATAGGAAATAGAGTGTATTACTAATACACACTTCAATACACAATAGAGTGTATAACTAATGCTTGCATTAGTTATACATAGGTAAAAAGTCATACCAAACAAGGTACTAGCAATACACATTGACTAATGCATGCATTATATTACGCATCTGTTGTGATGGATGACTGAGGTTTGAAAATTTTCAAACAAAAATTGTTATCTGTTGTACTTAGAAGTTTTAAGACCCTTTTTTTTCAAAAACAATTTAGGTATTTCCTGTCTAAGATAAAAAAAAAAGTTAAAATACTAAGGCGGTAAAAAATATTACTTGGATAACTCAAAAATTTCCTGAGTAAGTAGTCTTATCTGGTCTTTTCAATGTCACCGTCTCCTCAGGCCCCTCAAAAGTAAAAAGTTATTAATAAATATTTAAAACCCATATCTAGAAGAATACACTCTCCTTCAGCCATAACATAAGTAAGACTCAAGACTCAACTCAACTCATCCATTCTTTCTTCTTTATCTCTTTCTTTCCCTTTTGCCTCCTTTTTCTCTCTTTTTTTGAATGAGGATCCTTTCATATCTCAACTGATCAATTTCTTTTCTCGACTAAACTGGATGTTCTGATTCCTTTGATTTTTTCATATTGCAAGTATGGTTCATTATTGCTCTTTCTATCTTTTCTTCTTCTTTGTATGTCATTTAAATTAGACATTTACATCTGTTATTATTGATGATTTACCCATTTAACAATTTTCTATTTATTGAAAAAATTGAAGAAAAGGTGACTTTTAAGTCTTGAATGAACGAACTGTTGTTTTTATATTTGTTATAAAATGCCTCATCGGTTGAACAGATGCATAATCTGTTGCATCAGATTGATCATCTGTTGATTCATTCAATTTTGTGTTACCCTTTTATACAGACGGAGCAACTGTTTGAAGAAATTAAACCAGTATCAAGGATGGTTTGATTTATTCCAATAAATGACCCATCTTTTGAAATATGTCAGAGATGCCTCATCGGTTGAGCAGATAGGCAATCTATTGCATCAAATTGATTATCTGTTAATTTGCTCAATTTTGTGTTACCCTTTTATAATGTTCTTTTTCTTCTTCTCTTGTTTGACATCAAATGTATTTCTCTTGTTTTTAGATAAAAGAAAGTGAAACTGGATCCATTTTTACTCGACCAGCATTAAAGGCTAGAGTAAAGATGAGTTTAGAGGAATAAGCTGCTTGCAAATGGAACCACTTCATATGTGGAAGGTATGTATTACTGATTAACATATCGTGAAAACTCATATCCAGTACAATAATTTTGTAAGTGTTTGTTTTTTACCTATTAGGTGTTAATTCTTCAAATAAAATATGGCATTTTACAGTTAAGATTGTTAGGTTCAAACTGGTAAGGATGAGGGAACAAGTAGGTGGTGTTGATACCCTGTTATAATTTAATGATGGTTCATGCTTATGTTTTTATATCAAGTTTAGGGAAGGATTTAAGTTTTTGGCGGCAGTGTAAATATCCAATAGTGATTGGATCGGTTTTAATGGCTCAATGGGCTTCTTAAAAGGCCTCCAAAGCCTCGCATTGCAGCAAATACCGATGGAACTAATAAAATTTACCCTGGTCTAAATTTATATGGATGGGTTCTTGAAGAAGACTATTATACAGTAGTAGGTGCTTGGGAGAATACCTGTGCGGGAAGGGGGAGGGTGAAAAGGCCATATTTCATCTCAGACCTTGTTTAAGAGGAAACATAGGGTAGGAAGGAAAGTGTAGCGAAATTAGCTGATGAAATTGAATAAAAAATGAAAAAACTGGATGAGCTGTGAATGTGAAAGCGTATCCAGAAATGAAAATCCATCAGTCGTTGAAGTAAAAGAAGAATGGTCAAGAGGACTGGAGCTGGTTACTTTGCTAGAGACTGCAACTAGCGAGTGTGGCCTCAATGAAAAATCTCACAAAGTGCAGGACCAGAACTCTAAGAAAGAAGTTTCACGAGCATAAGAGAGTGATACGATTGTCGGCCAAAATTGAAACCTGAACCAACTACTCCTAAATTAAAAATACAGGATCAAGCCAAGGTGGAAATTTCTCAAATTAAACTTGCATTTCATGCCTCCTGTTTATGGCTCTGTTCAAGTCAAAGGCAGAGGAAACAACAAGGCATGGGATTTCTGCCCAACTTCAGACCTTTTTTGTTTCTACTGCTATCGACCTGATCATAGCCACAAACAGAAGGGATGGCATGCATGTTTAACTTGAGAAATTGCCACCTTGGCTTGATCTTGTATTTTTAATTTAGGAGTAGTTGGTTCAGGTTTCAATTCTTACCGAAAATCGTATCACTTTTCTATGCTCGCAAAACTTCTTCCTTAGAGTTATGGTCCTGCATTTTGTGAGAGTCTTCATTGAGTCCAAGCTCGCTAGTTGCATTCTCTAGCAAAGTGTCCAGCTCCAGTTCTATTGACCATTCTTTTTTTCATAGACTGATGAACTTTTATATTTGGATACACTTCCATATTTAAAGCTCATCTAGTTTTTCTATTTCTCATGTCAATTTCATTGACCAGATTTGGTAAAATTTTCTTGCTTGCTCCCTTGTGTTTCCTCTTAAACAAGGTCTGAGATGATATATGGCCTTCTCCACCTCCCCCTTTCCGCATAGGTATTCTCCCAAGTACCTTCTGCTGTATAAAAGTCTCCTCCAACAATCTATCTATATAAATTGAGAATAGGGAAATTTTTATTAGTTCCATCAGTGTTTGCTATAGTGTGAGGCTTCGGCGGCCTTTCAAGAAGTCCATTGCACCATTAAAATCGGTTCAATCACTATTGGATATTTACACTGCCGCCAAAAACTTAAACCCTTCCCCAATCTTGACACAAAAATATGAGCATAAATCGTTATTATATTGTAACAGGGTATCAACACCATCGTCTTGGAACCCTTCGGCCTTATTAGTTCACACCTATCAAACTAAACTGTACAATGCAGGATCTTGTTTGAAGGACCAGTGTCTAATCGGTAAAAAAACTACATTCACAAAATTATTACACTTTATATGTGTCTGTTACGATAGACTGATCAATAATACATAACTCCTATGCATGAAAGTGGATCCATTGCACGCACCTTATTCTTCCTATGCCATCGAAGACAGTACAATGTTATTTATTCATTTGCATGCTTGTGATGACTATTAAAAAAAGGTGTGAAGAGTCGTGACTTTTTTAACACATTCAAAACAACTGATGAATCGAAATCTCCATCTATTACAATTGATGAATCACCTGTTGGAAGAAATCAAAACATCTTCTCCAACATATGGTCTATTTGTTGCAAGAGATAATCCATATGTTATAACAGATTATAAATCCATTGCAACAGACTAGACATTGTTTATTCATCTACACGTATGTGATGACTATTAAAAAGAGGTGAAGAGTCATGACTTTTTATCTAACGCATTCAAAATAGTCGATGAATCAAATTTTCCATCTATTGCAATTAATGAATCAGCTGTTAGAAGAAATCAAAACATTTCCAATATATGGTCCATCTATCGCAATAGATAATCTATATGTTGCAACAGATAGTAAATCTATTACGACAGATGGACGATCTATTGCAACAGCTTAATAATAATGAGTGTTATCAAGTCTTCTTAAAACCATTTTGAAAAGGTAAGGAGTATTAATGTAAACAAAAAAGTCATGACTTTTCACAGAAAATAAAATGCCACCAGTTTAAACGATGATATTCTGTGTGACACAGTGTAGAAACTTTAGAGGCAAGTTAATGACCTTCATAGGGAGTTGGTCGCTGTGAGAGCAACGATGTTTAGAAAGATGCAAAGGCTAATGAGGGTCTGCTGTTGCGAGTTGATTGGCCGACTGTCATTAATGATGATGATGATAATAATAATAATTAGAATGTATTTTTTCTTTTAGCGTATGTATTTTAATTTTTCTAAATCGGATCTATACCTAATGTATTTTATTTTTTGTTTAATGAAAAATTTATTTTTAGTTGATTTTGGCTTTTTAATTCTTATACAATTTTCATTCTTTCTATTTCTTCTTCTAAACATTTTACATTTTAACGTGTCGACAGTTGGAGGTAAGGAGCAATTTTGAATCTAGTAGCAATAACAATTTTGGTTTTTGAGTTCTTTCAAAAGATGGACCATGTGTTGGAACAGTTTGGTCATCAGTTGGGTTTCTATCAACAGATTATCCATCTGTTGTGATAGATTTATCATCTGTTGGAGGAAAATATTCTAATTTTATGGAACTATGTTGTGTTCTTCCAGCTAGTGTCCATTTGTTGCCAAAGATGGGTAATCTGTTGAAAATACTTGTGGTCTGCTATATTATTTAGTTCATGTTTTGCCTCTTTTTATTGATGCACAAGTTATTTAAAATATATTTTATATATAATAAATGATAACATTACGTTCACAACAATGATTTAAATATTTAAAAGTATACAACAAACTATACAAGTTTCTGCAATTACAATGATCATGGTGGATTACGATCCAGGCATGTAGTTCTTTTGTGGCTAGTGCACTTACACACGGAGCACTTGTTTCTTCTTGATGAAAATGATTTTCTGACTCCACGCCTCCTCTTATATGGCTTTCTTTCCAGTTTGATAGTTCTCGGGTCAATATATGGAGAAGGTATTAATCTCCTCATAAGCTCTGCAGGAACAACTCAAAATTCTTCGGGACGCACCAGAGTAATATGCTCATTATATGCCATTTCATATTTTCACCGAATAATTTTAAGAGGAGTGCTCTTAAAATTCAACTCCATATTTATGACCATATTGAGCTCAAAGCGCTGCTATGGCATGTGGACAAGGTATTTTGTCCAAGTCAAAAACTCTGCACGTACAAGATCTTGTTTGAAGATCGACCATGGCAACATCACCATGACCGGTGATACTGAATTTGTAATCTGCTATTTGATGAGGTAATAACCTATTTCCCAAACTGACATTTTTTGATATTATTTTATTGATTTCGAGAATAAATCGGGTTCTTTTTTTGGGCACTTGAACTATACATGCCTTTCGTTAAAAAATTCTCCATACTTCTGGCTTATTTTTTCAAACATAGCCTTGATGGGAAATTCTCTTTCATCGCCAAACAATGAATTCACTGATTCAGCTATATTTGATGTCATAATATTGTACCTATACAAAAGAATCACCTATTACGACATCATACTAAACTTGTAACTCAAACAAGACATTAAAATCAATAATAATGTACCTATTTACCGAACAGAATGCTCGGGTCCATCTGTTATTTGATTGAAATAGTCTAAAAACTCCTCTCTACTATATGCTTTAGCTGCTCTATAATAAAGGATCACGACCTTTTCGTTGTAATAGTTGGTCCGAATTTTCTCTCTAAGATGCCTGATGCAACAACCAAAGTAAGCTGAAGTGAAAAAATGTGAACCCATCTTTGAAATATTTGGATGCCTATCCGATACAAAACACAACTCTTTGGTATCTTCGATGCAGCTTCACAGTTGTTCAAAAAAAAAATCCATAAGAGGCATCACATTCCTTGTCCACTACACAAAAAGTGACAGGAAAGATGTAATTCTCCATATCCTGCGCCGCCACCGCTAGCAGAACTCTATTATACCTGCTCCTCAAGAAGGTACCGTCGACGGCTATTCCTTTTCTCAAATGTCGAAAATCTTGAATCCAAGCACCATAGGATACAAAAAAGTACTTGATCTTTTCATTTTTATCAAGTTGCAATCTGTCAGACTTTCGGCGTTTGTGGACTCAATCATGTAACGGTAGGCATCTAGGACTGCATACCCATGCTCGAGTGTACCCCTAACCAAGTCCTTGGCAATCTCCATGGCCATAAATATCTTCCAATAGCTGACCAGGACACCCAATTCTATAAAGAGTTGATTGGACATAACCCTTGTTGAAGGGCCTTTGCCATCGGGGAAACTACTCCTGAAATATTCACCGAGGACCTTTGCCATGGCGTAAGGATTTTAGCCCAAGATGTGCTCTGAACCACATGTGTGGTGCTTTTCATGTTTATGAATGACGAATCTGTCAGAACTTGTGTATTTCACCGCTCTAAACCACCACTTGCAGTTCAAATTAGCATATTTGAAGCAAAAGACACTGCTCGAATTAATCACCTTCTTTATTCTGAAATCTTTTTTCAAGAAAGAAATAAACAAAGTGGTAGATAGTTCATTCTTGTACTTGAATGACATTCCAATAAAAAAGCCGATCCCATCATCTTGGAGATTTTCAGACTGTGTCGATTGAGAAGAACTGCACATCATATTGGTCGCATCAACGGGCTTAGGTGTTTGATCATCATCTGGACTATTCATGTCTAAATCATCTAACCTATCATCAAAGATGTCTTGTTATTGTTCTTCTTCTACGTTCTGGTTCTCATTCTCTCTCGTCTTTTTAACCACGTATACCCTTAACACCGGTCTGAATGAATCACTAAGATAAGCATGCAACCGAACCTGATCGATTATCTTGAAAGGCAGTACCCTTTGATTTTTAAAGGAGTTGTGCATGTCGCTGATGACGAGTTCTTCCGATTGATAATTCAGTCCACAATAACTGATGATTAAATTCACAAAATCATCATACGAAATATCACTTTGGACTGTCATAGCTATCGTTTCTAATATTTCACCCTCGTTCCAACGCCATATATATCAATTGCTTTTCTCGATCCATTGACCATGATAATCCACCCCTATTGTTATTGATCCCTCTATTAGTGGTACCTAAATAAATTCATTGTTAAAAAAAGTTAATAGTGATTTCATAGAGCCGTAAATGAATCCCAACAGATGTGTAATCAGTCGCAATAGATTACTTACCTATTGGGATTTATGTTACGCTCCTGAAGCTGATTTCAACAGACTAGTCATCTGTTGTAACAGGTGAATCATATGTTGCAACAGACTATATATCTGTTGGGATTGATGTTATAGTACTAGGGTACCTTTGAAGATGATTCCAGCAGACGAGTCAATAGATGAGTGACATGTTCTAATAGATAATTAACCTGTTGCAACAAATGACTTACTTGTTGCAACAGACTACGATATGTTGGAATCGAGGACAAGTTCTATTGCAATAGGTTACTAATATGTTGCAACAGACAATACGTCTGTTGGAATCAAGTTCGGGTTCTGTTGCAACAGGTTAATAATCTGTTGCAACAGATATTTATCACGTTGCACCAAATAACTAATCTGTTTAAATAGATAAATCATCTGTTGCAACAGATGACCCATCTGTTCGATTCATATTACGGCCTATAGAACCATAAACATGGATCCAACATATTAGTCTTCTGTTGAAACAGATGTCTCATCTGTCGCAACAGATGATTTATCTGTTTAAATAGATGGATCTTATGTTGGATTCATGTTTGGGTTTTATCCATTGTTGGAAAAATAACACAATAACAGTTACCCAGATGAAAAATTCAACTAAAAATCATAATTTGACTTACCAAAGTCTCCTATGAAGTAATGCCAAAGTGGAAAGTGATGTACGAAATAAAATTTGACCTAAGAAATTGGTCAAATTACAACAGTAGTGGTAACAACAACAACAACAACGACAATGGTCAACAAGAAGAAGATGAAGATGATAATGAAGTAGAAGATGCAACAACAATGAACAACAAAAATCGCTAAGAGAGCGAATACAACAATGGATGAGAACAGAGAGAAAGGTGTCTTTTTCCCCTCGATTTTCCATTTTATTAGATAAATATTTGGATCAAAGTGTAAATTTAAAA
This sequence comes from Capsicum annuum, assembly GCF_002878395.1. Classification (NCBI taxonomy): domain Eukaryota; kingdom Viridiplantae; phylum Streptophyta; class Magnoliopsida; order Solanales; family Solanaceae; genus Capsicum; species Capsicum annuum. The sequence goes on from NC_061114.1 coordinate 30,204,559, forward strand.
ACTTATGAGCTATTCTCAAACTTTCCAAACTTTCTTAATCTATAATAAAGTAATTGTCACCTCCACTCAATTATTAAGACTTGTGTCACCTACACCTCATTTTAAAACTTTTTTGTCACTTGTGGCCCAAAGCCCCTACTAACTTTGTCCTAGTCTTTGCTCTCTTTGGTGAATTCGTGACCAAAATGAGCCACAAAAAATATAAAGTGACACAAATAAGCCACTCTTCTATGTAGAATCAAAATAAGCTTCACGAAGTAATTTATTCTGATTTAGATAATTTTTTTAACAGAGTCCTTAACCAAGTAAAAAGTTTTGAAAAGTATAAAATGGAGTATTTAATTTCGAATTGTAAATCGGAGTTATTAATTCCAATCTACATAAAACAATAAAGACCCAATTTGTAAAATAGAATAATAAATTCCGAATAGTAAATCGGAGTTATTAATTCCGATTTACATAAAACAATAAAGGCCCAATTTGCAAAACGGAATAATAAATTCCGAATTTCAATAGCTAAGAATGAAAATCAAGGGGTTTCTGAAGTCTTGTAATCGATTGCAAAATTTTCACTGTATTTGTCCGTCCCTTTCCCAAAAGCAAAATAAATAAATCAAAAACTGAAGAGAAACATAAACTAAATAAAATAATCATTAGGTGATAGAGGTAACAGTGAAACAATTCTTCCTTTTACTTAAAATTTGTGATTAATCAAAATCCTCATTATTTAACGAACAAATATAATACCACGCCTTAGCGGTTGGATGAAGAACGTTTAGATCCAAATATTTATCACGAGTTAGAATTCGGGATACATTACTCTGTTTTATGATATTTTTAACTTTATTAAATCTAAATTAATAATCCGTTTTATATTTCAGAATTAAATAGTCAGTTTTATAACTTGGAATGCAACAAACTACTTTTGGATTTACTAGTCTATGGAAACGTGCGTCACACGTTTATCTCAAAATACTTAATATATAGATTATCCAAATTTTTTCTTTGAGCTAAAAGAAAATAAATTAAAAAACATGAAAAAGAAACTGTAATATGAAACTGTTCACCTTCTAAACATACATATTCAATGGGTTCTTCATCTGACCCTTTTCTTTGAAATACAATTTCATCTTCTAGCTTTCCAATATAGACCACTATAAAAATATAAAATATCCAAACTTTAATCTTCTTGATTATATAAAATTTGTGGAACAAACACTTTTAATTTGTGAAAATTAATTACCGTGTTTGTAGGGAATCCTTCATTAGGATGATCATAACCTTCACCAACCTTAATTAACTTCTTAAGAACCTTGCTATCTTGAGTAACATCAACAACACTTTTCCATGAGATCAACTAAAGATGAATTATCAATTTGGAATTTGATTGCAATATTTCAATTTTATGACCATCAAAACTTGAATTTTCAAAATAATCTTCAAATGATTAGAAAAACTTTAATTAAATATTCTTATCTCTTTTGCTTATGAATAAATACTAAATTCTTCTTATATTTATCAAACTTACAACCTGGCTTAATAGTTTACTCAGCTATTTTTCCTTTTTCTCGTTGTTTTAACAGATATCTTCATAGCTGGATATAGGGAACCTAATAAAGGAGCAAATTCTATTAGTAACAATTGTATTTTAGACTATGTTACACTGCTCTGAACTTTTAAAAATATCATCACATTCGTATCGAATATCCGACAAGAGCATAGCTGTTAAGGAATCTGGCACAGAATCTTTCCATTTGCAGAGCTTGTTATTTACGTCACTATCCAATAAAAAAAGGTAATAGTAGAAATATAAAAATATGAAGAAAACAACAATAATTTGTCTACAAACAAGCCCTTGAAAGAAAAACTGTATTTCTAGATGTCTTTAATGTTGTGTAATATAGTTGTCACGCATGTATTTTACAAGAGTTTCAAAATAACTTATAAAGACGTTCTACACCACTTGTTATCTCAAGGTAGCTCAACTCTCACAAATCACACCTCACATGGCAACTTATAAACCAACCCTGGTATTTTTTTTTATTTTTTTTTAAAAAACTAAGAAGCAACTAAACATGCGGCAATCTTAATTTGATTTTTTACTTATAAATTATAGTGTATTTAAAAATTATAAATATTAGAAAAAATAGTGAAAAAATGATTTTGTCCAAAATAAAAAAACTTTTAATGAAGGGCAAAAAGTTCAAACAACATTTCTAAGACCCTTCACACTTTTAATATATAATAGATATAGATAGATTATAGATATAGATTATATAACTTGGAAGTTTAAATTTTGATTTGTATCGGACTTAAATATTACAATTTATGTTTTTTTTTGAAATTGTTCGCGTGGTTAACAATTTCATTGGTTGTCTAAATCGGAATTCAAAAACTCCATGTAGCTTATTTTGGTAACATATCAAAAGAGTGGCTTATTTGTATCACTTTGTACTTATTGTGGTGGCTTATTTTAGTCGCAAGTTGCTTTTTGGTCTTTTTCTTTACACAAACAAGTATACCTTCTTTTATTTTTTCTTTCTTTTTTTTGAATCAAACAACACCTTTTAAATAACTCTTCTTCAACAAGACATGAATTTCATGAAGAATATGGATGAACTTCAAAAATTCATATGCTCCTTTTGATATGGAGATCAAATCCCAATAATTTTAAACCCTCAATTTCAACCCAATTACATCAAATTTTTAGACTCATTTTTTTTTTCAAGCTAGGCAGAGCACCATGAATAAGATGAACTCCAAAATTGATAACTCCTTCATTTTTTTCCTCAAATTTGATGAAATTCGAGATTCAAGCTCCCTTTGATATAGAGAACAAACTTTGATGTTTTCAAGCTCCAATTTTGATCCAAAATTTTTGGATTTTGAAATCCACTTCAAATTATGAAGAACACCATGAAGATGAAGAACTTTCAAAATTGACCCCAATGGATTTCAACTCCATTTGCTCTCAAAATTTCAGATTTGAGCTACTTTTGATAGAGAAAACAAACCTCAAAATACAAATAAACCTTCAATTTCACCTAGATCTTCAAGCCCACTTCACCTTCCTCAAGCTTTTGCAAGCTCAACAATTGTAAAAACTAGAAATTCTTTTCAAATCAACTCAATTTTCAGATCTAGTTACCTAAATACTAGGGAAACACGAATTTAGTGATAGAAATACAAATAAATTTCAAATTAACCATTTTTTTTTTAAATTTTCAAAAAATATTTTCACTTTTTTTAAAAAAAATCATATTTATGAATCTAGGACTGAGACCTGTGGAAATGAATCCCTAGCCTAAGCTCTGATACCAAGATAATAACAATCCTAGTCAAAAACTAGAATTAAAATGCAAAAAATCAAAATAAAGAAAAGGAGATATGGAATTATCGAAATCTATTCAGATTTATGAGCAATAAAGGACTTTATACATTCACCTCTTAATTAAATTCCATCATAAACAATAATAACCTGAACTCCATCAAAGACGAGAAATCTAATTGAATTCACAAAAAGAAAAATCCGATAATTGATTAAGTTCGAAGAAGTTAACATGAGTAATTTACAGAATCCACCATAAACACTCAATCTACAATAATCAACTACTTGATTAAACTAATGCTAGGATTAACCTAGAAATTACAACCTTAAAAGCTCTCAAAATCATAATCTCATCATAAACTAAGGAAGAAAATAACTAGAGCCAAATAGTTATTGCCTTTACAAAAATAGCTCAAAATGACTATTTAAGAAATAACTCACAAGTGCGCTTCTTGATTTCCCAAATGGTATCTTGATTGCCCATTACTTTGTGTATTTGTTACTCAATGTCTTCTTTCGGGCTCTAAGATATCATCCATATGTGGAAACCCCTCCTAATATTTTCTATTCTAATCATGCTTGTATCGCCATGTAATGTCTAAGTACCTCCCTCTAATATTTATTTGGTCCACCTCTAACCTGTTTGAATCTATCTATAGCTAACCTCTTGTACTTTTGCGCTGGACATCTGTGCCCCTCCTTATCATATGCTCAAACTATCTCAACCTCACTTTACGTATCTTATTTTATACCGAAGTCACTTCCACTTTGTCACATATAACATCCTTTCGAATCCTATCCATCCTATTGAGCCTACACCTCCATCGTAGCATCCTCATCTCCGATACCTTCACCTTTTGAATGTGAGATTTCTTGATAGACCAACACTTTACCTCGTACAACATAGTTAGTTTACCACTACTCAATAGAACTTATCTTTAAGTTAAGAAAGTACCTTCTTATCACAAAAGACTACGAATGTGAGCTGCCATTTCACCTATCCTTCACTAATACGATGAGTGCCATGGCAACCTCATTAATCTCATCATTTTCCTAAATTATAGACCCAAGATACTTGAAACTATGTCTCTTTGGAATGACTTGTGTATCAAGATTCACTACTACATCCATCTCATATGTCCCCTCCCTGAACTTATACTCTAAATATTCCGTCTTGATCTCTTTCAACCTAAATCATTTAGAGTCTAGGATTTGCCTTCAAACCTCCAACTTAGAATTAACTCTTTCGTATTTCTCGTCAGTCAAAACTACGTTATGTGTAAATAACATACACCAAGGAACCTCAACTTAAACTTGTCGCATCAAAAATCCATCATCATGGCAAATAAAAATGGGCTAAGAGACGATCCTTGGTGCAACCCTATCAAAACAAAAAAGTTCTTCGAATATTCTCCCACAGTTCTTACATATATCTTATCCCCCCATACATGTCCTTAATTAATCTGATGTACGTCACAGGAACACCTCTATCCTTCAAGAAGCTCCATAATCTCCTTAGGTACTTTGTCATATGACTTCTCAAGATCGATGAACACCATATGTGGCTCCTTTCTTAACTCTCTATATTGCCCCACCAGTTTCGTAACGAGATGAATGACCTCTGTAGTCGAGTGTCTTGGCATGAATCCTAAAATAATTCTAAAAAATAGTCACTATCCTCCTCAACCTCAACTTCACCACCCTTTTTCAAATCTTTATAGTGTGTCTCAGTAACTAGACACCCCTATAGTTGTTACAATTTTGAATGTCACCATTGTTACAAAGGAACCATCGTACTTTATCTCCAAGCTTTGAACATCTTCACCATGCTGAAAATGATACCAAACAACTCAATCAATAACTTCATACCTGCCTCACCTGCACTCTTCAAAAAATTCAGGGGAATCTCATGGCAAAAAACCCAACTATACACCTTTACTTGTGATTTAGAACAAATGATCTTTATATACCTTGGTCATCTAATAAATGGTACATATTTATCTTCTTTTTAACATACTGAATTACAAGAGAAGTTTTTAAGCTGATTTCTTTAATTTTAAAGATGTTTTTTGTATTTCAAAAAAATACTTCACCTATATTCTTTACTCCTCTAGATCTGACAAGACTAAAAAAACTCAATCCCCTTTTTCAAGATCTGACCAAACCCTTTTTATGACTAAAGAGAAGAGGAATTGAATTCTTGTTCATTTGGATCAGGTTTGGAGAGGTAAAACAAATTAGTGGGATAATTTTTGAAAGACACATGATATTTTTAGTACTCCCTCCGTTTAAAAAAGAATGATATACTTTCATTTTTAGTCTGTTTAAAAAAGAATGATCCCTTTTCTTTTTTGGCAATACTTTAATTTTAACTTTTCACATGACATATTTAGGACCACAAGATTAAAGGGCATTTTGGTACATTTGACACAACTTTAATTTAAGGCCACAAGATTCAAAAGTCTTCTTTATTTTCTTAAATTTTGTGTCAAGTCAAAGTAGGTCATTCTTTTTGAAATAGAGGGAGTATTAGAAAGTCAATTTTCAGTTTTCTTAATTAAATTAATATAGGTATTAATAAAAAAAATATACTATCATTTTTAGATGAGGTGAATATATATGAACTATCTTTTAATAAGAGATATATCTGGTTTAAATCACAATGTTAAAGAGATGTTTTGAAATGACCCAAACCAGGGCCTAGTTGTGTCGGGTATCTCAAGCCCAACCGGGACCGAAGACCACCCCCAATACCTAACCATAACCGCCCTACACCCCATGCCGGATGAATTTCCAATATATATATATATATATATATATATATATATAACATAACAAAATAGAGCAATCATAAATCAAAATACAGTCAAGCAGTCTCATCCCAATACCAATACCAATACCAATGCCAAGACTGGCACCAATACCGACACCGCCCATGTCAACCTAAAGTAACCTCATAAAGCCTCTATCCAAAATCAAAACAATATATGGTAGGGACATGCCCTCGACCATAGCTAAAAACCAAGATCTAAGAAATAATAAAAGTATGAAAAGAAATCCATATGATGAAATGGAGTCTTCTGGAGTATGGAAGCTCACTGCTTTAGTCTAACATAAATGATGTCTCCGAATCCAAGTCACTGAGAAGGAAGAGTAGTATGACCGGTTCCTATATCGCGTGGGGATATATCACCCAAAGACGGGTTAGCAGGTGAATTCTAGCATGTACTCAGGAGTAAGAATAAAATAATGCCAACATTTAAAATCAAGTAAATAACCATATGCAATCACATCCATACATACATATAATTAATATATATATATAACCCTTATCGGGAAAGAGAACTGGGTTTAGCATGTATTTAAAACCTTTAACCTGGGTTTATGTAGCTTTACCTTCATAATCCACCCATAGACTATATGTGTCCAGTGTTACCCCCTGAACGGGCCCTAGTGCATGTAGCCACATGAACTGGATATATTGTTGGGGATGGGGATTCCCATGTACCTTTCGCCTTCCATGATACATCTATACAAGTATAACTTAGGAAATTTCTGTGTACCTCACAAATATAAGGTCATCTTGACCAACCCTCATGTCGATAAACATGAGTTTCTAGTGTCCATCTATGGGACTCACACCTTTACGGTAAGCTATCATAACCCGACTTTATTGACTAATTAAAACCATTATCACATAACCAACCACCAAGTCAGAAGTTATTAACCAAGTCTTTATGAAGTGGTATTGTCATACCGACTATCGCTTGCAAGCAATGTCATTAGCCAATACTTAGAGGATGTCCATGTACCCCACATGATTTATAATTTACCAAAACTATGAACACAAAGGCATTATCAAATCATTTAAAGTCATTTAAACCAATTTAGGTTCGATAACCATATTATGCAATGCAATAGTTTCAATAAAAGTCAAACTATGTGACAAAACCATTCTTATAGGCATTTTAACAAACATGTTGAGGGCATATAGTTTCAAAAACCAAAATCAAGAACCAATCGACATTTCCATGAAACCACATGTTCAATTCCATAATTTTAACATGAAAACCATAAGAAAAATATGGGAAAATAATATTCATCCATTAACAACCAAAACCCCTAACATATAATTCAAAACCAAACAATACCTATAATTCAATAATGAAAACCATTCATTAAAACATGAATTTAGTTGAACTAACAACGAGGGAGGAGTAAAATGCCTTAGATACCAAGTATGGAGAGAAACAATCCTTGAGAGCCTTAATTGACCACCTTGAAGGAAACCTTAGCTTCTTCTTAACCCAAGAGCTTGAGAGAGATTTGAGAGTGTTTTTAATTAAGAATAATAGGGTAAATGAAGTCCCAAAAGTTTTTTAAGTCATGCGTTCAAAAGAGGTTAAGAGGAAAAATATCTAGAAAACCCCCAACTTAAATGGTAAAAATCATCGTAGGAGGACACGACTCCCTCCCTTGACTCGTACATACAACATACGAGTGGTACCCACCACTCGTATCCAAGAAAAAATATTGGACATAAAATACTATCCACCATACGACTCCCCTTACCTAAGTCATACCTTCATCATACAATAAGTATCTTAGAACCAAATCCTAAGAGTGGATTTCCTCACTCGTAACATCTCTATACGACTCATATGGTGTCTATTTGTATCTTAGATATTACCCAACCAAAACCACACTGAGTAACTATAATAACCCATATCATTCTTAGTTTATTTCATCCCATAGTGCATGCATAACAAGCTTAAAGCCTAAAAATTTAGCTAAGTGTTGGGGACTTAGCCTTATTTTTGGCCTATTAACTTAGATAATTTTTAAAGTGACCTCCTCAACCATGAGACATATTCAGGGGTGTAAGGAGCATGTCTCACATAAGTTTTGGATTTTTCTGACGAGGATTGATGTAATACCCCGAGAATCCCAATCGATAGTAGAACCATGCTTCAAGCTCATGATAAATAAATCTTAGTGATTTGGTAGTTTTATAATCAAGTTTTCTGTATATGAATGCCTTAAATACGTCCTATTTATTAGACGAATCAAAACATCCCTTACCGATTGAATTCTTGAGAAGGATTTTGGTATAGTCAACTTCAAATAAGGATATATTTTTTATACTATGAATTTTTAAGCTCATGACCTACCAGTAGATATATAATTGAATTATATTTCCAATAATACTAATTTCAGCAAAATCTGGTATTAGAGTAAAAAGTTATGGCCATTTTACTGAGATCCATCCGAGCTGCCCAGGAGCGACAAGCAAGCTGACAGACCGTCAAGTCAGTGATAGACCATCGCGGTATTAAGGATGTTTTCTAGACCAAAAATGATGGTTGGAGTGATGGTCTGTCACCCAGACCGTCAACTTTGTCTGAAACAACGCTGAAACGATGTTTTAAAGGGCTTTTTGGATCTTTTTCCACCCTTTTAACCCCTAATTTACATTAAATCAAAGCCCATAACTCCTCATTCCTCCATAACATCAAAATTAGGGTTTCTTTCAAGATCAAAATCCAAGAACAAGATTCAAACCCTTCTTCAAGAAACTAAGAACTTCAAGTTCTCCAAGTTCAAGAACCATCAAGAAAACATCAAGATCTGTGTTTCCCAATCAAAGAACGTTCAAGAAAAGTTAGTTATCTTCCAAGATTCAAGATTTTAAGGTATGTTAGATGTTGATTCTTAGGTTCCTTCCACCCAAGAAATTCAAGAATCTTTTTCAAAATTTTAAAGTTTATGTAATTATGAGATTTCATGATTTATGTGAATTGAAGTTCATGATTATATATTGTTGAGATTTAATTCATGATTTAGACTATAAGTTTCAAGAATTGATTCTAGTATGTGATGAATTGTTTGATGTTCATGATAAACCTTCTTCAAGTTTCATGTTGATTGATGTATCCATGATAATTAGGTGTAGAAATTGTTGAATAACCAAAGAATGCTCCCCATATGTTTGATAAAATGCTTGTGTGAAGGAATTAGAGTCATTATGACATGTCATCCTGAAATCCCCAAATATGTGCACTTGAATGCATGTTAAGTGTTTGGTGCATTCCTTATTGAATGAGTTATGAGACAATATCATGCCTCCCTATATCATTACATGTTTAATATTTCTAAGTGCTTTAAGAGATGCTTTATGAGTGTATGGTGAATGATAGTCTATTATTATGATGTTCAAGAGTGGTCATGTCTTGTACTATTTATGTTATCGAGTTCTTGGGTATTTATACCCGATAAATTGGCTGCTTATCTAGAGCCAGTGTCAGTTTCATGATAATCTCAGTCAAGACACGATCCTTAGAACTCATTCAGTTATAGAACATAGAAAGACTCAATAATCTCAATATCATTCTAAGTCCAGTTCAGTATTCAGTTCAGACCTCAGTAGTATTCAAGTACTCAATTCAGAACTTAGTAATATTCAGTTAGATAATGAAATCCAGTAGTATTCCATCAGTCTTTGGATCCAAGTGAACTCATCTAGATCAGTCAAGTAACAGATTTAGCTCAGTCTAGTACAATTTAAGAAAAAGAATTAGTTTAGTGTCTTTCAGTTGGGAGTAGGATTCAGCACCGAGCAAACCTAGGGATGGGGGCTCACCTGCTAGGTAGGACATAGATACTTAGGAGCAATCCATAAGTTCCAGAACTTCATTGCCAACATAGGTACGAGATGTCACCCGTTAGATAGGACTGACATACTCAGGGATTACCCATTATATAGGACTAATCTCAGGGGTCACCTATTAGATAGGACTGAATCCATAGAAGTTATCTTTACCTGTGGTACGGTACTGACACCCTTTCAGCTGGGGTTACTAGTTGGACTCCACAATTTAAGATTTGGGGCATGTTGGTTAGATGACTACTTCCTACAGTCTCAGTTTCAGAATCAGTCTTAGTAAAAGAACGTAGCTTAGTAGTACAGATTCAGGACTGTTAGATATAGTTAACCATTAGCATTCAATGGATTTAGAGATCACCCACTAGATAGGACTAATTTCAGACTAATTTAAATCATTTTCATTATCAGTATATTCATAGATCACCCATTAGACAGAACTGATCTCAAATTACAGTCAATCAGTATCAGTATAAATAGATTTAGAGATCACCCGCTATATAGGATTGATCTCAACCTCAGCACTCAGTTACTAACATCAATAGATTCAATTATTCAGTATCCCAGTATTAGTAAGCTTAGTTGTCAGTAAAGCAGCATTCGAATCTCAGTATTCAGTGTCACTATGGTTTCAGTTATGGTTTATGCATTCATGCACGTATCCTCATTCAGTATACTCAGATTATTTAGTCAGTATTGTTCATACATATAAACCCTTTTATTTAGCCTTACCTCATCTAGTATACTAGTACATTCCTACGTACTGATGCATACTATTCTGCGCTATGGTGTTTTATACCATAGGTTTAGAAGCATGAGATCCAGAGCACCCTAGCAGTTCAGATTCAGCCAGAAGTAGTAAACTTAGCAGTGAGTCCTCATCATTCAAGGATGTTCTATTATTTCATTATATTTCTAGATTCAGTATTTTAGTAGACGGAGTTAGTTGGGGGATTGTCCTATCAACTCGTTATTCATACAGATTAGAGGCTTTTAGACTAGATGTTCAAATAATTGCTTTAGTAGTTTTGATACTTTATTCAATTGTATTTTAGTTTTAAACATTATGGCAAGTTTCCGCCAGTTGTTTCTTATATTTTTCAGTATATTAGGCAGTGCTCAGTTACAGGTGCCAGAAAAGGGTTAGATTGTGGTCCTTCAGAATCATAAGCACTGTGTAGCATTTGGGATTCAGAATCCAGGGCGTTATAATTGATGCACATTTTGATTTTATTTCTAGCAGCTCAACGCCATTGCACTACGTCGCGGTGGGTTGAGCAATGAAGGGTTCATCACATCTCAACAAGGCATCAATCAATGTTCTAGTTATGAATTTAAATTCTAGAAGGGCAGTCTTGTCTTTTCCCAGCACTCTAATCCATAAATACACGGGATTAAACTACTGATAGAGCATTATTTGCCCATATTCCCCAATTTTGCTCTCAAATAAACCCTAAGCTTTCCCCTAGTTCATCAAATTAAATCCTCTTCCCTTCAATAAAACTTAAGAATTCAAGCTTTATTATCCAAGGACTTTCAAGAAAGTTGTCCCCTTTTAAGATGTAAGTATTATCTATGGTCTCTTTTCACCCATGGTGTTCAAGAATCCTTCGTTTATATCAAATTGTGAGTTTTTATATGTTTTATGATGAATTATCCCTATAAATTGTTATGAATTTTGATTATACATCTTGTTTACAATTGTTTTCGATGGAATTAAACCTTACATGTTAGAATGATGATGTTTTCATGTTAAATCCCTGAATTATGGTTTTTGTATTGTAGCCATGTGATTATTACATATTTTACACTATTACCATGATTTAATTCATGACCCTCATATGTTTGATGAAATATCTAAGAGTTAACTTTTGAACAATGATTCCTTCTATGGTATTTAAGGCTTCATATGTCCTTATTGTTATTTTTATTCAGTGCCGGGAGTTATGTATACTTGAAACTTAGCTTTTTACATAGTTTTTAGTATTTGCAGAATGGTTTTAGATAAACCATGTGCATTGCCATTCAGTTAGTTATCATGATCATTTAATTGCTTAGTTAAACTTAGTTCAGTCTAGTAATCAGTGTCAGTTTAGTTGGGAGTAAAACTTGCCCCTAGTGAATGTAGGGATGGCGTCTCCCCCATCAGTAGGCATGAGGTACTTGTCTCCCCCATTAGTAGGCATAAGACATTAGTAGCAGTCCCTAGGTTCTAGACCTACGGCGCCACCGTAGACTTTGAGGGGTCCCCCGTCAGTTAGGCTTGACACCCTCATCCTTCAGGATGTTAGATTAGTGGATCCACACAACCAAGGTTAGTACCCATGGCACGGTACTGACGCCCTTCTAACTGAGGTTACAGGTTGGACCCTAATAGTACATTAGGGTATGTCGGTTATAGCTAGCTCCCATAATCTCAGTCCAATATTCAGTACAGAGTTTAGTGTCAGGTTTGCTTGACCATAGCATACAATTATTAGTTACTCAGTTATCAGTGTTTCAATATTTTAGTTTATAGGCCAAATCAGAACTTTTTTTATGCTTAGTCATGCATTGTTAAATTTTATAGTTTTCATACATTTATACTCAACTATCTTATGTTATTCAGTCAGTCACTATCCCATGCATATAGCCTCTATATTTTATCCTAACCTTATCTTGCGTACTAGTACATTCAAAGTACTGACCGCATACTCATTTCTTGTGCTATGATGTTTAATATCATAGGTTCGAATACTTAGCTTCTTGACCATTCTTAAAAAGATCAGCTTATCAGTAGTAACAACAATGGTGAGTCCTCATCCTTTGAGGTATGATTTTTCTTATATTCAGTTATGTCAGTAGTTTAATTATTTACTCAGTCGGTGTTAGTTGGGGGGGGGGGGGTTTCCCATCAACTCCATAGTCAGTCAGTTTTAGAGGCTTTCAGACATTCAGACAGATAGTCAGTTTATCAGTTGTTTTTATTAGTATTCTTAGTATATTTCCAGACATTCAAAACTATGATTCAATATTGTTTTCAATTTCTAAAACCTTATAGAATTATTAGTTGATTTTCTGTATATGTCTTCATTATCAGTATATTATTCAACACTTACAGTAGGTACCAGTTTCATGGGTTAGGTTGTTGTCTTTCGGGATCGTAAGCACCGTATGGCATCCAGGATGTATTTCTAGGGCATTACAAACTTGGTATCAGATCTAGGCTTTAAAATGTAGTAGGGAGTCTGAAATCTGTATTGAGTAGAGTCTTGTACATGGGTGTGAAGCGTGCCACACTTATGGATAGAAGGCAAGAAGATGTTTTAGGAAAAAATTTCCTTCTTTCAATATTCATGTCATGCGAATGAGCATGATCTAAATTTAAAATATTTTCACAATTTAATCTTCCTTCCATTTACAGAGCATGCCCCCAAAAATAATAGTGGAATAAGAAATAGGAATCAGCCCATTCATGAAGATCCCCTAAATGAGCATGTTTCTCATGCTGAGTTTCGAGCTACATTCACTACTTTTGCTCACTCAATAGTAGCTCAGAATAATCAGTAGGCTACTATCCTAGCCAATGCAGTGGCTAATACCGCCGCAACTAGGAGTCATGACTTCACCCAAATGAATCTTCCCTTATTTACGGAATCCAAGTTTGATGAGGTATAACACTACGTATTTACCTAGCATAATATAAGTCTCAATACATGAGTATTCATATATAAATTTTTTAAAAAACTCATTATTTTTTAGTTTAGAGCCTGTCATTGCATAGGAAATTCAATTAGCTTTTCAACGATTTAAATTTTACCCAAATTCGATAATCGGGTAAGAAGTTATGGCGATTTTAAGTTTCAGTCATTAGACCCCATCATTTTAGTCATCAGCACATCATGGAGCCAGTGTAAATAGCAATTTTTAGTTTCCAGTAAGACTCCACGATTATGGGAAATCACGAAGTAGGCCAATTTCCCGTTTGGAAATTTCCCGTGGGCCTCTATGATGTTAGCGTGTCACTGAAGTGGTCAAATTGGCATTTCAAAGGCTTGCTGCGATAGCTCGACATCGCAGTGTTTCCCCAAGTCCCAATTGTCCCTTTTCCAATGTCTTGTCACAATAGTAGTGCGTCGCGCCAAGGCAAAAAATTGGGATCTTCAGTTTTCACCTTCCATTTTAAAATTCGTTCAGGGGTATTTAGATCTTTTTTCCATTGCCCTAATTAACCTAAAACACAAAATTTAACCCCTAAACACCCTAAATAGTCATTATTATTTCAATTTCTCTCACAATAAAATATCCTCTTTTTAAGAATAAGAAACCCTATCTTTCAAATCCAAGGCCAATCCATAAGAACTCACCCAAAACTTCAAGAAATTCATTATCCCAGGTATGTTAGACGTTCATCCATGGAGTCCAAATATCCTATTTTAATTACCAAGTTATAATATTTTCAAGCTATTTGATTTTAAATTATGATTTCATCCATGAACCTCCATGTACTATTGATTTTATATCATGTTACCATGAAATTATTGATATCATTCAATCTTTCAAGTTTTTATATTATTATTTATTGAATTAAATCATGATTTAGATCTATTTTGTTGAATTCATACTATTCCCTAAGTTCCATGAGATTCCTATGATTATTTTAAACCATGAACTACAAGTGTTTGATAAAATGCCTACAAGAGTGATAGATTTAATAAAAACCTCCATGCTTTTTCCCCCAAGCTTTAGTGTCATTTTACTATTGTTATTTTTGAGTCCTGGGGGTATTGAATACCCAAAACTATAGTTGTTTACTTAGTCTAGTCTTAGTACATTACAGAGTAGTCTTCAGAACATACTATGAGCATTATCAGAACAGTCAGATATCAATCAGTTAAACTCAGAACAATCTAGTATTTCAGTGTCTTTCAGTTAGGGGTAGGATTTAGCACCAAGGGAGTGTAGGAATGGCGGCTTCCTCGTCAGATAGGAAGATTCATTAGTAGTAGTCCCTATACTCCAGAACTTTGTAGCCAGTATAGGATATGAGAAGTCACTCGTTATATTAGGCTTGACCATCTCGCAGGGGTCACCCGTCAGTTCAGGATTAACATCCTTAGTCCTTTGGATATTATATCAATTTAGTGGATCTACACAGCTAATGTTAGTACTTGTGGCATGGTATTAACACCCTTCCAACTGGGGTTACCGGTTGGACCCAGATTTGTTCAAATTGGGGAATGTTGGTTAGATGATACCTCCCACAGTTTTAGATACAATCTCCATTACAGTCTCAGTTCAATTATTCAGTTTCAGTTGTTTGACTAAAGCATATAGCTATCAGTTACTAGAGTGTTTCAGTTTATAGAATTTACTTAGTCCATTTTATATGCTTGGTCATGCATCTTCACTGCCTATAGATTTTCATGTATCCTCAGTATTTATAGATGTTCATGCACACATAGTAATTATATGCTTCACATATTTCCAGTATCTATAGATTTTATGTTCTTTATTTAGTATTCATGCTTTATGTGTATATTCAGATAGTTTATTATTCCTATTCATGAAACCTTGTATGTAAGACTAACTCATTTAGCATACCAGTACATTTAAAGTACTGATCACATACCTTTCTTTTAAGCTATGATGTATTATATCATAGGTGCTGACGCTCAGTTCTCGGCTCGCAATTAGACTTATCAGATCCTCCATAGAAGCAGTGGTGAGTCCTTATATTCTGAGGACCAGTTATGTTTATTTCAGTATCTTAATTTTAGTAGGTAGTTGGAGTTAGTTGGGGCCTGTCCCATCAACTCACAGTCTTTTAGATTTAGAGGCTTTTCAGATATTGGATTCAGTTATTCAGTAGTTAGATATTACAGTTAGCTATCCAGTTTATCAGTACTTTATCAGATTCAGTCAATTATTTCTATAGACTCATATTTTAGTTTTGAATTCAGTTATAAAAACCTTATAGCAATATCAGTTATTCTTCTGCATTTATGATTATATTATTCAGTGCTCACAGTAGGTACCAGCTCATGGATTAGCTTATAGTCCCTCAGGACTATAAGTACCGTGTGATGCCCTCGGTGTACTCTTGAGTTAGTTCCAGTAGTAAATGAATTCTCAGATGTATTTCCTAAAGGTCTTTCTAGAGTTTCTCCCAAAAGGGAAATTGACTTCGAAATAGACCTTTTTCCAAATACTCAGCCCATATCTATTCTTCCATACAGAATGGCTCCAGTTGAACTCAAAAAGTTAAAAGAACAGTTAAAGGATCTTTTAGATAAGGGATTCATCAGACCCAATGTCTTATTGTAGGGCGCACCTGTTCTATTCGTGCGTAAGAAAGATGGTCCTCTCAGAATGTGCATAGACTACCGTTAGTTGAACAAAGTCACAATCAATAATAAATATCCACTTTCTAGAATCGATGACTTATTTGATCAAATTCAGTGTGCAACTATTTTTCAAAGATAGACCTCAGATCAAGCTATCATCAGCATAGTGTTAGGGAATGTAACATTCCAAAAATAGCTTTTTGAGCTTGATATGTTCACTTTAAATTTCTAGTTATATCCTTTGGTCTTACAAATGCCCCAGTCTCCTTTATGGACTTGATGAACCGAGTTTTCAAGCAGTAATTGGACAATTGAGTGTTCATCATAGTCTTCATTGATGTCATTCTTGTCTATTCCCGTAGCAAAAATGATTATGCAGACCATCTCAGAATAGTATTGCAAACTCTTAGAGCTCATCAGTTTTTCACTAAATTCAACAAGTGTGAATTCTGGCTAAGATCGGTAGTTTTCTTGGCCTTATTATTTCTGGTGATGGCCTTAGAGTTGATCCTTCAAAGACCTAAGTGGTGAGAAACTGGCCTAGGCACATCTCTCCATCAGATATCAGGAGTTTCTTGGGTTTAGCTGGCTATTATCGTTGGTTTATTGAAGGGTTTTCTTCTATTGCATCCCCCATGTCTAGATTGACTCAGAAGAAAGTTAATTTTCAGTGGTCAGATTCCTGCGAGAAGGGTTTTCATAAGTTGAAGACTCGACTCACCTCATCCACAGTTCTCTCAGCCCTAGTTCTTACTCTACCAGATGGTTCAGATAGATTTGTTATGTACTGTGATACATCCAGAGTAGGTTTGGGTTGTGTACTTATGCAGAGAGGTAAGGTCATAGCCTATGCCTCCAGACAGCTTAAAACCCATGAGAAAGATTATCTGACTCTTGATCTTGAGTTAGAATTAGTAGCATTCGCCTTAAAGATTTGGAGGTATTACTTGTCTAGGGTGCACGTTGATGTGTTCACTGACTATAAGATCCTGTAATATGTGTTCTCTCAGAAAAATTTAAATCTGCATTAGAGAAGGTGGTTAGAGTTATTAAAGAATTATGACATAAGTATTCTGTATCATTCGGGCAAAGACAATGTAGTGGTTGATGCTCTCAGTAGGTTGTCTATGGGTAGTATTGCTCATGTTGAGAATAGTAAGAATAATTTAGCTTAGGAAGTTCATCAGCTTGCCCGACTAGGTGTCTACTTACTCGATTCAGCAAAAGGTAGTGCATGGGTGAAGAGTATCTTAGAATCATCTCTAGTTTCTGAGGTGAAGAAAAAGCAGGATAGAGATCCCAGTCTAGTTAAGTTGAAAGAATCAGTCAGAGATCAGAAAGTGGAGGTTTTCTCCCAAGGGGGAGATGGTGTGTTGCGTTGTCAAGGTAGATTGTGTGTGCCTGGTGTAGAAGATTTGAGGCAACGAATTCTGGCAGAAGCACATGGTGCGTGTTACTCTATTCATCTAAGGTCCACTAAGATGTACTGTGATTTATGGGAGATCTATTGGTGGAGTGGGATGAAGAAGGATATTGCTGAGTTTGCGGCTAAGTGCTCTGCATACCAGCAAGTTATAATTGAGCACCAGAAACCTAGTTGGTCCATACATGAGTTCAGTATTACCACTTGGAAATGGGAGGAAGTTAACATGGCCTTTTTGATGGGTTTGCCTCATAATTGTCTTCAGCATGATTCTATTTGGGTTATCGTAGATAGAATAACCAGATCAGCTTATTTCTTGCCAATCCATACCTCTTATTCTGTCGAGGACTATGCCAAACTCTATCTCAGAGAGTTAGTCAGCTTGCCTAGTGTTTCCTTATCTATCATCTCAGATAGAGGTACCCAGTTTACCTCTTACTTCTAGAAAGCATTCTAAAAGGGTCTTGGTACCCAAGTCCACCTTAGTACAGCTTTCCACCCTCATACAGATGGTCAAGTAGAAAGGACCATTTAGACTCTACAAGATATGTTGAGAGCATGCCTTGTCGATTTTAAGGGTAGTTGGGATGACAACTTGTCTTTGATCGAGTTCGCATATAATAACAACTATCATTCTAGTATCCGTATGGATCCATTTGAGGCTCTCTATGGTAAGAGATGTAGATCTCCAATTGGTTGGTTTAAAGTAGATGAGGCCGCAGTAATAGGGCCTAACTTGGTGTTTGATGCGTTAGAGAAGGTTTAGTTGATCAGAGAAAGTCTTAGGGCTACCCAGAGCTGACAGAAATCATATGCAAATATGAGGAGAAAGGATCTCGAGTTTGAGGTCGGTGAGTTTGTGTTCTTAAAAATCTCTCCCATGAAGGGAGTGAAGAGGTTTGGCAAGAAAGGATAACTCAGTCCCCGATATGTCGGTCCTTTCAAAATTCTCAGTCATTTTGGAAAGGTAACTTATGATCTTGAGTTGCCTTTAGATCTACCTTTAGTACACCCAGCGTTCCATGTCTCATTGTTGAAAAAGTGTATTGGTGATCCTGCAGTAGTTGTTCCCTTAGAAAGTGTAGATGTTCACAACAGTCTTTCCTATGAGGAAGTTCCAGTCGAAATTCTTGATCTTCAAGTTCGTAGACTAAGGAATAAAGAAGTTCCACTAGTCAAAGTTCTTTGGCAGAATCAGTCCTTTGAGGGAGCCACTTGGGAAGCAAAAGCAGATATGCGAACCAAGTATCCTCATTTTTTCTTTGCGAATCTAGATTCAGTATAAGATACCAATCTTCTTAAGATTTCTCTTTATTATGCTCAATTTTAGTTGCACATCATGTTGATGTCAGTCGTGCAATTACAAATCAGTTCAGTAATGTAATTCATGCATCAGATATGCATATTCAATGTGTAATCCCAGTCCAATAGTTTTCCTCAGCTTAACTAGCTTCATTCAAGGATGAATAATACCAAGGGGGAGATATTGTAACACCCCGTATTTCCCTAGCATAGTCTAAGTCACAATACATGAGTATTCATATATAAAATTTTGAAAACACTTATTATTTTTCAGTTTAGACCCCATCATTTTAGTCATCAGCACATCGTGGAGCCAGTGTAAATAGCAATTTTCAATTTCCAGTAAGACTCCACGATCATGGTGCATCACGGAGCAGGCCAATTTTCCATTTGGCAATTTCCAGTAGGCCTCCGCGATGTTGGCACATCGCGGAGGTGGTCAAATTGGCATTTCAAAGGCTTGCCGCGATAGCTCCATGTCGTGGTGTTTGACCAGGTCCCAATTGTCCCTTTTTCAGTGGCTTGGCACGATAGTGGCGCGTTGCACCAAGGCCAAAATTTGGGATCTTCAATTTTCAGCTTCCGTTTTTAAATTCGTTTAGGGGTATTTGGGTCTTTTTCCACGTCCCTAATTAACCTAAAACATGAAATTTAACCCCTAAACACCCCAAGTAGTCATTATTATTTCAATTTCTTTCATAATTAAAGATCCCCTTTTTAAGAACAAGAAACCCTAGCTTTCAAATTTAAGGCCAATCCATAAGAACTCACCCAGAACTTCAAGAAATTCACTATCCCTGGTATGTTGGATTTCATCCAAGGATTTCTTTCCTCCATAGAGTCCAAATATCCTATTTTAATTACTAAATTATAATATTTTCAATCTATTTGATTTTAAATTATGATTTCATCTATGAACCTCCATGTACTATTGATTTTATATCATGTTACCATGAAATTATAGATATCATTCAATACTCCATATTTTTATATTATTATTTATTAAATTAAACCATGATTTAGATCTATTATGTTGAATTCATGCTATTCCTTAAGTTCCATGACATTCCTATGATTATTTTAAACCATGAACTACAAATGTTTGATAAAATGCCTACAAAAGTAATAGACTTAATAAAAAGCCTTCATGCTTTGTCCCCCAAGCTTGAGTGTCATTTTACTATTGTTGTTTTTGAGTCCTGGGGGTATTTAATACCCGAAAACCATGGTTGTTTACTTAGTCTAGTCTCATTATATTACAGAGTAGTCTTCAGATCATACTATGAGCATTATCAGAACAGTCAGATATCAGTCAGTTAAACTCAGAACAATCTAGTATTTCAGTATCTTTCAGTTAGGGGTAGGATTTAGCACCGAGGGAGTGTAGGCATGGAGGCTTCCCCCTTAGATAGGCAGATTCGTTAGTAGCAGTCCCTATACTCTAGAACTCTATATCCAGGGTAGGATATGATAACTCACCCGTTAGATTAAGCTTGACTATCTTGCAGGGGTCACCCGTCAATTCAGGCTTGACACCTTTAGTCCTTTGGATATTATATCAGTTTAGTAGATCCATACAGCTAACGTTAGTACTCGTGGTACGATATTAACACCCTTCCAACTGGGGTTACAGATTGGACCCCAATTTTTTCAAATTTGGGAATGTCTGTTAGATGATACCTCCCACAGTTTCAGATACAGTCTCCGTTATAGTCCTTGTTCAGTTATTCAGTTTCAGTTGTTTGACCAAAGCATATAGATATCAGTTACTAGAGTGTTTCAGTTTATATAATTTACTCAGTCTATGTTATATGCTTGGTCATGTATCTTTACTGCCTACAGATTTTCACGTATCCTCAGTATTTACAGATGTTCATGCACACATAGTATTTATATGCCTCACGTATTTCCAGTATCTATAGATTTCATGTTCTCTATTCAGTATTCCATGCTTTACATGTATATTCAGATAGTTTATTATTCCTATTCATGAAACCTTGCATATTAGCCTACCTCATTTAGCATACCAGTACATTCAAAGTACTGATCGCATACCTTTTTTGTGCTTTAATATATTATATCATAGGTTTTGACGCTCAGTTCTCGGATCGCTATTACAATTATTACATCCTCAGCAATAGCAGTGGTAAGTCCTCATGTTTCGAGGACCAGTTATGTTTATTTAGTATCTCAGTTTTATTAGTTAGTTAGAGTTGGTTAGGGCCTGTCCCATCAACCCACAATCTTTTAGATTTAGAGGCTTTTCAGATATTAGAGTCAGTTATTCAGTATTCAAATATTGCAGTTAGCTATCCAGTTTATCAGTATTTTATCAAATTCAGTCAGTTATTTCTATAGGCTCATATTTCAGTTTTGAGTTCAGTTATTAAAACCTTGCAGCAATATCAATTATTCTTCTGCTTTTATGATTATATTATTCAGTGCTCACAGTAGGTACTATATTATGGGTTAGCTTGTGGTCCCTCAAGACTGTCAGAACCATGTGATGCCCAAGGTGTACTCTCAGGGTGTTACATAAGAATCCACAGGAATTCCTTGATATGGTTAAGAAGGTGAGTAATATTATTGGTGTCATGTCTAGTGAGAGTGTTGATTTGGCTTCCTACCAGTTATAGGATGTAGGTCACACCTGGTATAAGTAGTGGAAGGAGGATAGAGCACAGATATAGAGCTTATAGTATGGGGGGAGTTTGCTACTGCCTTTTAGATAGGTTTTTCACTTTAGATTTAAGGGAAGCCAAAGTGAAGGATTTTATAAATTTGAAATAGGGTAACATGAGTGTAAGGGAGTATTCTCTTAATTTTACTCAGTTGGTTATGCATGCTTCTTTGTAGTGGCTGATAATAGGTCTAGGATAAGTAAGTTTGTCTCTGGTATAACTTATAGCGTGGTAAAGGGGTGTAGGACTACGATGTTGATTAAGGAGATGTACATTCCTAGGCTTATGGTTCATGCTTAGCAGATTGAGTAGGAGAAGGTCAAGGAAAACGAAAGAGTGAATAAGAGGGCTAGGACAGGTAGCTTTAATTTTCTCAGCTGAGGTTAAAGGGTGGTAACCATCCTTAAATTCATAAGAAATATGCATCCCCCTCTCCATCTTCAGCTAGTGCTCCAATGCCAAAGTTCAGAAATGATAATTGGGATAGGGCACCAGGCTTGAAGACTCAGGGTAATATGAACAGTCGTCAGACAAATCCCCCTTGGTAGAAGTGTGGTAGGAATTCTTAAGGTATATGCAGGGCTAACATCGATGTGTGTTTTGGATGTGCCAAGCCAGGCCACAAGTTGAGGAAATATCCGACATATATGTGGAAAGGTAGGAATGATCGCCAGTAGGGTCAGACTACCTCTTCAGTAGCACCAGCAGGATGCGTAACTCAGCAGGATGCTACTTCCAGTGCCACCAGTGATCAGTGCCAGAATAGATTATATGCAGTTTAGTCTTGATATGATCAGAAAATTTCTCCTGATGTGGTTATTGGTATGTTATAGGTCTTTCACCTCTATGTTTATGCTTTGTTTGACCCCAAATCTTCACTTTCTTTTATAACCCCCTATATAGCTGTTAATTTTGGTGTTAGTCCTGAGTGTTTAGCAGAACCCTTCTCAATGTCTACCCTAGTAGGTGTCTCTATTGTAGCCAAGAAGGTATACAAGAACTATTCGATCATAATATCCCAGAAAGTCACATTAGTTGACCTCGTGGAGTTAAAAATGACTAATTTTGATGTCATTCTTGGCATGGATTGTCTCCACTCATGTTATGTTACAAGTGATTGCAAAAATAGAATATTTTAGTATTAGTTTTGCAATGAACCAGTCATTGAATGGAGGGGTAGTACTTCAGTGCCTAGGGGTTAAATTATTTCATACCTTAAGGAAAGAAAAATGATTTCCAAGGGTTGTGTTTACCATCTTGTTCGAGTCAAAGACTCTAATTCTAAGACCCCAAGTCTAGAGACAATTTTAGTCGTAAGGGAATTTTTAGATGTGTTCCTTTAATATCTTCTCGAGGTTTCTACCGAAAGGGAAATTTACTTCAGAATAGACATTCTTCCAAATACCCAACCCATGTCTATTCCACCATAAAGAATGGCTCCAGCTGAGCTTAGAGAGTTGAAAGAATAGTTGAAAAATCTCATAGATAAAGGATTCATTAGGACCAGGATTTCCTCATGTGGCGCTCCAGTTTTTTTCGTGTAAAAAAAAGATGGTTCCCTCAGAATATGCATTGATTACCGTCAGTTGAACAAAGTCCTACCTTAGAATCAATGACTTGTTTGACCAACTTCAGGGTGTCAGTTATTTCTCTAAGATAGACCTCAGATCCGGCTATCATCAGCTTAGAGTTAGAGAATATGAAATTTCGAGAACATCTTTCAGAGCCCGATATAGTAACTTTGAGTTCCTAGTTATGTTCTTTGGTCTAACAAATTCCCTAGCATCCTTCATGGATTTGATGAACTAAGTGTTCAAGAAGTACTTAGATATGTTCGTCATAGTCTTTATTGATGATATTCTTGTCTATCCCTGTAATGAAAATGATCATACAAACCACCTCAGAATCATATTGCAAACTCTTAGAGGCCATCAGTTGTTCGCCAAATTTAGTAAGTGCGAATTTTGGCTACAATCAGTAGCTTTCCTTAGCTATATTATTTTTGGTAATGGCCTTAGAGTGACCCTCAAAAGACCAAAGCAGTAGAAAATTAGCCAGACTCATCTCTCCATTAGATTTCAAGAGTTTTTTGAGTTTAGTTGGCTATTACCAATGATTTATTAAATGGTTTTTGTCTATTGCGTCCCCCATGTTAGATTGACTCAGAAGAAAGTCAAGTTTCAGTGGTCAGATTCTTGTGAGAAGAGTTTTCAGGAGTTGAAGACTCGACTTACCTCAGCCCTAATTTTGATGTTTCAAGATTGTTCAGATGGGTTTGTTGTTAATTGTGATGCTTACAGAGTTGGTTTGGATTGTTTTTTGATGTAGGCCTCTAGACAGCTTAAACCCCATGAAAAGAATTATCCTACCCACGATCTTGAGTTGGCAGTTGTTATTTTTGCGTTGAAAATTTAGTGGAATTATTTGTATAGAGTTTATGTTGATGTGTTCATAGATCACAAAAGTTTGTAGTATGTGTTTTCTCAGAAAGATTTAAATCTCAGTCAGAGAAGGTTTTACAATTGTTGAAGGATTATAATATAAGTGTTTTATATAATCCTTGAAAGGCCAATGTAGTGGCAGCTGCCCTTAGTAGATTGTCTATGGGTAGAGTTGCCCATGTAGAGGGTGATAAGAAGTAGTTAGTCAGGGAGGTTCATCATTTTGCTAGGTTAGGTATGCGATTAGTGGATTCATTTGAGGGTAGTGTATAGGTTCAGAATAGTTTGAAATCTTCTCTGGTTACTGAAGTAAGCAAGATAGGGATTCCAGTTTGATTAAGTTTAAGCAATCAGTTAGAGATTCGAAAGTAGAGATTTTCTCCCAAGAGGGGATGGTGTATTGCGATGTCAGGGCAGGCTGTGTGTGCCCTGTGTTGATGGATTGAGACAGCGGATCCTTGCAGAAGCACATGGTCACCCAAGATCCACTAAGATGTACCATGATTTGCAAGAAATATATTGGTGGAGTGGTATGAAGAGGGATATTACAGAGTTTGTAGCTAAGTGTCCTAATAGTTAATAGGTTAAGGTTGATCACTAGAGGGCTAGTGGCATAATGCAGGTGTTCGGCATTCCTACTTGCAAGTGGGAAGAGGTGAACATGGACTTTGTGATAGGGTTTCTCCGTTTGCATCATTAGCATGATTTAATATGGGTTGTTGTAGATAAGATGACCAAATCAGCCCATTTCTTACCTTTTCATACCTCATATACAGTCGACGACTATGCCAAGCTCTGTATTTGAGAGTTGGTTAGATTGCATGGAGTCCCTCTGTCTATTATTTCAGATAAAAGTACTCAGTTTGCCTCTCACTTTTGGAAAGCTCTTCAGAAGGGTCTTGGTACCCAAATTCATCTCAGTACAACCTTTCACCCTCAAGCATATGGTCAGGAAAAGAGGACCATTCAGACCCTAGAGGACATATTGAGAGCATGTGTTATCGACTTTAAGGGTAGTTGGGATGATCACTTCCCTTTGATTGAGTTTGCCCGCAATAAAAGTTATTATTCCAGTATCAGATAGCTCCATTTGAGGCTCTCTATGGGAGGATATATAGATCTCCTATTAGTTGGTTTGAGTTAGGCGAGACCATATTGATAGAGCCTGATTTAGTGTTTGATATAATAGAGAAATTTTAGTTAATCAGGGAGAGGTCTAAGATAACCCAAAGTCATCAGAAATCCTTTGCAGATGTGAGAAGAAGAGATCTTGTGTTTGAGGTTGGTGACTTAGTTTATTTAAGAATCTCTCCCATGAAGGGAGTGAAGATATTTAGGAAAAAGGGGAAGCTTAGTCCCAGATATGTTGGCCCCTACAGAATCTTGAGCCATTATGGAAAGGTAGCTTATGGGTTTGAGTTGCCCACAGATTTCGCCTCAGTGCATCCAGTGTTCCAGTCTCTTTGTTAAAGAAGTGTATTGGTAATCTAGCTATAGTTGTTCCTTTAGGAAGCACGAAGGTTCAAGATAGCCTTTCTTATGAAGAAATCCCAGTTGAGATTCTTGATTGTCAGACTTGTAGACTGAGGAACAAAGAAGTTCGCTTAGTCAAAGTTCTTTGGTTGAATCTGTCCATTGAGAGAGCCACTTAGGAAGCAGAAGCAGATATGTGAACCAAGTACCCTCATATTTTCTTTGTGAACTCAGACTCATCTTAAGGTAACAGTTTTCCTTATAATATATCTTTTCTATTCTTACTTCTAGCTATGTAATTATTTCATGTCATTACATGCATTTATGAATCATTTTAGTCATGTATCATGTTTCAAACTCAGTTATATTTTAGTTATGCATGTTCAATAATTAATTTCAGTTACTCAATATTCTTAACTTATTCAGTCTCATTCGAGGACGAATGTTCCCAATGTGGAGATATTATAATACCCTGTATCATCCTCTGTTCAGGTCAGCCCATAGTGCATACATAAAAGGCTTAAAGCCTGAAAATTTAGCTAAGTGTTGGGGACATAGCCTTATTTTTGGCCCCTTAACTTCGATGATTTTTAAAGTGACCTTCCCGATCCTGAGACGTAAGTTTTTGAGTTCATTCATATTCAGGGGTGTAATGAGCATGTCTCAGGTAAGTTTTGGATTTTTTGGATGAGGATTGAGGCATATTTTGAATTTTGTTTCCAGCGGCTCAACGCGATTGCACCGCGGTAGGATTAGCGATGAAGGGTTCAACGCATTGCGGCAAGGTTTCAATCAGAGTTCCAGTTTCAAATTTAAATTCCATAGGGGCAGTTTTGTCTCTTTCCAGCGCCCCAATTCATAAAAATAGGGGATTAAACCATTGATAGGTTATTATTTTACAACATTCCCCAATTTTACTCTCAAATAAACCCAAAGCTTACCCCTAGTTTATCAAATTAAATCCTCCCCTCTTCAAGAAAACTCAATAATTCAAGCTCCATTATCCAAGAACTTTCAAAAAAGTTGTTCCCTTTCAAGATTTAAGTATTAAAGGTATGTGTGATGTTCATCCATAGGCCCTTTCCACCCATGGAGTTCAAGAATCCTTCTTTTATATCAAATTGCGAGTTTTTATATGTTTTATGATGAATTATTCCCATGAATTATTATGAATTTTGATTATACATCATGTTTATAATTGTTTTCAATGGAATCAAACCTTACATGTTGGAATGATGATGTTTTCATATTAAATCCCTGAATTATGGTTTTTGTATTGTAGCGATGTGATTATTACATGTTTTACACTATTCCCATGCTTTTAATGATGGCCCTCATGTGTTTGATGAAATGTGTAAGAGTCAAATTTTGAACAATGATCCCTTCTTTGGTATTTAAGGCTTCATATGTCCTTATTGTTATTTCCATTCAGTGCTTGGAGTTATGAATACCCAAAACTTAGCTTTTTACATAGTTTTCAATATTTACAGAATGATTTCAGATAAACCATGTGCATTTCCATTCAGTTAGTTTTCATGATCAGTTAATTGCTCAGTTAAACTTAGTTTAGTCTAGTAATCAGTGTCAGTTCAGTTGGGAGTAAAACTTAGCACCGAGTGCACGTAGGGATGGCATCTCCCCCATCAGTAGGCATGAGACACTTGTTTCCCCCGTCATTAGGCATGAAATGTTAGTAGCAATCCCTAGGTTCCAGACCTACGGTGCCACCGTAGACTTTGAGGGGTCCCCTATCAGTTAGGCATAACACCCCCATCCTTTGGGATGTTAGATTTGTTGATCCACACAGCCAAGGTTAGTACTCGTGGAACGGTACTAACACTCTTCCAACTTGGGTATAGGTTGGACCCTGATAGTATATTTGGGCATGTTGGTTATAGCTATCTTTTACAGTCTCAGTTCAGTATTCAGTACAGAGCTTAGTTTTAGGTTTTCTTGACCATAGCATACAGTTATCAGTTACTCATTTATCAGTGTTCTAGTATTTCAGTTTACAGACCATATCAGAACATGTTTTATGATTGGTCATGCCTTCTCATATTTTACAATTTTCATGCATTTATTTTCAGCTATCTCATGTTATGCAGTCAGTCATTTTCTCATGCATATAACCCATCCATTTTAGCCTAACCTCATTTCGCATACCAGTACATTCAAAGTACTGATTGGATACTCGTTTCATGCCCTATGATGTTTAATATCATAGGTTTAAATGCTCAATTTCCTGACCGTGCTTAGGTAGATCATCTAATCAGCAGTAGTAGTAGTGGTGAGTCGTCATCCTCCGAGGATGGGTTTATCTTATATTTATTTATGCCAGCAGTTCAGTTATTTAGTTAGCTGGAGTTAGTTGGGGGTTTTCTCATCAACTCTACAGTCAATCAATTTTAGAGGCTTTCCCACATTTATACAGATAGTTAGTTTATCAGTTGTTTTTACCAGTATTCTTAGTATATTTCTAGATGTTCAGAACTATGATTCAGTATTGTTTTCAATTTCTAAAACCTTATGGCATTATCAGTTGATTTTCTGCATATGTCTTCATTATTAGTATATTATTTAGCACTCATAGCAGGTACCAGTTTTATGGGTTAGCTTGTGGTCTTTTGGGAGAGCAAACATCGTGTGGCATCCAGGGTGTGTTTTTGGGGCATTACAGTAACATACGAACAAGACCCTTAAACCATACCCACATCATATGACTAGTAAGCCCAAGTCGTATGATGTCCAGAGAGTTCAAAACTCAAGAAATTTCTAAGGGTCAAAAGCCAAGGTGTTTCATGTTTACTTTTTCCCCTTTTCATTGACAGATTTGAAGAGATTTATTCATGTGTACTTCTTATTTTCACCAACTACAAGTAGACATAAGGAAATCCTTAAGTGATTGGCATATTACTCCCTCAGACTATCTTTATTTGTTCATTATTGATTTGGCACAAATCTTAAAAAATTATATATAATATGGGTAATGTTACTATATCACCTATTGAATATACTAAATTTATTACTTTGGGAAATACATTGGCTAATGAATAGTATTTAATAACAAGAGTAAAATTGATACGTTGATAAATCATTCATTGATTTTTCAAACTGAACACATATTAATGAACATCTATTTTTAATATACTGAACAAATAAAGATGAACGGAGGGAGTACTTAGGCAATCAATATTACCCCCTCTATAAGAAAGAGCACCTTGATAACTACTCTCTTTGATAATGAATCACATTTATTGCGTGCTTAACTCTACGGTATTTGATACCTAGTAGTCCATTTAAATTAGACCCAAGTTGCATATGGTTCGTTTAAGTATAAGCAACATAAATCCCAGACTTTATACACATAATTACATTGTATCCCAGATTTCTTTTCTTTCTCTCGGATTTGAAAAAGTACTTATACATGTCAGTCATACCTTATACATTAATGGAATGTATAAGGTAAACCATTTTTCCTATATTTAAGGAAACTAACATTAATATGAACATAGCAATTTTGTTGAGACATTCTGATATTTGATAGTCTGAAAATATATATGAACGATACAAAAGTGATGGTATTGTTGTTTTAGAAAGTATATTTTTTTAGTTTGATCTCGATGATTGCTTTAGAATTAGATATTGATGAATGTGAAAAAAAGATAGAGGTCAAGTATATTATGGAAGGAAATTCTTCACCAATTATTATAAGGAATGATAATAAAGTGAGGATGTATGTGGATTTGACGAAACATTTTCTAGGATTTGTCAATTATCTTTTGTGCATATCAACTTCTGATAAGTCAAAAGAAGAGTTGGAGTTTGATCACCAAATTGGATCTGTCCTTTGTGTTGAAGGAATTGAAACTGATACTCCTGCTCTTATAGTAGTTAAAACTCAAAATCAGTATTCGTTATACGTTCCAGAGTTTGAAGTGAAGAACTTCATTACTTATTGAAAGAATATAGAAATAATAGTTGATCATCTTTATAAGGATAAAGCAACTCTGGTTGTTGTAATGGAAAAATACGCATTAACGAATAGCTTTAATACCAAAGCTAAACGTTCTGACAAAGAAAGGTATGAAATGAGACTGTTAACATAGGAAAATTAATGAAAACATAATATTCTTAACTACAAAATAAACATAATATTCTTAACTACAAAATAAGCTAAAAGTTTTCCAATAATGTGTCTTTATTTGAGAATTTATGCAATAATTTGATGAATCGTATACTCTAAAATGATTGTGTTGATGTTTCATGTTAATGTTCCATATATTGTGTGATTGTGTAGTTGTAATCTGGATGTGTAATGAAACTATCTGCTAATGATGATGTCTACAATAGGTACATTAGTTGTTATGTATGTTGGTAGTTATGAACCTTATACATCAGTAACCTTATACATGTTAGTTTTCCTTTTACATGGCTTAAAAACATAAATATTATTTATGAATGTATTTACTTATACGTACTAGTTTTTATAATACAATTTTCTTATACATCAATAATTTATATAAATTCATACGTGATAAGAATATCTTGATGTATTATAACTGCTTATACATAGATATGTTATGTGTGAGGAAACTATTAACGATAATATTTTTGCTATAAAATAAACCTGAATTTTATATATATGTTTTTATACTATCTATTTTGATTAAATTTGCTACAGTTATGTCCTTTATTGTCGTAATGAAGACTGCAAGCGGATCCTCAAGGCATCTCTTTTGAATCAATCACATGTTTTTCTGATTCAACGATTTGATTTAGAACATACTTATTGAGTTAGTGATAGGATTTTGAAAAATTTGGTTGCTACAACAAGTTTTGTGAGTGAATTTAAAGCCCAAAAGTTAGTAAATTACAAGAGAATACACACACCGGAGGACATAATTGAAGAAATGAAGGTAGTTTATGGAGTTGATATTAACTACATGAAGGCATGGCGGGCTAAAGAGAGGGCAATAGTGATGCTTAGAGGTGGTCCAGCTGATGGATATCAAAAAATGCCATGATATATTTGTATGCTAAACACATTGTATCCTAATTCTCATATTATGATGTATAAGGCAACAAATAATGAGTTTAAATATTAGTTTATTGTATTAAATCTAATGATAAGGGGTTTCCAGTTTTGCAGACCTGTGATAGTGGTTGATGGTGCTCATTTAGGCGAACCATACAAAGGAACTTTCCTTTCAGTAAGCATACTTGATGATGCAGGTATTAGTCATACTTTTTTCCTTTAATATAGTGTTTTATAAATTATTCAATATTTTTTGCAGTTTGTATGCTTTTATTTTTAAAGTGCATGTTATACATTCAAATATTTGTTGGGTTATGATGTGTTTTTTTCTTTTTTTTGTTAATTAGGCTATATGATGTCATTAGCTTACAGGGTTGTAGATTCTGAAAATAATAGTTCATGGACTTGGTTTTTCCAGTACTTTAGGGATGCATTAGGCGAATGGGACATGTAATGACCCTTTCAGTTATTTTGTATATTTCTGCTTATCGTTGCCATTAGGGATTCTTCATATCTTCCACAAGTCATTCATGACTTTCTGGGATCGACGGTCCAGTTATTGGGTAGTTTTTTTGATTTTTAGAACCAATTTCCTATTTGGAGTCTTCGTTGGTTCCAAATGGCCACTAGGTGAAAGCTTCAGTGAAACGATCTCAGATATAAATTACAACTATGCCAATAGATCTAGAGTATTGATTTTAGTCTAGGTAGACAGTTGGTTTGGGTCCCAATGCACTTGAGCTCATTTTGATCTATTGGTCGGAAAGTGAAAAAATCAAGAATATAGGTGTGGGACCCTGGTCAAAATGACATCGGATGGAAAATACAACTTTGCCATCACTTTTGGAACTTTTATTTTAGGCTATGGGAACCCTTGGTTTAGGTCCCAAGGATCCCAAACTTATTTTGGGTTATTTAGCAGATTTTATGAAAAACAAAATCATAGGTGTGGGCCCCACTTTTTGCCGAAACAATCTAAATTAAAGGTTTGATGATTCTAATGGATTTGACATATGGTTTACACTTAAATTTCACTATTTAATTATGTTATTTGGGTTTCAAACGAGTTTCGTGGGTCAAAAATAAGTTTTTGACTTTGCTATCAGGGGGATACCACATCTCTTCGCCGTGAGGGGGGGTTTATAAATTGACCCCAAGGTCGCGAATTTGGGCATTTTCCTTCGTCTTTGAGATCCTACAATGCTAACTAGGTATGATAATTCAAAATTGAGTTGTGTGGGTGACTTAGGAGCTTGATTATCATCTATTATGGTACTTATCATCCTAATTAAGGTAAGATTTCATCACTTTATTGATGAATTTCTTAGTTCTTGATTCAAAACCCCAAATTCACTTAGAGCTTAATTTCATCCCAAAATTGTTTTTGTTTGCACCCATTTACTGAGGATTATGATTCCCTAATGATGTGTGAGTGTTGGGTTGGCCTCAGAAATATGTTTTTCGTAAGTGGGACCTACTTGGGGTTTTTGGTTTCATTTTAGGATCCAAAGCACAATAGTGCAATATGGGCATCGTTAGACTTGTATTGATGAGTAGATTATGTTTTTGATAGCATGATGGCATTTTGGAGATTGTGAAGTGAAGATGAGCATGTGGTGAATGATGTTAGGTTTTGCGATTCAACTTTGAGGTAGGCTTCTCCTACTCTTCTTTGAAGATGATGTGTATTATGCATGGCATATGAATATGAATGTTAGTTTTGATTATAAATAAAATTAATTAGTATGGAATATTGATGTTTGGGGAATTAGATTATGGTTTTGGACTCGTTAGGTGAAATGTTTATGACCTCTTTTAGAATCCTATTGACTTTTCCCTAGGTTAAGCTAATTTATAGCATGGATATGATAGTATGCTAGGTTTAGGATGTGGTTTATGTGTTGTAATCACGGTTAGTTAATGTGCTATAGAAATATAGCACTTTCGACGCTTAAAACAAGGAAAATATGCAAGTTTCTAAGGCCTTTTTGTTTGATATTATCTATTTTGGGTATGTTTTACAGGAGACCATATTTTGGATGCTAAGTTTATGAAAAGGGTGAAATAGGTATTTTTGGCTACTTTTGAAGCAATTATGGATGATTGGGATGTTTTTCAGCTTGACTGTGATCAATGAATGTTTAAAAGTCGAAGAAGAGATAAAAAAACTAACTCCCAATGCTTACTAAGTCAACCTACGAACCGTAGGTAGACCTACAGACCACATGTAGACACAGCAGGTGCTAAAAATCCAAAATCTTGAGAGCTGACTTGCAGGACTCTGTCCATCTGCAACCTACGGTCTGCATCTGTGCCCTGTGCTAGACTGCAAGTACTACCTGCATCTATGCCAGTCTGCAGGTACAGACTAATACTAATGACATGCATTGCTTTATCTTAGTTATGATTGATTTCTTAATGGGTGAACACATTAGGATCCTACCTAGATATTGCTACTTACTCCAAAAGAGGATTAGTGACTAGGAAAAGATAAAGACAATAGTAATTTAGAGTTTAACTGTCGATCCATATTTCTAGGTTCTATCTATGTAAGATAGTTAGGTTTTATCTAATAAATAGAAACTCATAAGTTAATAGTTAACTGGGATCAAGATAAGGGTTAGTAGTGCGAAATCTTGACACTCTAAAGCTAAAAGGTGAAATCCTTCTACTCGTTCAGAAGACTGTAGAAGGTACATATCTTATCGATTCTACATGAAAGGTTTTGGATTGGTTTAACAACACACGATAAGCCTACAGAGTTGAGAAGCCAGGGGGAACACAATCCTAGTGTTCACCTATGACGGATTTCAACCAAGTTAACCCTGTTCTTTGCTCAAGATTACAAAAAACAAACCCCCCCATTTACTTTTCTTGTTCTGCCCATTGACTACAACTACCGAGCTCTATTAAGCTAAGTCTTTCCTTGGGATTCAAACCTAACCTTAGTTGGGTTACTATATCTTGACAGTGACCGTATCATCATCTAAAAGGAGATGTTGCTTGGACGTCATCAAAACATTGGCGCCGTTGTCGGGGAACACGATTTTGATTAGTGATTTGAAGTTGTTGCAGTTTTTGGGTTTTTCTTTTGTTTTTGTTCTTAGTTGAGCATACGCCAGTGTATGCCTAGCACATAAAGTAGAGGCAAACCCTTACTTACAGTAAATCCAAATTCAGAGAGGATCCTACAAAAACTTGGTAGGATATCTGAGCAGAAGTGAGCTGATAATCCTAAAGTGGGTTGTGATGTTGTACCTCCTCTGCATCCAAAAGTAGTGCTGGATATTATTGATTATTAGACTGGTAAGATTATTGTTCACACTAAAATAGAAAAGAGGGCAACGAAAGAAGCTCATAGGGTATCTAGAGAAGCAAGCTTACTAAGAAGAGACAAGCAGCAGACTGTCGAGTAGCACTCGGTGGGAGTTATAATAGAGTTAGAGGTGCCCATGTTCAAGTAATTTCAGAATATCAGTACATACAGCCATATATAGATGATGAAGAAGATCTGGGATATGTTGAGCCGACCGAGATTGGAGCCATAGTACCTCCTGTTTTGTCCTTAAGCATCAAATTTGACATCACGAGTGCAATGATTTAGCTTCTGAATTTAAAGGGTGTCTTTGTAAATCTACCTACAGATGATACAAATGTGAACCTTGTAAATTTCCTTGGGATCTACACCTCGTATACCATTTGAGGGGTAGATCAGGAAGCACTTAGCCTGAGGCTTTTCCCCTTCTAGCTTATAGGAGAAACGTCTTTATGGTTAGGGGAATTGCCAAAAGGCTCTATCACAACTTGGAAAAAGTTGTGCAGGAAATTCTTTAATAGGTTTTTCCCTACATCAAGGATGTCACATATCAAGGATAAGATGTATAACTTCAGACAGTTGCAATCAGAGTCCATGCACGAGGCTTGGTAAAGGTTTAAGAAAAAGTTGAGCATGGTGTCAAATCATCAGTTATTAGAGAAGATCTTATTAGATATATTTTATAGAGCCTTGAACATCAGTTCTAGATCCATTATAGACACCATCTATAGAGAAGCATTTACAAGACTGTGTTTGGAAGTAGCATTAGAGATGTTAGATTGGATCTCACTCACTAATTGAGGGTGGCAGACTCGAAAGGCTGAGAGAGGATCTAGTACTTATGCAATTGGTGCCTCCTGAGACTAGAGAGTAGCTAATGATATAGTGGCATAAGAAATTCCATTACTAAGAACTGATTTAGGGGTGCTAGCAAAGCAATTTGCAGCAATGGCTTTTGAGAAAGTAAATGTAGTAGCAATACAAGGGTCAGCTTCTAAAGCGTATGAGTCATAATTGGAAGAGGAAGCTAATTATCTGGATCATTAGATAGCGGGTTTCCAAGACTAAGGGAAAGGGAACAAAGGTTGCAACTACTATGATAGATACAAATACCGTAGCACAAAGCGAGATAGTGACTGAAAGAAGAAGGATGACTACAAAGAGAAGGGAGATAGGTATATTCCACCTAGTAGACACGATGCAGAATCTAGAATGGAGGAGATGCTGACTAAGCTGATGAAGGGTTAAGAAATTTAGGAGGCCAACCTTAAGGAGATTAAGGATGATATTTTAGGGCTTACCCAGAAGGTCGAGTCACATGCCACTACTATCAAGCAATTGGAGCACTAGTTTGGGCAGATATCAGCAACTCTGAACCAGAGGCAGCGTGATACCCTTTTGAGAAACACAATGTAAAATTCACAAAATGATGGTCATGTACTTTATATTACCACGAGGAGTGGTATCAATTCAATGGACCCCTCACTACCTGCTGTTGAAGCTATTAATGATGAGACACTTGTTGTTGAGTCTGAGAAGGTAACAAGTAATAAAAGTACAGTTGTTGAATATAAAGGTAAGGGTCCAGTCATAGAGCTAGAAGTCAAACAGATCTTGAGACCGCCCCCACCTTATCCTCAAAGACAAAGGAAGAAGAAAGAGGAAGGTAAGTTTAAGTGATTTATTAAGATGTTGAGAGAATTGAGCTTGAACATACCCCTTCTAAAGGCGTTGGAGCAGATGCCTCGATATGCCAAGTTCATAAAATAGTTGGTCACAAGAAGGAAAAAAAGCGATATTTGAGGATATTGATGGTGTGCACCACTGCAGTATAGTTATGATTAGGTCCTTGGCACAGAAAAAAGGTAATCCCAGAGCATTCACTATACTATGCACTATTGGGTTATCCTAATTTTCCTGAGCTTTGTGTTATTTAAGGGCCAACATTAATTTGATGTTGCTTGCCATATTCAAGTAATTAGGCTTGAACACTTTGAAACCAACTTTGATGCAAATGTTGATGGCTAACCGTACAGTAAAAAGCCTATGGGAATCTCATTTGATGTGATCATGAGGGTGGATAACTTCATCTTTCCAACTGACTTTGTCATCTTGGACTGTGAGATTGACACCAAGATGCCCATTATCTTGGGAAGACCATTTATGGCCACAGGTAGAGCTATGGTTGACTTGGAGAAAGGTGAGATAAAATTCAGAGTCAACGGTGAGGAGGAAACATTCAACATCCGAAAGTTAATAAAGCAGCCAACCGACATGAGGTTAGTGTCAGTGATTGATTGTATTGATGATCCTGGAGGATACTCCTATGTGTATCTTAATGAATTTTGAGTAGTCAAGATACCCGTGTCGTGTCGCGGTGTTAAATTAAGTGCTACATGGAAGGAAACCCATGGGCTTATTGGTGAAGTCTGAGTAACCAAAATAGCCATGTCGTGTCACGACGTTAAATCAAGTGCTGAGTAGGAGGAAACCAAGTATTTTAGTGTTAACATTTTTATTGTTTTTGTTTTTTGTGTTTTTGTAGGATTTTAGCCTTTGGTCCTTACTCGAAATACAATAAAAACTGCTATATTCACCGATTTCCAGGTAAGGGGACTGTGTGATAAACTCATTAGGGTCACTAGTCCGATATGATAATTTGAGTAATGAGTTGAAAATTTGAAATTTTGTGGATGAAAAATGGTAAGTTACGAACTCTAGCACTAAATTTTACTTTTTAGACCTAAAACTTAGATTGCGGGATCATAAGTATCTGTAAAAATATTTAAACGCCGAGTATGGGTTGCAAAAGAAGGCAAAAATTTCAGCCAAGCACCTGTGCTCAGCACCTGAGGGCAAGAGGTGGTACCTGCACCCAAGACCCAATTGTGGATACAAGCCGTGGCTAGGTCACTTTGTGGGCCTAATTTTTAATTTAAATTTTGGGCCCACCAACATTAAAATATGACCTAAAAAATCCCCCCACCTATATAAAAACATTCTTACCCTCATTCTAACTCATTCTAATCCTCAAAATTTCTCTTTTCTTTTGGAATTCAAACTTCCCTGTTAAAACATAAACTAATCCCACACTTGAGTAAAGGATAAATTAACACTTATTTGAGATACAAACTTGTCCCAAAATGCTAAAAATAAGTATCAACTTTGTTTTTGCTTGAGTTTTTAATTTTGCTCTTCTGATTCTTCATATAAAAGGTAACTTTCTCGGGTTCTAATGGTCATATATTGGTTTATCTATTGTTTAAACAATTTGATATGTGTATTCCATTGCAAAATATATAGAAACTATCATGCTTGTATGTTAGATCCTTGAAGAAGCCTAAACTATCTTGCAGGGCCGTGTTTTGAAGAAAAATCTAAAGTTAGGATCTAATCGAAAGTTGAAGATGAATGAATACAAGTACTACCAATAGTTGAGCGCATTTATTTGTTTTGAAATTTATGATTCTTGATTAGTATGTATACATTGTACTTGTTAAGATTTCAAATGGGCCTTAGGGATGTGAAAATGGAGGAAAATTTTGAATTTTTAATTTTTCTTCAACTCTTGTTATCCGTCACTTTTGTTGGAAACTAACATGTCTTTTAGGTACACATGGCACCTAAAGTGGTGAAGAGGATGAAGGTTTGTGATTCGAGAAGATGGGCAGAGTCTCTCAAGCCTGGTGAATCAATGGAGGAATACCTGAGGCAGCGACGTAGAGATACTGCCGCAGGGGTGACATACAGAGTAATGAGAGGACAAACTTACTAGGCTTCTTAGTTAGGTATAGCCCAACTAAGGATTAATTCCACATAGATATCACCCCCACACACTCTTCTACCTGATGATGATGAGGAGGAGGAGACAGAGTCCTAGACTACTCAATAGGTTGTTGCTCAAGACCCCAGTCTGAGGAGGGGTCCCAAGATTCATCTAATGAGGTTGAGCAGAAGCAGTCATCTGTGATGCCTCAATTTGAGGAGGGAGCCTCTACTTATGTACAATAGATAGAGGTACCCCAGTCTGATGAGGGTGATGATTATCCTTCCCATGATACTTCAATATAACAGAGCCCCGCACTCTCACATGCCCCAGATGCACCTCCAGAGGAGGGACATCTAAGGTCATATATGGATGAGATGCAACATATATTTGAGCTAGGCCATTGTGTTTAGGAGCTAGGAAGGCCTACAAGATGCATTATGAGGATTGCCAGATTGACCTATCGGGGTTAGAATGAGTACCACAGATACAAGCAGAATTTGAAAGATATCACCTGGAGTGGATGACCAGACTACTCGGTTCTTACGGCCTTACTATGGTACAAAAGTTTTATGCATCCTAAAGATCTACCGTAGTCCTTACTATGCACCATTATCCAGGCTTTATCAGATTAATATGGCAGCCACAACTTGAAAACACACTAGTTAGAGGGGTCAGAGTTGACATATCAACAGAGATTATCCATAGAGTTATCTTCAGCCCAAATTACTTCACTCCTACATCAACAGCTGAGTGAGATTACAACTGAGGATTACATGAGATCGACATATCATGTATGGTGCTGAGTACCATCTAGAGAGGGTTGATATGGCTAGGTAGATAGCCAGTTATATTTCACCACTAGGTGATGCAACCCCATGCATGGATCGAGGGGCAAGCTATGATCAAGAAGGGTATCTTGACATTAGAGGCCAAGTTTTTGGTGGTTGATTTTTAGATATCGGCTGATACCCACAACTTTGGATAACACATTGACATGGAAGGGAGCAGCAC
This sequence comes from Capsicum annuum, assembly GCF_002878395.1. Classification (NCBI taxonomy): domain Eukaryota; kingdom Viridiplantae; phylum Streptophyta; class Magnoliopsida; order Solanales; family Solanaceae; genus Capsicum; species Capsicum annuum. The sequence goes on from NC_061114.1 coordinate 30,243,325, forward strand.
TAGTTGGCTATCTAATGTTCGGTTATGATGTTGATTTTTTTGCTATTTTGAGGTATGAGTTACATGACAAAGCCTTTGGTGAGCTGACTAATTTGTCATTTCCTTGCATGATCTATAGGATATGTAATGAGGCCAGTGTGCCTAAGTTACTGGGTATTAATAAGAGGGTACCTGTGACTATGACTTCATAGAGAAGGACCATGAAGGGTCTAGCACCTTCAGGCATTTCTATAAGATCAAGACAATGAGAAGCAGTACCACTAGACCAGTCTGAGTGCCTAATAGTTTTTGTAGAGTCTGGTGAGGCACATTGAGATGATGTAGGTATTAGTGTTGACATAGAGATAGAGGAGTAGAGAGATGCTCCTGATTCGAGTACATAGGGTAAGGGGATATATGTTACTTATTCTTCAGTCCTAACTTTGACCTTAAAGTTAGTTGGTGCATTTACAGAGCTTGCTTTCCCATCTGTTGTAGCTCCTGCGTCAAGTATGATTACTGTATTTAGTGATTTTTTGTAGATATTAGTGGATAGATAGAGGTCCACAACTTTTTAATTGAAGGTTGTCAAGACCGAGATGACTATCCTCTTCGAGTAGATAAGATTAGAGGTTAAGACCAGATTTGAGTAGGCTGAGGCTAGATAGGAGGATTCTCAAAGAGCCGCACTGTCATAACTGTGTGTTGATTTTCAGACACAGATCGATGAGTTTCAAAGACAGGTTAGATCCCAATATATAGAGATAGGTGCGCCAGACCTAGTTCAGATGAGAAAGGATTTTGATATCTTACAAGCAGAGGTACGCTCTCTTACTGAGAGTTGTATAGTAGCTACTCCCTCTATTATAACCCCTGTGATCTAGATATCACCTCTGCATGTTCTGAGATACTATGATTTCTTTGTAGAGGATGAGGAGGAGGTTCCAGCAGTTGGGACCAACAGAGGTCACTTAGACGACTTATAGGATCCAGATATGACAGAGGAGAAGGCCGTTAAAAAGGTAAGGCATAATTCTTTAGAGACTGCATTCATCGACAGGAAGAGGGTGCATCCACTAATAGTGATATGCGCCAATCTGGGGATGCTCCTAATTCGTGCGCCTAGTGCATTCCAAGTATGTTCACACTTCCATATTTTTTGCATTGTTTTAGCACATTTAGGATAGTGCGCATTTTTTAGTTAGGGGTGGGCATGCCATATCACTATAGGTTTTTAGTTTTGTGCTTCTTTTCCTGTCATTCGTGATATGGTTGTAGAACTGGTATTTCTAGGATAATTATGTGTTGTATTGTAATTTTTTTGTATTGTGTTGTATTTGCTTGTAATAGGAGATTTTAAGTATTTAGGGCATTAGTTATGTTTTGATTAATTTTTTATACCCCTCTAAAATTTTGAATTTTTAGAACTGTGTTGATGTATATATATGTAACTTTGTGGATCTTGTTATGGCATTAGAATTAGGGACATGATAATCATTTGCTAATAATTGCATAAACTAGATAGGTAGTAGTTTGTAATATTGACTATGTGCTATGTGTGAGTTAGATACTACCTAGTTCCCTTTGTATGTTAAATTCAGAACTTGCCTAGTTATTCTTACCTAGGTTAAAGGATAGTCAACTAGGAAAGGATCATAGGCCGTTTTTGAGTTTAGTTCACTTTCATCCTAAATGTTCTTTCCATGTGCAAAATAGTATCCTTTAATCCCTGTTTTGAGCCGTATAGCATTTTTATTTGTTTTAACCCTTTCACCTTCCTATTTGTGTTACAATAAACCTATTTTGGCTCTGATCCTTCTTGGATATTATGCACCTCAACACAGAAAAAATGCCTAAGTTAAGGGTGGCTATCATAGGGATGCATAGTGTAAAATAGGTATGAAGAAGGGTAAAATAAGAGAAAAAGTTAGTAGGACTGGGTGTGGTAGAAAAATAAAAAAAATTATTAATAAAAAAGAAAGAATAAAAGACCACACCCAGCCTGAATGTGCATAAAAGAGAAAAATGGGAGAATTATGAATGGAATAAAAAAGAAATTGGCTAATAAGTGAGACCCCAAGGTTAGTGTAGTGCCAAGGATTCTTCGTAACTTTAAATGTCTATATGTACCATACCATCCCCCAAGCCTACATTACAAGCCCAGAAAAGTCCTATTGTGATCCTTACTTGACTATTTGAATGCTAAGGTAAAGAAAATAAGGGCAAGTCTATGACATTTGACATGCATTGATTAGAGCTTCTTTGTTGAGCATGAGTTTCTCATGACCGTTCCTGAATTGACATGCATTATTACATATGAGTGAGTGGGATATGTTTGTTGTGAGGGCACTTGAGTTATATTGCCAGCTATTTGCTTATTTGTGTAGTGTAGTTTGTATATATGAGTGGTTGTCTGTTGCTAATGTAATTGTCATACCTTGATCCCATTTTGTCACACTGTTGTGCTATGTTAATACACATTTGGTTTTGAAAATTGAGATTAGAGAGGGATATTGTGTTTTAAGTTTAAGTGTTAACTGACTGCCTTGAATAGCTTAGATTCCCCTATTTAAGTGTTGTTTTTGTGTTTAGTTGTATTTTTGTTTCTTGAGTACATAAAAACGTTCTAAGTTGAGGGTGTTGATGTGCTATAGAAATATACCACTATCAACGCTTAAAATAAGGAAAATATGCAAGATTCTGAGGCTTTTTTGTTAGTTATGATCTATTTTGGATATGTTTTACAGAAAACCATGTTTTGGATACTAAGTTTGTGAAAAAACTCTTTTTGGCTACTTTTGGAGTGATTATGGATGATTGGGATGTTTTTTCGGCTTGATCGTGATCAATGCATGTTCGAAATTTGGAGCAGAGCTAAGAAACTGACTCCCGACACCTACTAAGTCAACCTACGGACCACATGTAGACAAAGCATGTGCTAGAAATCCAAAATATCAAGAGCTAACTTACAGGACTTTGTCCATCCCCAACCTGCGGTCTGCACCTGCAACCTGTCTTAGACCGCAGGTACTATCTGCGCATGTGCCAGTCTACAGGTACAGAGAACAGGTGGCCACCGAACCAATTTTCTCCTAGTTCATTCGAAATTTGTTTTTAGATTTTCCTCTTGTACTATAAATATCCCTTATATACTTTTTAGTAGGATTTACACACTTTTGACACTCAGAAATATATTTTGATTCCAAGATCCATCTTTGATCTTTGGATTCTGTTGTATTGACTTTGATTGATTTATTTAGATATAGTTGTGGATTTTTATTCATCTTATCATTGTGATTTCATCTATGATTTATATTTTGAATGTTATTTATTTCTTCACAATCATGCGCGTCTAAATCCCATAGTTAGGGTTGTGGAAATCCTGGTGAATTGACGAAGTAGGGGGAGTGCAATAGTTGATCTGAACCTATAACAACGACATGCATTACTTTATCTTCTTTATGATTAATTTCTTAATGGGTGCACACATTAGGATCCTTCCTAGATATTTCTACTTACACCAAAAGAGGAGTAGTGACTAGGAAAAAATAAAGACAATAGTAATTTGGAGTTTCACTATCGATCCACGCTTTTAGGTTCTATCTAGGTAAGATGGTTAGGTTTCATCTAATAACTAGAAACTTAAAATATAATAATTAACTGGGATCAAGATAAGAGTTAGTAGTGCGAAACCCTGAGACTCAAAAGGTAAAGGGTGAAATCCTTTTACTCACCCAAAAGGTTGTAGAAGGTACGTAACTTATTAGTTCTACATGCAAGGTATTGGATTGGTTCAGCAACACACAATAAGCCTATGGAGTTGAGAATCCAGGGGGAATACAATCCTAGTGTTCACTTATGATTGATTTCAACCAAGTTAATATTATTCTTTGCTCGAGATTACTACAAACAAAACCCTAATTGACTTTTCTTGTTCTGCCCATTGACTACAACTACTGAGATCTTCTAAGCCAAGTGTTCCCTTGGGATTCAACCACAATCTTAGTTGGGTTACTATATCTTGATAGAGACTGTATCATCATCTAAAAGGAGGTGTTTCTTGGATGTCATCATTAGCATGGTTAACCTTAGTTGGGCTATTCTAGTGATCTTGAAATTATAATTTGGGTAGTGTTGGCTAAAATGCCCATGTTTCTAGGCAAAGTTTATATCTTAGGATTGGTTATGGCTTACTTGACATCTAGAGGTTGAACTAGATACCTTAGCCTAGTTTGGGGCATAGTTTGCCTAATTATGGAAATTGAGGGTTAAAAGTGAGATCTTGAACCTCCTTAAGCTTGGATTTATATAGGTCCATTGAATACCTTAGATTCTTGTTAAATGCTTAGAGAATTGCCTTGGGAGCATGTTGGCTAATTGTGGTAAATGATGTATGGTGATAGCATTTGAGGTGATATATATGGTTGTTGACTACATTATTGTTAATGTTATGTGTAGCTATGGATTATGCTATTAATTAAGCCCATGACTATGTTATTATTTAAATCATTGACTAGACTACTATATTAGGCTTTGGACTATGAAACTACTAATGTTATACATTGCCTAGTAACCATACTAGTGATTAGGCTAGAAAGCCTTCTTGTTACTAATATTGTGAGTCATGATACTAAGGACTCTAGAAAGGATATTGATTGACTACATGTGAAGATATGCTACTAACCATGTTGAATCTGATAATACATTGTAAAATTCATTTTATATGCATTCATATATCTATGGATGAATTTTCCTTAACAGCGAATGATGGATTATGAAGGCATGATCTTCCCCGCTTCTCTTTTTCTTTAGCCCTCGTGGGGCTCACACTTTACTTTAGCCCTTGTGGGGCTCGTCTTTTACTATTGGGCCTAAGGCCATGAGTTTAATATTGCAATTTTCCAAACATATAATTGGGCTAAGGACCGTGTTATGATATTGTTGAATATCCGAGAAGTACTTACCCTTGTAAAGAATACAGTTGTAGAATATGGATACATATATGTTTATGTTGCTTATGATTTCATTTACAGAATACTAGTGATGGCAGACATAGATTTGGTACATTCATGATTATTATATAGGTATTGATGTGATCTTAGCTGAAATACGACCTTAACACTGTTGTTCCTAAATAAGGGTTAAAACCCATTTTTCACCGTAACAATGGATTTCTTTACTATAATAATTGCCTAACAAATGGGATATTTATACGTATAAAAGAGGTTTAAAATATTGTTTAAAATTTTGACTGAGATAGATTTTGGGCCATGACTTGACACTATTATTTACTTCGGTCGTGATATATTCTAACACTTTTACATCTTTACAATAATTTAGTGCCGACAATCATTTTGGACAACAGATTTACAAATTTACACTCTTTTATACATGGCTTTAGTCTATGCACGTCTTACATATATCTATATATATATGTATTGATGGTTATGATGATATTGATACCGAATAAGGCCAGAGGATGTTGTTATGATGATATTGATACTCGACAAGGTCGGAGGATACTGTTATGATAATTTGGTACCTGACAAGGCTAGAGGATACTATTATAATGATATTGATACTCGGCAAGGCTGGAGGATACTGTGATAATGATATTGATACCCGATAAGGTCGAAGGATACTATGATGATGATATTGATACTCGACAAGGTCAAAGGATGTTTTGATGATGATATATATACCTATTTTGAGTCTAGAGGATTCTAGTGATATTGATTGAGGACCTTGTATTTATTCTTGCATGCGCATCGCCTATCACTAGTATGCTCCTATGTCTATTAGCCAATATGGAACGGTTGTATAGATATGGGTGATGACTATGCCTTTTGTTGTTTTGTGTTGATTGACCCTTCCTTGCCTGGGGCGGTGAAGGGAACACATTGGCTCAGTTAGGTATTTAGTTGCCCGAAATGGTTGATTACTTGCAATGTTGTTGATATTTTATGATTGTTGTTATGATCATTATTATGGCTAGTTTATGACAGATTGGTTATTGATTTGGTATCGAGATTTGAGGTATGTTTTGGCCTCTTTTATCGTAGGATTTCATTATTATGCATGATTATTTCATGACTAGCCATGTGGATTAGAAACCCTGAGCATGATAGTATTAAATCCTGATAGGATTATAATGAGGCCTTAAAATAAATATATGCTAATCTAGGATGTGCTTTGAGATGACCTTATATCTATCTATCTATCTCTCTTTATATATAGCTATATGTAGTTATGGTATTACCGTATGTCCCTTTCTTCAATTGTTCAGATTGTATATTCATTATTGGGCCTTGTATATTATTATATATTCTTCTTTTTCTCTTTATTTATATATTGGCCAGAGATATACGGTATAGTGTTGAGACTCCTAAGTAAGACTTGAATAAGATAGTGCACCTTTATAACTTACTTAGCCTTATTATGTTGGTCTATTGGATATGAACAACATAGTTGTTCCTTATTATCTCATTGGCTTATTATGTGATTTCTGTACTCTTGGGTGTAGTTTCTATTCTATTTAAAAGTTGTATATATCTGCTTTATCTTTGAAGCTCAGTTGGAAGTTGCCTACTGAGTACTATTTATTTAGTACTTATACTACACTTCTACAGCTAGTAGATCATAGTACAGTTTATCATTGTTGATGTGTGTATCATACGAAGAAACCATGGTTTAGAGATATAGAGTGAGATCTTGATGTTCGGAGTATTACTTTCCTCCATCTTATGTATAAACTAGTCTTTATATTGTATTCGGAGATAAGTTATATTAGTGTAATTATTTCATCTATTCCACTTTTGTACTTTTACTATATTAGAAGCTCTTGTACTAATACCACCAGGTTTGGGGATTAATTAATGTATTTAAACTTTTGTTATAGTTATTCCGCATTCTTTCCTTATTTTATTTGGTAGTCCGTTACTAGCCATTTTGAACTACAAGTTTGGCTTGCCTATAGGCGGGTTATAGTATCCCCATCATGACCTAAGAAATTGGGTCGTGATAAATTGGTATCAGAGCCTAAGTTTCATTGGTGTATTAGTAAAAGAGCTAAGTGTTAGTAGATTTCTACAAATTGGTGTGGAGACGTCTGTAACCTATCTTTGGGAGGCCACAAGGACATTTTAGAAAATTCACTTCTTGACTCCTTATCATGTATCTGCATTGCTATGAACCTCGAACATATACTTTGACTCTATTATGTCCCTAATGAACTATGCAAGATGGGCGACGATATGCGCAGGTATGAATAAGACTGCAGCATGCATTTCTAGAGTTTCAATGCAATATCCGACTAGAGAGTTAAAGATGGATGTCAAAGATCGTCAGTATTAGCCAAATGATTTAGGGCTAGTTTAGGCTCCAATTGAGTTCATGACTACTTCAACCATTGATGTTCAGCATTGGAAATCGAGGTCATGATGTAGATCCCTCTAAGACATGGATGACATTTGATTCATCGAGCACTTCTCAGACCAGAGTTGGGTCTATTGGTGTTTATAGGGGTTCTTTACCAGTTCTAAGTATGAGATTGGATTTCTCGAGTGGGCCAGACTTATTAAAATGAGATATCCTTCTGAGCAGGATATTGGTGCATGGATTATTTGAGGTTTTGCATTGCCACTCCATTTAGAATAGGAACACTTAATAGCAGCTGAGTTTTTCTTCCTTTAGTTATTAATTATGAGAGGACCATAGAGAGCATATATTGAGACTTATGGAAATAATGACAAGAGTCATTTCATCAGTTTAGTGTTATTGGTATTTTATCGGGTGTCACTACTCGAGGCTACCCCCTAGTCCCGACATGGTGCTTAAGGCCATAAGTGACCCACGCTAACCTATGTCTGTTACCTACTGTGAGCACTGAATAAAATAATAATGAAATAACATATGTGGAAGATAATCTGATAAAATACAGGTACAAAGTAATACTAAAATATAATTCAACAAGTCTGAAATAACTGAATATCCTAAAAACTAACTGGCTATCTGTCTGAAAGCCTCTAAAACATAAGGAGTTGATAGGAAAAACCCCCAACTAACCTCGAATGATTGAACATAAAGAAATACTGAAATAACTACTATAACGTGTCATGTCCTCGATGGATGAGGACTCACCACTACTGCTGCTGTGAAATGCTGAGTTGTCTAAGGATAGTCGGGGAACTATGCGTCTGAACCTATGTTATAAGACAATATAGCAAAATGAACGGTATTCGATCAGTACTTGGAATGTACTGGTACATGAGGTAAGGACTAACTGAAATACCTGTGGAAACTAAACATGGATGCATGAACATGTAAAACTATGAATGGAAGACCAAGTAATGCATGACTGAATAAATCTATAAAACTGACTGACTGAACAACTGAAAATATGATAACTTGGACAAGAAAGCCTGCACTGATATAGACTGAGTACTGACTAAAATTATGAGAGTTATTATGTTACCGACATGCCCCAATTTGAGCTAATCGGGGTCCAACCTGTAACCCCAGTTGGAAGGGTTTCAGTACCTTGCCTCGGGTACTAACACTGGTTGTGTAGATCTACTAATTTGTTATCCCGAAGGGCCAGGGTATCAATCCTAAACTAACGGCCAACCCCTGAGAGTTTATCAAGCCTAAACCGATGGGTGACCCCTGCTAACCTATGCTTGATGCGCAGCTATGGAACTTAGGATTGATACTAACGCCGCCGCCTAAATTGATGTAGAGCTGCCAACCCTGTATTCACTCGGTGCTAAGTCCTACTCCCAACTGAACTAACATTGGTATATTATTGACTTAATATAATGTGATACTGTACTGATAAGTTATCAGCATAAACATGATTTGTTAAATGTAGTAATGAAATCATGGTCTGAACAACTTGTAACTTGAAAATTAGACTTGTATAAGCAAATAGGTATCGGGTGTTCATAACCCACCGGCACTGAACGACTTTAAAAAATATGATAACAACACTCAAGAAAATGATATAAAGTCGTAGTTCAGAGACCCAAAACAAAAGACATTTCAACAAATGAGTAAGATATATAAATTTGAACATGGGGATGTGTTAGACATAGAAGGACAACAATTTCACATGGTTTAACTCATAACTTGATAATTTAACATAAAATCAATTGAATATGACAGGTAATTAAAATTCAAAACATGAATAACCTAATTCATATGAAATCACATGTTGACATGACTTGAATTCAAATTACTAACAAAAACAAGGATTTACTTCAGATTTAACATAGATAATTTTATGAAAAAGGGAAAACTTCATACTTTAATCAAAGAAAGGATTTTTAGGCTCAATGGATGGAAGGAACCCATTGATGAATACCCCACATACCTCAATTGAATGAATTCATAAAGAAATCTTGAAATTGGAACTTGAATCCTTGAATTCTTGGGGAGGAAAACTTGAATTTTGTTCTTGGGGAAAAAAAAAGGTTTACGTAATGTTAACTGAATAAGAATGGGAAAATAATTCCCTTTGTAGGGCTTTAATTTGTAATTGGAGGTTTGGGGTGAGGGGGAATGACCAAGATGCTCCTTGATTCCTTAATTAAAATGCAGGAAAAACACTGCCATCATGGCACAAAGGTTATCGCAGAGACTAACCTCCATGTCATGGACCCTATCGTAGAGGTACAACCTCCTTGTCACAGAGTGTATCGCGGATGTATATCCTCCATGACAAGCCAATATAGTAGATTTTTGCTACTTCTGAGGTCTAAAATCATTTTGAACCATTTCCAAAAATTTTCAAACGTTTTTGGGATACTTCTTTAACATCTCTAAACATGTTTCAAATCTAATATCAACGTTTCAGATTTAGGAAGGCCAAAAATAAAATCCTTAAAACTTTGGGGTCTTGAAAATGGTTAATTCCTCTATGCTTAGAGTTAAAATTCATGCCTTGGACCCCCCTCAAATAGGAAACTAAGAGCTAAAACGAGCCTAAAAGCTTACGGGGTATTATAATATCTCCGCCTTGGGATCATTCATCCTCAAATGAAACTAGTTAAGCTTAGATACTAGGAAAGCTGAGATCGTGTACTGGATACTTATGAGCTGAATCGTTATTAAATAGTTGAGTTTGAAACATAGTACATGGACTGAAATGAATTCGGGACTACACAAAATTACATGAGGATGGTTTTACATAATTGAAATAAAGAGCAAGAATCACTTTAAGAGAATCCATTACCTCAAGCTAAATCTGGATTTGTATAGAAGAGGTGGGGATACTTGGCTCACATATCTGCTTCTGCTTCCCAAGTAGCTCCCTCAACAGACTAATTTTTCCATCGAACCTTAACTAAGGGAACTTCTTTATTCCTCAACATTCAAATCTGACGGTCAAGGATCTCAACTGGGATTTTTTCGTATAAGAGACCATATTTCATGTCAACATTCTCTAAAGTAATAACAGAAGTTGGATCACCAATACACTTCTTTAGCAAAGAGACATAGAACACCGGATGGAATGATGCCAAATCTGCAGATAGCTCTAACTCATAAGCTACATTCCCAAAATGACTCAAGATTATGTATGGGCCAACATAACGGGAGTGAGTTTTCCTTTCTTGCTAAATATCTTTACCCTTTTAATAGTGAAAATTTTCAAATAGACTAAGTCACCAACATCAAACTCAAGATCTCTGCTCCTCACATCCGCATAAGATTTTTAGCGACTTTGGGATTTCTTTAGCCTTTCGCAAATCAATTGAACTTTTTCCATCGCCTCAAATACTGAATCTAGCCCTACCAAAGCATCCCTACCTGCTTCAAACCAACTAATAGGAGATCTACATCTCTTCCCATAGAGAGCTTTAAGCCATCTGAATACTGGAGTAATAGCTATTGTTATAGGAAAACTCAATCAGAGGTAAGTGGTCATCCCAACTATCCTTGAAGTCAATAGCACAATCCCTCGACATGTCTTCTAGAGTCTGAGTGGTCCTCCCTACCTGACTATCCATCTGAGGATGATAAGTTGTACTGAGATGAACTTGGGTACTAAGACCCTTCTAAAAAGCCTTCCAAAAGTAAGAGGTAAACTGAGTACCTCTATCTTAAATTATAGTCAAAGGAACCCCATGCAACTTAACCAACTCCCTAAGATAGAGTCTAGCATAACCATTAGTTGCATATGAAGTATGAACTGGCAAGAAATGGAGTGGTTTGTTCATTCGATATACAATGACCCATATCAAATCGTGCTGTCGACATGTACAAGGCAACCCTGTCACAAATCCATGTTCACCACCTCCTACATCCAAGTAGGGATACTAAACTCTTGAAGCATAATACTAGGTTTATATTGCTCAACCTTATCCAATGGACAGTTCAAACACTTAGCCATAATTTTGTAATATCATTCTTTATACCACTCTGCCTATATATTTCCCATAAATCACGATACATCTTTGTAACTCCTAAGTGAATTGAATATCATGCACCATGCACCTCAGCTAGAATTCACTGTCTCAAACTATAAACATATAGAACACATAGTCTATGTAAGACCCCATAAGATCTTAGCTCAATCCAGCTTACTATATATGTAAAAGGGGCCCAAGTGTTAGAAAATTTCACTAAGTGTTAGGACTTAGCCATTTCTAAAGCCCCTAAACTTCATGGACTTTATTTTTAACCTTTTAGACATTGAAAATTTAATTTTTAAGTTGATTCATGATTGGGGATGTCAAAGGTACATCTCGAGTGAGTTTTAAAATTTTTAAACATGCGTAAGGGCATGTTTGAAAGTCCAAAATAGTAGTTGCACCGGGATAAGCCCACGGCGTCACCTCCAGTACACTGCTAAGGGTGCCCGAGGAATAACCCATGATGCTCGAATAATCACCCTCCGCTATTTTTCTAACTTTTGATTCCATTTTTCCAAGGGTAACTAGGTCCTTTGCCTTCACCCAATTGGTCCATAACTGTGATTAAGGGTCCAAGAAGCCATAATTGATTATTCTATTCTAAAATTATATCAAAAGAGAGCATTCTCTCTCAAGAACAAATCCTAGTCTCTTTAAAAGAAACAAGGGATGCAAGCTTAGTTTTCAAGAAAATCATCAAGAATCTTTACAAATTCATCAATTAAGGTATGTGTGGTGTTTATTCATGAGACCTTGCACCCATGGAGTCCAAGAATCAGTTTTCAAGTTTGAAGTTATGATTTTTACATGCTACTATGAATTATATCCATGAAACTCTTATGAATTTCGATCATGTATTATGTTTACAAGAGTTTTTGATAGAAAAAGCCTTTACACGCTTGAAAGTTGAAATGTGTTCATCAATATCTTGGTAATTTGATTTCAAGTCATGATTATAATTGTTATCACATAGAATGGATTATAGTATGTTTTAAATATTGTAGTTTCTATAACATGTTCATACAATTCAGAATAAATTCTCAGTTTATGATTTTGTCATGTGATCGTGCTATCTCATCATGTTTAAAATCACTCCCATGTTAAAGTATTATTCTTCATGTGTTTAATAAAATGCCAAAGTGATGGTTTTTAAGTAATGATTCCCTATTATGGTTGTCAAAGATTATATATGATCTTATTGATATTTCCATTGAGTCATGGAGGGTTATGAACAACCGTTACTTAGTTGTTTACATAGTTTCTTAGTATCTTTAGAATGGTTTTAGAAAAATCATAAGCCTTGTCATTCAGTTAGTACTATGTTCATTTGTTGGCTCAGTTAAACTCGGTTTAGTTTAATAATTAGTGTCTTTCAGTTAGGAGTAGGATTTAGCACCGAGTGAATGCAGGACGATGGCTTCCCCATTAGTTAGGCAAAGTATTCAGTAGCGATCCCGGTATTCCAGAACCACATGGCAAGCATGGGTTATGAGGAGTCACCAATCAGTTTAGGCTTGACTACATCCCAGGGGTCACCGATTAGTTTGGGCTTGACTTTACCCAGGGATCACCTGTCATTTTAGGCTTGATACCCTAGTTATTCAAGTAGCTTAGTGGATCTAGACAGCTATTGTTAGTACCCGTGGCACGACACTAACACCCTTCCAACTGGGGTCACAGGTTGGACCCCAATCAGTTTACAATGGGGCATGTCGATTAGATGATACCTCCCATAGTCTCAGTTTAGTATTCATTACAAAGTTCAGTTCATTGACCATAGTGTACAGTTTATCAGTTATTCAGTTATCAGGTTTCAGTATTTCAATTTAAAGACTATTTGTGAATTATGTTACATTTTTGGTCATGCATTCTCAGATTTTACAAATTTTACATATTTTATGCATCAGTTATATTATGGGATTCAGTCAGCATTTATTTTATGTGCATAAACCCATACATTTTAGCCTAACTTCATCTCATATACCAATACATTCAAAGTACTAACAACATACTCATTTTTTGTGCTATGATGTTTAATAGCATAGTTTCAAATGCACAGTTTTTTGAACGTACTTAGATAGTTCATCTTATCATCAATAACAGCAGTAGTAAGTCCTCCTGTTGTAAGGACCTATTATGTTTCTTTCAGTATTTCCTTTTAGTTAGTTAGTCGGAGTTAATTTGGGGCTTATCCCATCAACTCCTCAGTCAGTATATAGAATTTTAAACCATTCATAAAGTTAGTTAGTTTGCAATCCTATCAGTTAGATTTCCGTATTTCCACATATGTTTCAATTTTGTGGATTCAGTTGTATAGTTTTCAGAACTTAAAACTTTATGGAGTTTTTCAGTTAATTTTTACACATGTTATTGTTATCAATTTTATTCAGTGCTCATAGCAGGTATCAACTCATGCGTTAGATTGTGGTCACTTATGATCTTAAGCACTGTGTGACGTTTAGGGTGTACTCCTAGGGTGTTACAGTCTGCCTTGACAACAAATCACACCATCTCCCTCTTGGGAGAAAACCTTAACCTTCTGATCCCTAAAATCTTACTTCAACCTGACCAAACTAGGATCCCTAACAGCTTACTTCAACTTGACTAAACTAGAATCCCTATCTTGATTTTCTTTAATTGTGACAACAAATGAAGATTTCAAACCATTTTAAACCCATATACTACCTTTGGCTAAATCAACCAACCAAGCTACTAACTTAGTAAGATAATGAACTTCATGGACTAACTCCTTCTTATCATTCTCAACATGAGCAATGCTACCCATACATAATCTACTAAGGGCATCTGCCACTACATTGGCCTTGCCTAGATGATACAACACACTCATATCATAGTCTTTTAATAATGCAAGCCTCCTTATCTGATGAAGATTTAGATCTTTCTACGTGAGCACATATTATAAACTCTTATGATCTGTGAACACATCAACATGAATCCCATAAAGGTAATGCCTCTAAATCTTTAAGGAAAAGACAACTATTTGCAACTCAGGGTCATGGGTTGGATAATTCTTTTCATGGGGTTTAAGCTGTCTAGAGGCATAGACTATGACCTCCTCTCTTTGTATTAATAAACAACCAATACCAACTCTAGAAGCATCATAGTTTACTATAAACCTATCTATGTCATCTGTCAAAGTCAACACTGGAGCGTAAGTGAATCAAGTCTTCAACTTCTGAAAACTCTTCTCGCAGGAATCTGACCACTAAAATTTGACTTTATTATGGGTTAGTCTAGACATAGGAGAAGCAATATAAGAAAAACCTACAAAAAAAAATTTGTAATAGCTAGCTAAACCCAAGAAACTACTGATGTCTGATAGATTGATGGGTTCAAGCTAGTTTCTCACTGCTTCGGTCTTTTGAGGATTAGCTTAAGTGCCATCATCAAAAACTATGTGAGCAAGAAAAGCTACTAATCTCAACCAGAATTTGCATTTGCTGAACTTAGCGTATAATTGGTGGTCCTTAAGGGTCTGTAATACAACCCTTAAATGGTCTGCATGATCTCTCTCACTACAGGAATAGACAAGGATGTCATCAATGAAGACTATGATGAACATGTCTAAGTACTTCTTGAACACCTTGTTCATTAAGTCCATAAAAGCTACAGTAGCATTTGTTAGTACAAAAGACATAACTTGGAATTCAAAGTGACCATACCAAGTTCTGAAGGTTGTCTTCAAAATATCATATTCTCTAGTGGAATAGAGATAGACTGAGTATTTGGAAGGATATCTATTCTGAAGTCAGTTCCCTTTTAGGATGAACCCCGGGAAGGTCTTCAAGAAACACATTTGGAAATTTGTTTACTACTGGAACTGACTCAAAACCAGGAGTTTCTGAATTTGAGTCCTTGACTCGGACGAGATGGTAGATACATCCCTTGGATATTGTCTTTCTGGCCTTAATATAGGAAAAAAACTGATCCTTAATCATAGAAGTACTACTCCTCCATTCAATAACTAGTTCATTAGGAAACTAAAACTGAACAATTCTATTTCTATAATCAACTGAGGCATATCACGAGTGGAGCCAATCCATGCCGAGAATGATATCAAAATCAGTCACCTATGACTCTATAAGGTCAACTGAAGTAACTTTCTAAGATATTGTGCCCGAGCAATTTTTGTATACCTGTCTGACTATAATAGACTTGCCCAATGGGGTACACATTAAAAAGGGCTCTATTAACATTTTGGGCCTAAAATCAAAGTCTATAGTTGTATAAAGAGTCACAAAGGAAAGTGAAGCTCAGGGGTCTAAAAAGGCATAAAAATAAAGATGAAAGCCCTCTAACGTACCCATAACCAAATAAGGAAAACTTTCCTGATCATATTGTATTTGGAGGGTGTACAGTTTGTTCTGGTGATGCCCACTAGTGGCACTAGAGATGGCACCCAACAGAGTCAGGCAACCTTCTAGAGCTGATGAAAAGTTGGACTGGCCCTGTTGGCGTGAATCCCTTCCCCCATGAGAAACTATTAAAAACTTCCTGATCCTATGGTTGGGCTTACCACTTCCAACGCACATATCACTACCTGCTCTGAACTCTCTCTAATGATTCTAACCATACTTTTTGTAGATCGTACTGTACGACCACTGTTCACATACCCTGGGATTTAGATCCTAACGCTCTATCCCGATCGCCCTATCTAAACTTAGGCACTAAGGCACTAGCTCAAGATGGGGCAGGAGCTCAAATTTTTTGAATGAACTGAGAATGATTACCGCCTTCTAACCTTAGTTCCAAAAAGTTAAAGTTACTTGTTCTGTCCCTCTTATTTTTTTTTCCTTTTCTTTGAGCTTCTCCTCCTTAATCTGTTGAGCATGAACTATTAGCCTAGAAAGGTACATCTCCTTAATCAATATGGTAGTCTTACACTTCTTGACTACTGTAACACCCCGAGAGCACACCCTATATTCCACAAGGTACTTACAGCCCCAAAGGACCACAAGCTAACTTATGAGCTGGTATCGGTTGTGAGCACTGAATAAAATAACAAAGACGTGTGCGGAACTTTAATTCAAAATGCCATAAGGTATTTAACAACTAAAAATCAATACTGAATCATAGTTTAAAACATCTAAAAATTACTATCAATACTGATAAAATAATTGATAATACGACTGAAAACTGCCTATCTGTCTGTACTAGTCGGAAAGCCTCTAAATAGACTGACTGTTGAGTTGATAAGACAAGTCTCCAACTAACTCCGACTGACTACTGAGCTAAAAAGAAATGCAGACATAACATCATTTAGTCTTTAGAGTATGATGACTCACCACTACTACTACTGCTGATGCACTGAATGTCTAAGTGCGGTCGGGAACTTGAGCATCTGAACCTATGATATGAGACATCATAGCGCAAGAAATAAGTATGCTATCAGTACTTTGAATGTACTAGTATGCTAAATGAGTTTAGGCTGATATGCATGGGTTCATGAAAATGAATAATACATGACTAAATAAATAACATGAGATGACAGATACAATAGTATACGTGAAAACTTTAAAATCTGAGGATGCATGACCAAGCATATAATATAATATTGAAATAATCTGTATACTAAAGTAATGAAATACTGATATTAAATAACTGATAATTATATACTATGGTCAAGCAAATCTAAAAATGTACTCTGTACTAAATACTGAACTGAGATTATGGGAGCTAACTATAACAGATATGCCCCAATTTACTATTAGAGTCCAACCTATAACCCCAGTTAGAAGAGCATTAGTATCGTGCTATAGGTACTAACAATGGTTAGGTGGATCCACTAACAGATGTCCCGAAGGACCAGGGTGTCAAGCCTGAACTGACAAGTGACCCTTGAGAGGTAGTCAAGCCTAAACTGATAGGTGACTCCTCATATCCTAAGTTGGCTATATAGTTTGGGAATATAGGGTATGCTACTAACGACTCTGCCTAACTGATGGGGAAGCTTCCATCCCAGCATTCAATCGATGCTAAATCCTACTCCTAATTGAAAGACAATAAATAATGGATTGAGCTAAGTTTAGCTGTTTAGGGTGGTTGACTGAGCTGAAAATGCACATAACTATCTGAACCATTCAATAGATACTGAAGACTAGATACGCAGCTAGATTTTGAGTATTCAAAACCTCCAGGACTTGATAGTAATAACAACAAGGCCGTAAAAAAACTTTAAGGACATGATAAATAACCCTTATTCAAAACTCATTCCTTTGGGCATTTTATCAAACACTTGCAATTCGGGATTTAAAAATGGAAATAGTTTTAAACATGCAGTAATATTATGATTTTGATACTAAATCACAATTTAAGGTACAAACCAATGAGTAAGCATCATTCAAACGTGTAGGGTTTAACTTCAATAACAAATCATGTATAAACATAATATAAAATCAAAATTTGTGGGAATTCATTGTTAAAATTCATGATAATGTGTAAAAATCATTCTCTTAAACTTGAAATTGAGTTCTTGAACTCCATGGGTGAAAAGAACCCATGAATGAAAATCTATCATACCTTAATTGAAGAATTCTTGAAGGTTCTTGGTGGTTTTCTTAAACTTGAGCTTGAATCTTTGAAGGGTTCTTGACAGAGAATGGTTTTAAATTTAGAGAATTTGAGTAAAAGATGACCAAATATGCATTTGGGGGCTTTAATCCCATGTTTTTCATGGATTGGGGCCATGGAAAGGACCAAACTATCCCTAGCAAATTAAAATTCAGAACTGGAACCCAGATTAGATTTCACCGCGATGTACCAAGGCTTTCATCATGATTTTCACCGCGATGCGGTGCAATCGTGGTGACTTGCTAAAATTTGACAGTTGTTGATTTGATCTTTACTGCAATGCGGTGACTCTTCTATCATTATACTCACCACGATGTGGTGACTCTTCCATCATTATACTCACCGCGATGCAGTCCAATAGAGGTGAACTACTACTTTAGAATTCCAGATGGGATCCAAACCTCATCCGAAAAATCCAAAACTTATTTGAGATATACTACTTACACCCCTGAATATGAATCAACTCAAAAACTTACGTCTCAGGGTCAGAAAGGTCACTTTAAAAATCCTCAAAGTTGAGAGCCCAAAAATAAGACTAAGTCCTAACACATAGCCAAATTTCCAGGTTCTAAGCCTCTTTTTACATGCACTATGAACTGGGCTGAATTTAGAAAAGTATTGGGTATTACAATATCTCCCCCTTAGGAACATTCATCCTCAAATGAGACTGATCAAGCTGGAAATACTAATGCACAGAGATTACATATTGAACATGCATAACTGAATCATGATTACATGACTGAACTGATTCATGAATGCATGAAATGACATGAGACTGATTACATGGTTGCAAATGAGAATGGAATAGAGATAATCAAAGGAAAATTGTTACCTTAAGCTGAGCCTAGATTTGTGGAGAAAAGATGAGGGTACTTGGTTTAAATATCTATTTCTGCCTGAACATCTATGTTTTCTAAGGACAATACAATAGCTGGCTCCCCAATACACTTCTTCAGTAAAGAAACATGCAACACGAGGTGTACAAAAGACAAATCTGCGGGCAAATCAGGCTCATAAGCTACCTTTCTAAAGTGGCTCGAGATTCTGTAAGGGCCAACATACCAGGGACTGAGCTTTACCTTTTTGCCGAACCTCTTCACTATGAGTTCTCAAATATACCAAATCATCAATCTCAAATTCGAGATCTTTTCTCCTCACATCTGCATAATATTTCTATCAGCTTTGGACTATCTTAAGCCTCTCTCTGATCAACTGAACTTTCTCCAATGTATCATATACTAACTCAGGCCCTATCAAAGCAGTATCACCTACCTCAAACCAGCCAATTAGATATCTACATCTCCTCCTATATAGAGCCTCAAATGAAGCTATTTGGATACTAGAATAATAGTTCTTGTTGTAGGAGAACTTAATTAATGGCAAATGATCATCCAAACTATCCTTAAAATCGACAAAAAATTCTCTCAACATGTCCTCAAGGATCTAAATTATCCTCTTTGCATGACCATTTGTCTGAGGGTGACAGGTTGTACTGAGAGGAACTTAGGTACCAAGACCCTTCTGAAAAGCCTTTCAAAAATGAGAGGTAAACTAACTACTTCTATCAGAAATGATGGAAAATAGAACTCCGTGCAACCTAACTCTCTGATATAGAGCTTGGCATAATCCTCGATTGAATAAAAAGTATGGACTAGCTAGAAATGGGATGATTTGGTCATCTTGTCCACAATGACCCAAATCAAATCATGTTGATGACGAGTACGGGGAAAACCCGTCACAAAATCCATGTTTACCTCTTCCCATTTCCAAGTAGGGATATTGAACTCCTGTGTAGTGCCATTAGGATTTTGGTACTCAATCTTAAACTGCTGATAAATACAGCACTTAGCTACAAACAATGCAATATCCCATTTCATACCACTCCACTAATAGATTTCCCGCAAGTCACGGTACATCTTAGTAGCTCCTAGGTGAATGGAATTATGCACACCATGCATTTCTACAAGAATTATCTATCTCAAGTCATTAACACATGGCGCACACAGTCTCCCCTGATAATGCAACACCCAATATTCCCCTTTGGGAGAAAACTTCTACTTTTTGATCTCTGAATGACTTCTTCAACTTAACTAGACTGGGATACCCATCTTTCTTTTCTTTTACTTCGGCCACCAAAGAAAATTCCAAACTATTCTAAACCCAAACACTACCCTCAGCTGAATTAACCAACCGAACACCTAATCTAGCAAGCTGACGAACCTCCTAAACCAACCACTTCTTATCATTCTCAACATGAGCCATACTACACATAGACAATCTACTAAGGGCATCTGTCACCACATTGGCCTTGCTTGAATGATATACAACACTTATATCATAGTCCTTCAACAACTCTAACAACCCTCTCTGATGGAGATTCAAATCTTTCTATGAGAATACATACTATAAACTTTTGTGATCCATGAACACATCAACATGCACCCCATACAGATAATGCCTCTAAATTTTCAAGGCAAAAACAATAGTTGCTAACTCAAGATCATGGGTAGGATAATTCTTTTCATAGGGCTTAAGCTGTCTAGAGACATAGGCTATGACCTTACCTCTCTTCATCAACACGTAACCCAAACCAACTCTAGAAGCATCACAGTAAATGACAAACCCATCGGAATCATTGGGCAATGTCAAAACTAGGGCTGAGGTGAGTTGAGTCTTTAACTCCTGAAAACTCTTCTCACAGGAATCTGACCGCTGAAATTTGACTTTTTTCAGGGTAGATCTGGACATGGGGAATGCAATAAATGAAAATCCTCCAACAAAATATTTGTAATATCTAACCAAACCCAAGAAATTCCTAATATCTGGCTGAGAAATAGGTCTGAGCCAGTTTCTCACAACTTCAGTCTTGTGAGGGTTTGCTCTAATGCCATCACCGAAAATAAAATAGCCAAGAAAAGCTATTGATATTAGCCAAAATTCACACTTACTAAATTTGGCGAACAACTGATGGGCTCTAAGAGTCTGTAATACTATCCTGGGGTGGTATGCGTGACCATTTTCATTATGGGAATAGACAAGAATATCATCAATGAAGACTATGATAAACATGTCCAATATTGCTTGAACACTCTTTTTGTCAAGTCTATGAAAGTTGTTGGATTATTGGTAAGACTAAAAGAAATGACTAGGAATTCAAAATGACCATACTAAGTTTTGAAAGCTATTTTCAGAATGTCACATTCTCTATCTGTGAACTGATGATAGCCAAATCTAAGGTCTATCTTAGAAAAGTAACTGGCACCCTGAAGTTGGACAAACAAGTCATTGATTCTGGGGAGTGGATATTTATTCTTGATGGTGACTTTGTTCAACTGATGTTAATCAATGCTTATTCTGAGAGAACCATTTATCTTACGCACAAAAAAGACTAGAGCGCCCGATGGGGAAATACTAGGTCTAATGAATCCCTTATCTAAGAGGTCTTTCAGTTGTTGTTTTAATTCTTTAAGTTCTGCTGGAGCCATTCAGTATGGTAGAATAGAGATAGGATGGGTATTTGGAAGAAGGTCTATTCTAAAGTTAATTTCCTTTTTGAGAGAAACTCCAAGAAGGTCTTCAGGGAACACATAAGGAAATTCCCTTACTACAGACACCGACTGAAGATTAGGAGTTTTGGAACTAGAGTGTTTGACTCACACAAGATGGTAGACACACCCCTTGGATATTATTTTTCTCTCTCTAAGGTACAAAACAAGTTGACCTCTAAGCATTGTGGTTCTACCCCTCTATTTAAGGACTGGTTTATTTGGAAACTAAAAGTCAATGATTCTTTTCTACAATCAACTGAATCATAGCAGGAATGAAGCCAATCCACATCGAGAATGACGTCAAAATCTGTCATCTCTAGTTCTACAAGGTCTACTAGTGTAACTTTCTGAGATACTGTAATCGGACAGTTCTTATTTACCCACTGGGATATGATAGACTTACCCACTAGGGTAGACACTGAGAAAGGATATGTTATTTCGAGACTGACTTCAAAGTTGATAGGTATATAAAGGGTTACAAAAGAAAGAGAAGCTCCGGGATCTAGAAAAGCATAAACATGTAAATAAAAGACCTTTAACGTATTGGTAACCACATCAGAAGAACTTTCCCGATCCTATCGGGACTGTAGTGCATAGATCCTATTCAAATATTGACTGCTGGTAGCACTGGAAGTGGCACCCTGCTATGTTGGGTGACCTACTGGTGGTGATGATAAATGAGACTAGCCCTGATAGCACACATCCCTACCCTTCTGCACCACTACTCGACACTCCCGAATCCTATAGCCTGGCTTACCACACCCAAAACACACATTGGTGTCATCTCTATATTCTTCCTGATAGTTTCTACCATATTTTTGGTAAAAAGGATTTGTACGACCACTATTAATGCTGCCCTGGGACTTAGAGACTGGCGCCCTATCAAGATTATCATTTATGAATTTGGACATTGGTGCACTAGCCAAAGACGGAGCTAGGACTAAAGATTTCTGATGAAATTAAGGACGGTACCACCCTTTGACTTTAGCTGAGTAAAATTAAAGCTACCTATTCTAGCTCTCTTGTTCTTTGTCTATCTCTCCTTAGCCTTCGCTTTTCAATCTACTGAGCATATACCATCAACCTATACAAGTCCATCTCCTTAATAAACATTGTGGTCCTACACTTCTTGACCATACTATTAGATACTCTAGACATAAACTTGCTCATCCTAGACCTGTTATCAGCCACTACATGAGGAGCATACCTGGCTAGCTGAATAAACTTAAGAGAATACTCTTTCATACTCATGTTGCCCTACTTCAAGTTAATAAAGTCTAACACCTTAGCTACCCTTATCTCCAAAGGGAAGAATCTATCTAAGAAGGATATAGAAAATTCCTCCCATTTTATAGACCCTGCATCGGCGCCCCTATTCTTTTTCCACTACTTAAACCAGGCGTGAGCTACATCCTACAATGGTTAAGCACCCAATTCAGTAGTTTCACTAAAAATCATACCCATAATGTTTGTTACTTTCTGAATCATATCAAAGAACTCCTACGAATCCTCGTCAGACTTGGATCCCAGAAATAAAAGAGGATTCATTCGGGTGAAGTCCCGAATCCTGGTTGTAGCAGTATTTGCCACTGGGATGGAAATTGGCTAATTATTTTGGGTTGCTACTGAGTGAGCTAGAGTAGTGAATGAAGCCCTAAACTCGGCATACAAAACATGCTCGATCCCCTTCCTGAATGGGTGGAGGTACTGGCTAGTTTTTATTTCTTCATTCATTAGTCTTTCTGGGAGGCATGTTCTATAAATGAAAGGAAGATTGAATTAGACAGAGAGTTTAACTTAAGCTTATGCTCATTTGCATAACATGAATACTGAAAGAAAGGAAAGTTTTTACTAAAATATCTTGTAGCTTTTTGTCCATAAGTGTGGCGCGCTTTACACCCATGCACAAGACTCTATTCAACATAGCTTTCAGACTCCCTAGGAAATTATAAAACCTTAGGCTTTGATGCCAAGTTTGTAACACCCAGAGAGTACACCCTGGATGCCACATAATGCTTATACCCCCAAAGGACCATAAGCTAACCCATGAGCCGGTACCTACTGTGAGTACTGAATAAAATAACTAAAATATGTGCAGAACTTCAACTAGAAATGTCAAATGGTTTTTAACAACTAAAAATCAATACTGAATCATAGTTTAAAATATTTGAATCATACTGTCAATAATGATAATATAACTGAAAACTGACTATCTGTCTGTACTAGTCTGAAAGCCTCTAAATAGATTGACTGTTGAGTTGATGGGACATGTCCCCAACTAACGCCGGCTAACTACTGAGCTGAATAAAAATGCTGACATAATCATCATTAGTCCTCGGAGTATGATGACTCACCACTTCTACTACTGCTGATGCATTGGGATGTCTAAGTGCAGTCGGGAACCTGAGTGTCCGAACCTATGATATGAGACATCATAGCACAAGAAATGAGTATATGGTTAGTACTTTAAATATACTAGTATTCTAAATAAGATTATTCTGATATTCATGGGTTCATGAATATTAAAAATACATGACTGAATAAATAACATGAGAAGGCTGATACAATAGTATACGTAAAAGCGGTCAAATCAGAGAATGCATGACCAAGCATATAACATGATACTAAAATAATCAATAAATTAAGTAATGAAATACTGATACTGAAGAA
The DNA here is from genome assembly GCF_002878395.1 of Capsicum annuum. Taxonomy (NCBI): domain Eukaryota; kingdom Viridiplantae; phylum Streptophyta; class Magnoliopsida; order Solanales; family Solanaceae; genus Capsicum; species Capsicum annuum. The sequence continues at coordinate 30,267,524 of NC_061114.1, forward strand.
CTGATAACTGTATGCTATGGTCAAGCAAATCTGAAAATGTACTTTGTACTGACTATTGAATTGAGACTGTGGGAGCTAACTATAACTGACATGCCCCAATATCCTATCAGGGTCAAACCTATAACCCCAGTTAGAAGGGTATTAGTATCATTCAATGGGTACTAACAATGGACGGGTGGATCCACTAACTGATATCCCAAAGGACCAAGGTGTCAAGCCTGAACTGACAGGTGACCCCTGAGAGGTAGTCAAGCCTAAACTGATGGTTGACTCCTTATATCCTATGCTAGCTATGTAGTTTTGAATATAGGGACTGCTACTAATGACTCTACCTAATTGACGTGGAAGCCTTCATCCCTGTATTCACATGGTGCTAAATCCTACTCCCAACTGAAATACACAAAATATTGGACTAAAACTAAGTTTAGTTGTTTATGGTGACTAGCTGTACTGAAATTCTCATGACTATCCTGAACCATTCAAGAGATACTAAAGACTAGATAAGTAGCTAGATTTTATGTATTCAAAACCCTCAGGACTTAATATTAATAACAACAAGGCCATACAAAACCTTAAGGACATAATAAGTAACCCTTATTCAAAACTCATTCCTTTAGGCATTTTATCAAACACTTTCAATTTATGGTTTAAACATGGAAATAGTTTTAAACATGCAGCAATATCATGATTTTGATACTAAATCACAATTTAAGGTACATACCAATGAGTAAGCATTATTCAAACGTGTAGGGTTTAACTTCAATAACAAATCATGTATAAACATAATTTTAAATCAAAATTCATGGGAATTCATGGTTAAAATTCATGTTAATGCGTAAAAATCATTCTTTTAAACTTGAAATTGAGTTCTTGGACTCCATGGGTGAAAGAAACCTATGAATGAAAATCTATCATACCTTAATTGAAGAATTCTTGAAGGTTCTTGGTGGTTTTCTTAAACTTGAGCTTGAATCTTTGAAGGGTTAGGGTTTGTTCTTGACAGAGAATGGTTTTAAATTTAGAGAATTTGAGTAAAAGATGACCAAATATGCATTTGGGGGCTTTAATCGCATGTTTTTCATGGATTGGGGCCATGGAAAGGACCAAACTTTCCCTAGGAAATTAAAATTCGTAACTGGAACTCGGATTAGAACTTCACCGTGATGCGCCAAGGTTGTCAACGTGATTTCCACTGTGATGCGGTGCAATCACGGTGACTTGCTGAAATTTGACAATTGCCAATTTGATCTTCACCACGACACACTGACCCCTCCATCGCTATCCTCACCGTGACGTGGTCTAATCGCGGTGAGTTGCTACTTTGGAAATCCAAACAGGGTCCAAACCTCATCCAAAAAATCCAAAACTTACCCAAGACTTGCTACTTACACCGCTAAACATGAATCAACTCAAAATCTTATGTCTCAGGGTCGGGAAGGTCACTTTAAGAATCCTCAAAGTTGAGAGCCCAAAAATAAGACTAAGTCCAAACACTTATCCAAATTTGCGGGTTCTAAGCCTCTTGTACATATATTATGAATGGACTAAATTTAGAAAAGTACCAAATATTACAACTACACTATCAGATATACCAGACACAAACTTACTTATCCTAGACCTAGAGTCATCCACCATAGTCAGAGCATACCTTGCCAACTGAGTAAACTTTAGTGAGTACTTCTTCTCACTTATACTTCCCTACTTTAGATTGATGAAATCCTATACATTAGCCTCACTCACCTCTAGTGGAAAGAACCTGTCTAAGAAAGCCATGGCAAATTCCTCCCACTCTATACGGGCATTAACACCTCTATCCTTCTTTTACTGCTTGAACAAGGTATAAGATAATTCCTACAAATAATACATAGCTAAATCTACACTTTCATCAGAAGTAACACCTATGATATCTATCACTTAATGCACCCCCATCTAGAAGCTTCTGTGGATCCTCATCAGACTTGGATCCAGAAAAAAAGGGGGGATTTATTCGAGTGCAGTCTCAAATCATAGCTACAACTATATTCATCACTGGATTAGTTAGACAAACAACCTATTGGTTATTCTAAGAAGCTATAAAATGGGACAAAGCTGTGAAAGTGGCCCTAAACTCAGCATGGGAAACATGGTTATTTAGGGGATCTTCCTGAATAGGTGGAGGTGCAGGCTGATCCCCATTCCTTCTTTCATTATTTCTACTAGGATGCAATTTTTGTAAAAATAATTAAGGACAAATTATAAAAAGGGAATTTAGTAAAGCTCATGCTCTTTTTCATGACATGAATACTGAAAGAAGGGAAACTTTCCTGAAAAAACATCTCATAGACTCTTATCCATAAGTGTGGCGCACTTCACACTCATGCACAAGACTCTACTCAACGCATCTTTCAGACACCCTGGGACACTTTAAAACCTTAGGCTCTGAAACCAAGTTTTGTCATGACTTGAGGCTACTCCCTAGTCGCAACATGTCTAAAATAACTAAATATAATGAAAACTAACTGACTGTCTATCTAAAAGCCTCTAAAATAGAAGGATCCAATAGGACATATCCCCAACTAACTTCAGCTAACTAAACATAAACAAATACTTAAATAACTATCATAATGTGTCACGTCCTTGATGGATGAAGACCCACCATTACTGTTGCCGGGAAAGTTGAGTTGCCTAAGGATGGTCGACGAACTGTGCATTCGAACCTATGTTGTAAGACAATATAGTGTAAATAAAGGTATGTGATCATTACTTTGAATGTACTAGTACGTGAGGTAATCACTAACTGAAATACCTGTGGAAACTAAACATGGTTGTATGAATATGTAAAATTGAGAATGCAAGACCAAGTAATGCATAAATTGAATAAATTTGTAAAACTGATAGACTGAATAACTGAAAATATAATTACTTGGTCAAGCAAACTTGAACTAATATAGACTGAATACTAATTGAAACTATGGGAGGTATCATGTAACCAACATACCCTAATCTGAGCTAATCAAGGTCCAACCTGTAACCTTAGTTGGAAGGGTTTCAATACCTTGGCATGTGTACTAACATTGGCTGTGTAGATCTACTAATTTCTTATCCCGAAGGGCCAGCATATAAAGCCTAAATTGACAGTTGACCCTTGAGAGGGTAACAATTTGAAATTGATGGGTGACCCCTCGTAACCTATACTGACTATGTAGTTTTGGAACTTAGGGATTGTTACTAAGTACTCCACCTAAACTAATGGGGGAGCCGCCACCTATGCATTCACTCGGTTCTAAGTCCTACTCCCAACTAAACTGATACTAGTTTTGTTATTGGCTTAACAAGATGTGATACTATACTGATAAGTGCTCAACATAAAAATTATTTTCTAAATGTAGTACAGAAATCATGGTCTGGCCGACATGTAACTTGAAAATAAGACATGTATAAATAGATTGGTATTGGGTGTTCATAATCCTCTAGCACTGAATGACTTCATAAAAATAAGATAACAACACTTAAGATAGTGATATAAAGTCATAGTTCAGAGACCTAAATAAGATGTTTCAACAAATTAGTAAGATACATGAATTTCAACATGGGGATATATTAGATTAGGAAGACAACAATTTCACATGGTTTAACTCATAACTTGATAAATTTAACATGAAATTAATTGAATATGACATGGGTAATTAAAATTCAAAATATGAAATAATCTAACTCACATGAAATCACATGTTGACATGGCTTGAATTCGAATTACTAAGAAAAGTAAGGATATAGTTCATATTTAACATGGATAATTTAATGAAAGAGGGAAAACTTTATACTTTAGTCAAAGGGGGATTTTTGGGCTCAATGGATGGAAGGAACCCTTTGATGAATACCCCACATACCTCAATTGGATGAATTCATGAAGAAAGCTTAAAATTGGAACTTGAATCCATGAATTCTTGGGAAGGAAAACTTGAATTTTGTTCTTGGGGAAAAAGGGAAAGAGTTTACATAATTTTAGCTAAATGAGAATGGGAAAATGATACCCTTTGTGAGGCTTTAATTCGTATATTGGATGTTTGGCGATGAGGAGGAATGACCGAGATGCCCCTTGGTTCCTTAATTAAAATGCAAGAAAAACACTGCTTCCATGACATGGAGGTTACCACAGATAATAACCTCCATGTCACGGACCTTCAAATAAAGGTACAGCCTCTGTGACATGCCAATATCGCAAGGCTTACTGCCTCCAAGGTCCAAAATCACCCTGAACTACTTCCAAAAATTTTGAAACTCTTTTGGCACACTTCTTTAACATCCCTAAACATGTTTCAACTCAAAAATCAACATTTTTGATATGGGGAGGCCAAAAATAAAATCTTTGAAATCTTGGGGTCTTGAAAATAGTTAAGTACTCTATGCTTAGTGTAAAAAATTCATGCCTTAGACCCCCCTTCAACATAAAACTAAAATTTAAAACAAGCATAAAAGCTTACGAGGTATTACATCGGGAGTGAATATCCTTCTAATAGAGTTCAAATTCACTTGCAGCATATCAGCTCTATGCAGATATTATTTTAGACTACGGATAGTTATCAGATTAGTCGTGATGATCATAGTGGGCAGAGTTTCCATTAGACCTTGTGGTAATTTTTTATATTAGTTTTCAAGCCATGGCGGCTATTTTAGATATTGATGGGTAGTATGTCACAGTATTCTAGAGATTTTACTCAGTGTCAGATGGCCGGCCATTTCAACTCAATTTGTATCCTGGCCATGTGGATGCTTCAAAAGTTGCTATGACATAGAGAGATCAACTACCGGTCTAGAAATTGTCCCCGGCATGGTATTTCTAGTCATTCAGCTTATTCAAATCAGCCTCGTAATGTTATGGCACCTTTAATTATAAATTGTGACCTTGGCACCTTAGTTTATGATTTAATCGGTCAGTCTGAGTTGGAACCATTCAAATTTATTTTCCCTATGCCCATCAGGTGTGTGATTGCGGATGTCACCATGATTGGTGTGCTTTTATTTCCCATATTTATCTTTTATTATGTGTATTGGGGGTTTTCATAACCGTTGATGATTATATGACTTTATGAATTTATATTGATTATTATTCCTTGTTACTAAATTCATGATTATATGACTATTCCCATGGTTTATTTCCTTTAGTAGCGGATGGAGTATATCTATGTTGATATTTTTTTCCTATGGGTGTAGCTTTTGAGTTTGAGACCCATTTACCTTGGCATATTGTCCTTATTATGGCCCTTGAGTGGTGCATGATATCGATGTTCATTTTGGTACCACCTATTCATTATATTGACATTGATATTGTCGTTGATATCTCTACCAATGCTTGAGTTATTGATTTTATTACTTGATGTAATTGATTCTCATTGGGTAGCTATATAGACTAGTGTTGTCTAGTTAGACTTTCATTATCTTAGATTTCTGTTTAGTGGCTTAAGTAGGTATAGCCTGATTTGATAATTTCTTTCCCCTGAAATGGCGAGGCTGGTTGTGTTCCCTCTTGATTAGATGTGTTAGATTGATTTGAGGATGTATTGTAATATCAAAGGTATGTTGACCTTCTGTAGTTTTGTGTGGTTCTTAAGTTGGCAATTTAGCCATATTTCCTATTCTTGAGTTGGGGATTCTTAGACTTTCCTCCTAGGTTATAAAGGATTTTGTTTTGGATATCTTTTTTGATATAACCCTTTTGTGAGATTGATCAGTTTGAGGTTCATTCTTTATTTGTGGCTATATCATCGTCTGATAGTGATTTTGATATTGATGTTGAGATGTTGTGAATTGATCTCTTGAATTTGTTTGGTTCATTCCCTTGTGATGGTTTCCCCTTGTTATTAGTTTGGAGAATAGATACTTCTTTCTTGCTATGATATAATTTTGTCTAGCAAAGTTGGAGAGTTAGAGGCAGGGGGCCTTTCTTGTGATTGCTTCTTGAGTTGGAAAATTGGAAGTTCTTTATCTCGAGTTGTTGATTTTTTTGTGGTGTTTTTGACTTTGAACTTGGTTTGGAGATTGGTATATTTCCTCTTCGATGATGTGATTCTTGGGTGGATTTGGGAAATCCCAATTTAAGAGTTTGTACGACCAAATGAGGCTTGGTAGAGTGTTTCTTCTTGATGATATGTGCCTATGGCTACTCTTGTAGAGATGAAGTATTGGATTGATTAATGGTTGGCTAAAGTTGCATTTCTCTGAGTTTCTAGAGTTTTGCCATTACTAGTGTGGTTTGTACCCTTCGAGAGTTTTTGAGTATATATTGATAGTCCATTCCCTCCAGTAGATATAAAGTAGGTTATTTGCATTTTCATCAAGTGATTCATCCCTTTGCATGATTTCTATTTTCTGTCTATATTTCATACCCTCTAGCTGATAAAGAGTTGGTTTCTTGCATTTTCAATTGACGACTATCCCTGTAGAGATTTATGTTTTTCAAATATGTCTCGACTGTATCTTGGTATGATTTATCTCACATATGTCAGATTTGAATACTAAAGTCGATATGTATGGGTGGTAATGATATAGGTTTATTGGTTCAGTTTTGACATAAAACTTTGGAACGGCGATTTAAATTTGTGATAAAATTAGAGTATGAATGCCTACCCATCTTTAGGTTTGGTTTGGGTAGTTAAAATTGAGAGATTCAGCCTCGGTATTGAGATTTTAACTTGGTGTTGTAGAGCTTACATGTAGCTTTCATTTGGACTTACGCCAATTTAGATTTCATTTATAGGCTGGTTGAGCCTACTTCGTGGTTGCCTACTGGGTTTTCTCGACTTTTGATGGATTATAGTTGATAAGTGTTCAGATGAAAACCCACGGTCCCGGTATTGGTTTGTAATGCCCTGAGACCACACCTTGGGTGTCACACGGTGCTTACAATCCTGAAGGACCACAAGCTAACCCATGACTTGTACTTTTTGCGAGCACTGAGTATAATACTGAAATATATATGCAAAAGAAATCTAAAAATACCCTAAGGTTCTCAAAATACTGAAATAATAATAGAGTATGACTAATAATAACATCTAAAAACTGAATAACTGACTATGCTAGTCTGAAAGCCTCTAACTGTCTGAATATGGAGTTGTGGGACAAACCCCCAACTAAGTTTAACTGAAATAACTACTTAATTTCTGAAATACTAAGATAAATAAACTCTATCATCAAAATAAGACTCGCCACTATAACTGCTATTGATAGCCTGAGCTGCTAAGAACGATCAGGAGCCTGAGCATCCAAACATATGATATGAGACATCATAGCTAAAAGAGAGAGTATGTGTCAGTACATGGAATGTACTGGTATGCTAAGTGAGGTCAGGATGATATACATAGTTTTATATGCATGAGATGATAACTGACTAAATGAACATCATGAAGTATCTGGATAAAAGTACATGCAAAACTGTAACTACTGAACATACCATACTGTGCTTGTAGGTTTACATCATGTATCTGATATTAAACTGAAACTGAGTACTAAATTTAGATGGATGAGTAACGGATAACTAATATCTATGGCTCTAGAGAACTGACTGAGTTCTTTACTGAATACTGAGACTGAAACTATAACTGTGGGAGTGTTCATCTAACCGACATACCCCGATATAAACTGATTTGGGATACAACCTGTGACCCCACTTAGAAGGATGTTAGCACCTTGCCACGGGATATTAACAAGATTGTGTCAACCCTAATTTGGTATAAAAACTCATGAATATGTATATGATTGCATCAACCCTAGTCTGGCTGGAGGATGACTTACCCTACGCTGGCTACGTAGTTTTGTAACTCAAGGATTGCTACTAAGGGTCAAACCCTATACTGGTAGGAATGCCCCCACCCCTGGGTTCTCTCGGTACTGAATCCTATTCCCAACTGAAAGACACTGATCACTAGGTTATACAAAGCTTGACTAAACTGACCCTGATCGTGTTGACTGACTGTACTGGACTTAGTTCATCAAGTTCTGTTACTGACAGAGTACTACTGTTCTTGACCTTTAATAGGACTATTCTATAACTACTGTAACTAAGTAAACAGCTAGATGTCAGATAATAAATACCCCTAGAATTGGATAGCATCAATAAGAAAAACATAACAAATCTTGAAAGCATAGCAATAGTCAATTGTTCACAATTCATTCACTGAGACGTTTTGTCAAACACATAGAGGTCATGAACTTGTACATGAATGAGAACACATGATAATATGCCATGATTTTACTATTCAATTCATATGGACATTCTATCAAACACTTGGGGAGCATAATTAATGCACATGAATATCATGACTACAACTTAAAATTTGCAAATCTCAAGGGTTTTAACATGGGAATTACATCAAACAACATACATCCTATCTTATGTTCATGAAACTTATAGTTAAATCTTGAATTGAAACCCATACAACAACACAAACATGAATACAACCTAATTTACGCATGTAAATTATGAATCTAAAAACTTGTAGTTTTAAAAAGGGTTCTTGAACTCCAACGGTGGAAGGAAACCCAAGGATGAACACCTAACATACCTTGATTATTGATTTCGTGAAGATTTTTGTGGATTTATTGGAACTTGATCTTGAGCCTGATGAACTAGGGTTTATTTCTTAAGAGGATCTTGTGAATGAGTGAGTGTATTTTGCCTATTGAGGGGCTGAATTTCGTGTTATAGGGGTTTAATTTGGGAAAAATAACTTAATTACCCCTATAAACCAGTAACTTAATACATAATCTGTGTCCAGTGGCGCGATGACCAACACACTGCATAGATGGTATCTATGCAATAGCCGATGTGCCACATCGATGGTGTCAACGTGATAGCTGATGCATTGCATCGATGTTGTCAATACGATGCTTCGAGATCGCGTTGGCTTGCTATTTTGGTCATCCAAACATGACTCAAACAATGTTCAAAAATTCTGAAACTTATCCAAGATGACCTATTAACATCCCTGATCATGAATCAACTTAAAAATTGATAATTTAAGGCCGGGAGATCATAAATGTTATCGTAGAAAAATCGAGGCCAAAAATGAGACTAAGTGTCAACACTTGACTGAAATTTTCTAAGTCTGGGGCCTTTTTTGGCATGCGATAAAGGACTGAAGAGACTAGGACGTTACGGGGTCTTACATTATATCCCCCTTGGGAACATTCGTCCTCAAATGAGACTGACTGAACTGAGATGAACTGAGGAACTATACTTACACTGACATGCATAACTGAAGCATGACAAAATTCTGGAGACATGACATATGACTGAACTATTTTATGAATGCATGAAACTATATTATCTGAGAATGCAAGAACAAACGTATAACATGATTTTGAAATAGTCTGTAATCTAAAATACTGATAACTCTATGCTATGGTCAAGCAAATCTGAAAAATAAACTGAGTTCTGAACTGAATAATGAAACTGAAACTGTGGAGTACTATGCATATGAGATAAGAACTAACAGAAAAGCATGAGATGACCGAACATAAGTCCATGAATGATATGAGAATATTATGCAGTTGTAACTGAGTATAGAATGTAGTAATATAAGGAAGACTGTTATCTTAGGCTGAGTTTGAGAATATTGAAGAATCTGAGATCATTTACTGAACACGCATGAATGGTAACATGAGATCATAACTGAGTCTGAAACATGATGAATTAACTGGATATCATAAACTGAACTGATTTCTTGAACATATGCAGTGACATGAGAATGGTTATAAGGATGAGATAGGAATGAGTGAAAAATTATGAGTAACCATTAGCTCTGGTTGGATCTAATTTCATAAAGAAAAGATGAGAGATTTAGTACATAAAAAGCTCGGGGGTATTACACCTCCCCCTTAGGATAGCTCATCCCTTGAATGATACTGACTTGACTGAAATACTAGGTAAACTAAAATCATTCACGAAACACTTACGGACTTCATCATGACTGACTATCTGGGATCTGAAATATGATGCATGAATTGAACTGGATTCACAATTTACATAGATGCAAACAAACAATCCCTTGGAAGGGTTATATTCATGAAATTTTAGATGGTAAGACTAGATCAAAAGACATAAACACCATAGGAACCTGTGTGTCTGACTGCTAATCTGAATTACTGGCTATACAGACTAACTTACACTGAAAGTTTTTACATAACTGGAGTATTTCTTCGACACTCTTTCTAAGGAGTTCTAATGACTTTTAGAGAGCAGGGAATCTTAGGCATGGTCTAATAAGACATTTGGATAAGAACTCACAACAAGGCAGAAGTTCTATAATGTGGAGTAGAGGCCAATGAAACATCAGCTAGGATAGGTCTACTAGGCCTTATGCACTACAACGACTAACTTTCAAGCTTAAACATACTCCTCGAGTACTTTCTCAACTATACCTTCCACCTTACTACTGGACTTTACCTGAGATTAATGAAAATATTCACATGGGTACTGATAACTCTACCTACTAAAGTTGGAGCTGGACTGAATTCTCCCACTATGTATAAGCCTACTCAAATCTACGAAATGGACACACAACACTGTAATGCTAGTCTGAATCATGAATTCAACACACCCTGCATTTCTACAACCTCTCATCTCATGAATAATTCTGGTTTCCCATTCAACAAGTAAATGCAACCTCTTACTATCTATTCACTAATGTGTAATGCATTTATCCTCTTACACGCCAACATGAAATCCAAGCCTATCTTCATAACCACAGCCTCGAATTAAATAAGCATGCAATAATCTTTCCTTAACATGAAACATTTACTCTCTCCCATCTAAGCGATTGCTCATCACTAAATTATTTCATAAAGAGAGGTCACTGAAAGGATAAAACATAAGGATTGGAAGCATGAATGAACACTACACAGAACTTGACACTTAAAAGAGGCCTGAGGAATAGAAAATCAACATCATGGGTTCATTAAGAGACCTAAATTGAGGATATACATGCCATAATTTGAATTTCATTGATCATTACGAGTGTTGCATAAATACTAGAACTAAACATACTGTAGGGCAGAGCATGAGCATATGAGTCATGAGCTTCATGACCTGAGTTTCAAATTTTTGAATTCATGGAACATTGTTCGCACTGCTAAGCAAACTAGAACTCCTCATACGAGGGACTAGAATTATACATGATTCTACTAAAAGTTCATGAATATGAGCTATGAGCATAGAACTGATATGTAAGGCATGAGTATATATTGTAATAACTGAATTACAAATACTGAAATAAGCATGGGTTGGGCATTTCCCTCACTAGTTTGTTCTACAACACACTGGCATCACTACTAAAATCTGAAAGCCTGACTTGGTCACTTGTTCTACCATCTCCCCCTTAGCTTAATGTCATTATTCTAAATCTGTGGACCACTTAACCAATATCTCTAAACTATACTAAAACTATTTTTATCTAGAGTCCGATATATAACAACACTCATAAACACTAAACTCACCCTGAAAGACTACACCTGGAAGTGTAAAACCCTACTGCTGATACTTCCTACTGAGATAGAACTTTTAACTTTCTATAGCCCCAAATACATCAAGTAAAAAATTAAAAACTGACTAACTTAGAATTTTTAACTCCTCTCTCTATTAGCTCAACCTTCAAAGATTCAAACTTAGATCCTAACACCTAACATGTATATCCCAATTCTTTAATAACTATACTACTTTTATCATAGCTTACAAATGTCACATCCCTAATACATGTTTCGAATCAACAAACTTAAATTCTTGTATACACTACTTCAAGCCTACTGATTCTCCTTTCACATGACTAGTCCCATGAAATATATAATTTTCTCAACTTCAAACAACACCATCCCAACTCTACTACTGTTTCTAAACTCCTAGTTTCATGCTTCTAACTATAGATCATATGTTGTCGTAGGATTCTGAGAAGCAAGCTTAAATCACGTCTGACTCCTAAGCACTGAAGTACTACCCTATTTATTAGCTGACTGGTTCATTAAGAAGCTAAAACTGAATTACTCTATTTCTGAAATCAACTGAAGTTATTTATTGGGGTACTGTAATCGGGCAATTTCTATGTACCCATCTATCTAGGATAGATTTACCCACTGGGGTAGGTACTGAGAATAGCTCTGCTAAGGTTTTAGGACTGATACTGAACTTGACAACTACATCGGGGGTTACAAAACAAAGAGAAGCTCCAAGATCTAACAAGGCATAAACACGTAAATGAATGGCCAATAATGTATCCATAACCACATCAAGAGAACTTTCCTGATCCTATCGAGACTAAATTACATATTTCCTATTCTGACACTGGCCACTATTAGCACTGGAAGTGGCAGCACCCTGCTGATTTAGGTTATTGGATGAAACTGGAGGACGGTTGGATCGACCCTGATGACCACTCTTTGGGCAATATCTGACTCTGTGGCCTAGCTTGCCACACCCAAAACATATATCACTGCTGGCTCTACATACACCCTTATGATTCTTACCATATTCTTTACAAAGCGAATTAGTACGAACACCCTTCCCACTACCTGGTGACTTAGAGCCTGGTGCTCTATCTCGACTATCATTCTTAAACTTAGGCACTGGCGTACTGGCTGAAGGCAGAGCTAGGGCGGAGAATTTATAACGGAATTGGGAGCGGTTACTACCCCTTGACCTTGGCTTCAAACTACCTGTTCTAGGCCTCTTATTTTTTTCTCTTTCTTTCTACGCTTTCCCTTCTTACTCTTCTAGGCATGAATTAAAATTGTAGACAGGACAAAAGCCTACAGATTTCTTTTAGAAACTACTAAATAAGCTAAGGTAGTAAAAGCAACTCTGAATTCAGTGTGAGAGATATGCTCATTTAGGGAATCTTTCTGAATAGGCAGAGATATAGGCTGATTCCTATTTCTTCTTCCATTGTTCTTTCTAGGGGGAATTTTCTATGCACAGAAGGATGAATGGGTTAGGAAGAGACTTTTACTTAGATCTCATGCTCTTTCATATGACATGAACACTGAATGAAGGGAACTTTTTCCTAAAATACCTCATAGCCTCTTGTCCATAAGTGTGGCACGCTACACGGCCATGCATAAGACATTACTTAATGTGGATTTTAGACTCCCTAGGACTCTTTAGAACCATAGGTTGTGATACTAAATTTGTAACACCCTGAGACCATACCTTGGGCATCACACGGTGCTTACAATCCCAAAGGACCATAGTCTAACCCATGACTGGTACCTTCTGTGAGCACTAAGTATAAATCTGAAATATATATGCAGAAGAAATCTAAAAATTCCTTAAGTTTCTCAAAATATTAAAATAAAAACTGAGTATAACTAATAATAACATCTAAAAACTGAATAACTGACTATGCTAGTCTGAAAGCCTCTAACTGTCTGAATATGAAGTTGATGGGACAAACCCCCAACTAACTTCGACTAAAATAACTACTAAACTGCTGAAATACTGAGATAAATAAACTCTATCCTCAAAATGGGAGAACTCACCACTATAACTGTTGTTGATAGCCTGAGATTCTAAGTACGGTTAGGAGCTTGAGCATACGAACCTATGATATAAGACATCATAGTGCAAAAGAGAGAGTATGCATCAGTATGTGAAATATACTGGTATGCTAAGTGAGGTCAGGTTGGTATACATGGTTTCATATGCATGGGATGATAGCTGACTGAATGAACATCATGAAGTATCTAGATAAGAGTACATGCAAAACTATAACTACTGAACATATTGAACATATCATACTGCACTTGTAGGTTTATATCATGTATTTAAGATTAAACTAAAACTGAGTACTGAATTCTGATGGTTAAGTAACTGATAATTGATAGCTATGGTTCTGTAGAACTGACTAAGTTCTTTACTGAATACTGAGACTAAAACTATAATTGTGGGAGTATTCATCTAATGGATGTACCTCTTTATAAACTGATTTAGGGTCCAACCTGTGACCTCAGTTAGAAGGGTGTTAGCACCTTGCCATGGGATACTAACAATGCTGTGTCAACACTAATCAAATAGGAAGACTCATAATTATGTATATGATTGCATCAACCCTAGTCTGGCGGGAGGACGACTTACCCTACGCTGGCTACATATTTCTATAACTCTGGGATTTCTACAAAAGGTCAAACCTTATGCTGGAAGAAATACCCCCATCCCTGGGTTTTCTCGGTGTTGAATCCTATATATAACTAAAAGACACTAATCACTAGGTTGTACTAATCTTGACTGAACTGACCATGATCGTGTTGATTGACTGTACTGGACTGAGTTGATCGACTTCTGTTACTAACTGAGTACTATTGTTCTTGACCTTTACTGGGACTATTCAATAACTACTATAACTAAGTAAACAGCTAGATGTTAGGTAATAAATACCCCCAGGACTCGATAGCATCAATAATCAAAACATAACAAATCTTGAAAGCATTGCAATAGTTAATTGTTCACAATTCATTCACTAAGACATTTTGTCAAACATTTGGAGTTCGTGAACTTGTACATCAATGAGAACACATGATAACATATCATGATTTCACTATTCAATTCACATAGACATTCTATAAAACACTTAGGTAGCATAATTAATGCGCATGATAATTAACCATATAAGCATCATGACTAAAACTTAAAATTTGCAAATCTCAAGGGTTTTAACATGGGAATTACATCAAACAACATACATGCTATCTTATATTCATGAAACTTATAATAAAATCTTGAATTGAGACCTATACAACAACACAAACATGAATACAACCCAATTTGTGTATGTAAGTCATGAATCTAAAAACTTATAGTTTTAAATGGGGTTCTTAAACTCCAAGGGTGGAAGGAAACCCAAGGATGAACACCTAACATACCTTGATTATTTATTTTTTGAAGATTGTTGGGAATTTTTTAGAACTTGATCTTGAGCTTGATGAACTAGAGTTTATTTCTTGAGAGGATCTTGTGAATTATTGAGTGTGTTTTGCATATTGAGGTGCTAAATTTTGTGTTATGGGAATTTAATGTGGGAGGAAAATAACTTAATTACCCCCACAAAC
Organism: Capsicum annuum; assembly: GCF_002878395.1. NCBI lineage: Eukaryota > Viridiplantae > Streptophyta > Magnoliopsida > Solanales > Solanaceae > Capsicum > Capsicum annuum. The sequence goes on from NC_061114.1 coordinate 30,282,593, forward strand.
CCATAACTTAATACACAATTTATACCTAGTGACGCGATGACCGACACACTGCATCGATGGTATCGACATGATAGCCGATGCATTGCGTAGATGGTGTCAATGTGATAGCCAATGCAACGCATCGAGATCTCACTAGCTTGCTATTTTTTTCATCCAAACATGACTTAAACGATGTCTGGAAATTTTAAAAGTTTCCCAATATGACCTATTGATATCCCTGATCATAAATTAACTTAAAAATTAATAATCTAAGGCTGGAAAGATCATAAATGATGTTGTTGAAATATCAATCCAAAAATAAGACTAAGTGTCAAAACTTTGCTGAAATTTTCTAAGTCTGGGGCCTCTTTTGGCATGCTATAAAGGAATGAAGTGACTAGAACATTACGGAGTCTTATATGGTTATTTTAACTTTGAGATCTAGTTTCAGTTTTCTTTGGAAATTTTGGATGGTATACTCAGTGGGAGTAATATACTCGAGTTGGATTCAATATGGCTTCATTCTCGGTGAATGAGACATGCAGGAGCGAAATGTTTAGTGATGAGTAGTTATGCCTTGATCCTTTAGGATTTAAGTTTGATTTCATTCAGACTGGTAGCAGCATTGACATAAAGCATTCCTTGATTATCTCCATTTGTGTGCCTAGATAATGCCTTAAGAACTTAGTCTCATGATTGCCATATGGACTTCTAGCAAATTAGCTTTAGTTCTTTGAGTTTTCTATGATTAGATTGTATGGACAAGACTCGGATGATTTTTCTCCTGGTTTGGAAAGGATAGTAGGTGTAAGATGGTAAAGAAAGGTTATATTTGGATTTAGAGTTGGTGGTATGACTCATGTCTTAGGATTATTTTTGGCTTGGATTAGCCTTGGTTGGATTATGCTTGTATTGAGATGGTATCAGTATGTTGTAGTTTAGTTTGTGTGCATCAGCCTATTAGGTTCAATTGGAGGACAGTTAGTGGTTGAAATCAAGTTTTGATTATTTGGAAGTGAAGTAAGAGTGTTGGTTGAAAAAAGAATACCTGTGGGAAAATTCCTTAGAAGCATTTTCTCTTTGTTGAAGTTATCTAGGAAGTCATTCTCGGAAGCATGCGGGCCCAATACCTCATCCTTTTGAGCTTTTGAGATTCTTTCTATCCATTGACTTTTAGTGACGAAAGTCCTTTTAGTAGTGGATATTATAATGATCCTTCTGGTAAGTTTTCATATTTCAACTTATCTTCATCGTTAGGGCTTCTATATAGTTGCCAAAAGTCATTTATGACTTACTAGGTTCAACAATTTGGTTGCCGGGTAGTTCATATGATTTTTAGAACCAATTTCCTATTTTAATGTCTTCGCTGGCTCTAAATGGCCACCAAGCAGAAACTTCAGCGAAACAATCTCGTATGCAAATTCCAATAGAGCCAGTAGATCTAGAATATCAATTTTAAACTAGTTAGGCCTTTGGTTCAGGTCCCAATACACTCAAGCTTATTTCAACCTATTGGTCGGATAGTGGAAAAATCCAGAATATGGGTATGGAGTCCACTTTTGGTCGAAACAACCTCGGATGGAAAATCTGACTTTGCCATTGCGTCTGAAAATAAAAAATTATGTGTAAATTTTAAAAATTAATCTAGACATATCCATCACCTTTGCTTGGGATGCCAGATTTAATATAATTATTCTAGAGCATACTCATCCTTGCTTGGATGCAAGAATTAACATAACCCTTTCTAAAATTTAAATTTATATTATTGATTCTAATCTGAAGTATATTGACACTTTATAGTGGGGTGATATAATTCTGGTGGGAATTAGAACTTAAGTCATACATACAATGGAAAGTTTCCAAGTGAATAAACAAAATTTATTTTATTATTTTGTTTTGTCTTTTTTATGGGCTTTATTTAATTGTTAAATATACATTTCTAGATTAATCACCTAGATATATTGAAGTGAGGCTAGCCTACATAAAATCTCACACCAACATATAGGTGTATCCTGATGGGATTATAAAGATTTTTCTACAATTTTACGCATTAGATTTCAATGTTGTGAGCACCTTGGAGCATATTAATTGAACCATGCACTTAGGGTGGTTGTAGACTTAGTAAAGGGTTTAACAAAACTAGTTAACATTTTTATAAATTATGTTTATACCAATAAATTCATTAAATCCGTAAAAAATTAAATTCTAGCTTAGTCATTAGTACTTGAGTGTCTTGAGTCACTATGTATCATATAATGTAGAATTCATAAAATTTAAATTTTGAATTGGACTCTACATACACCTAAAGTGATTGATGTTGGGCGGTGTAGCAATTGGTTAACATTTAATTTTTCATATGTTGTAGATGATGCATCAATAATTAAGAAGAGGCACATGTATTTAAAAGAAGATATCTTGAAAGAGAACCCTAGTATTTGTTAACAGAAGGTAAAAAGCACCTTCATTTGTTACTAGAAAACACATTGAGGTAGTTGAAGTTACAAAACTTAGCAACGAGGTGGACCAAAAATCCATCAATGAATGGACCAACCAAAATCCAAGATTACCGATGTGATCTTTTGTACCAATAGTGGAGTGACATATCAGGGGCCGAATATTAGCGTACTAAGCTATTTGGGCTTGGTCCATCAATAAAATATTTCATTATATACCAGAAAGGTTGCTATGGTGGTGGCACCGCTCTCTGATTGGTGAAGGACTTGGTAAAGAATAATAAGGATGCTTGAGTACTTGTTGTTTGCGCAAAAATCACGGTGCAATCCTTCCATAGTCAAAGTGACACTGAATTGGATGTTTTGTTGGACAAGTTCTCTTTGTTGATGGGGCAATTGCAAAAATTATCGAATTAGATCTCATTTCACAAGTGGAAAGACCTTTGTTTGAGCTTTTCTATGTAATTCATATTCTTCTCTCAAATATCGGATAAAATAGATGATGATGCGTGCATTTTGCATTCTAGCATTGCTATTCTAGCCTTTTTAACCTTGTTTTGAGGATGATTCATGTGCTTAATGTGTTGATAATCATACAATTGTTAATTTAAGTGTCCATGTATTGTTTACAATGTTTAATGGTGTTTACACATGAGTTTTGATTCAAATTAATCATTTAGAGTTCAACCGAGAAAACTAGTGTGACTATATTAGGCTAGGTGTTTGTCTAGTCTATCGTGTTGGGTTCTAATGTGTTTAATGATTTCCATATGGTTTAAATGTGTGATTATAATTGGAATAACCTATTGTTAGTGAGAAAATTTCAATTTGAGGGAGTGTACAACTGAAACAATAAGTGAAAGATCAATACAAACTAGCTTAGCTTAGCTCTTGTTTTGATTCATCGTTATGAGTATTGTGTTATGATTGTCTCTTAATTTATGGTGTGTGAATGTGTAGGATGCTTTGGGAGCTGAATATGATGATATTTTGATGTTGAAAAGGCTTGCAATCCATGGGAACTACACCCCAATTCAAGGGATAAAAGATTGGAGGACCAACACTTAACCAAAATTCGGAGATCAACTTCCAGAGGCTTAGGGCAATATTGATGCGACGCACCACCTGGAGCAGGGCTATAAGTAGGGCTTATCCTCACTTGTAGTGTCACTCTATCTAGGTCAGCGTCCCATCTGGAGCCGGGCTCAACCTAGGGCGAGGCCCTCCCCATTCCCGGGCTCAATAACTTAACGCTTCCAACTCCTACATGGGTTTGGCTTACCATAGGGTTATAATACATGTTGTATCACATTTTTATAGATCTTTGGACATATTTTGAAGATCAAGGGGCTGATACAACTTCTTCTTTAGGTTTTTATTATTCTTATTTAGTTCATACATGTTTTTAGTCATTAATTACCACCTTGTGATTACGATTATGACTATGCGTGGCTAAATGCCATTTTCTGGGGTTGAAGCCAAGAACATAATTACTATAGTTTTGAATTGAATTCGTTTAACTTTTATTATCATTATTGGTTGTGTTTTAATCTTTGATTTAACTATTTTAAGGATTCGTGACCCTTAAAACACATTAATTGTCTACCTTTTGACCTCAAGGGGGGGGGGGATAAGGGATAGAATATAGAGATGAACAAAGTATGGTTTGTATTCCTTTATGAAATAAGAAATTTGAAGTAGTGTCTAGGACAGAGATGTACTTAGATAGCTTACTTGATTCACACATAGGATAATAGCTTAATACACTTAAGTGGACTATACATCCCCACTCAATGATGTAGTTGTAAGGTTCAACTTAGGTAAAGGATTAGAGGTTGGGAAACCATAATCATATAATTAACCCTACGAATCAACAACCAAGATAAGCAAGTTAACGAATGAAGTTTAATAACATAGTATGATTGTTCAAAAGTACTTTAACCCTGGGTTTTATCTTATTGATTGTTTCATGATATTTACATTGCGCATTATTTACTTTCCTCTAGTTATAAATTAAAAACTCTCTTTTTGGTTATGCTCGCATCAACTGAATCTAAATTATGAACTAAAATAGAATTATTATTGAATCAAGTATCTGTGGGATCGATACTTGGCTTTCATTAAGCCACTTTACTACTTGATAAGACCACATACACTTATGTGTGCGCTTGGGCACTGTCAAGTTTTTGGCACAGTTGTCGAGGACTTGTTATTTGGCAATTGTTTATTTTAGTTTTACTTTTAGATTTACTTGGTGTTTTTACACTTGGTCTTGGTTTTGTGACTGTAGAAAACAGGTTTTAAGGTTAGGATGCTGGCAAGGGATAGGGATTTGGTTGAACCAAGCCCCGAACCCGAACAACACTTCCATCAACAAAGAAGAGATGCAATCCATCTCCCCCAATTCCCATAAATAGAAAAAGACCAAGTAGTTCTTGCTCCAATGGCTGAGGAATAAGCAACCCATAGAACAGTGAGAAAAGTGGTAGTCCCACTTCCGACGAACTTGACTTCCCCAATTCAAAGACTGGCTGCTAGGGGAATTTTGAGTTAAAGCACAACATGGTGCAGCTTCTCATCAGTAGTGGACAGTTTGCAAGAATTTCACATAAGGATCCACAAGTCCACTTGCAGACTTATATTGAGCTTACTGAAATATTCATTCTGACTAGGGTTAGTACAGATTATGTAAGGCTGACACTTTTTCCCCGCTCACTGTTGGAGGAAGCTAAAAGGTGGTTAAATGCGGAGCTGACCAATTCAATTACATCATGGGAAGACTTAGCCAGAAAGTTCCACACTAGATTCTTTCCATCTGGCAATACTGTGAGGTTTAGCAGTGAGATAGTGAGCTTAAAAAAAAGCCAGATGAAAACCTCTATCATGCTTGAGAATGCTTCAAGGCTTTTCTTTAGGATTTCCCACACCACCAACAATCTAATGAGGTACTCGCTCACACTTTTGTAGAAGCACTTGATCACAATACAAATATTTTTCTTAATTTGGCAGAAGGTGCTCAAGTACTGGAATTGACTTATGATGAGTTGTACACATTGTTGAACTTTATAGCACAAGGAAATCGCAAATGGAATTCAGATTCTAAAAGTACCACGAAAAGAATTGTGGGTGTATTAGAGGTAGACCAGCTTACTGCCTTATTAGCTCAAGTTGTAGCATTGGAAAATATGATAAACACTCAGTTTAACAACCTGAAATTAGGAGCTCCACAACCCGCACCCACAGTCAATGCCATCCAACAAGCTACAGTTTGGTGTGAAGTATGCGGTAATAGTGGTCACTTAGCGGCTATGTGTGCTTTAAATTTGGAATCAGTGATGTATGTAGGTAATGCTCAAAGGCCAAATTATGGTAATGCCTACAACATGAAGTGGTATACATAACCTTGGAATGCACAACAACAACAAATTCAGCAACCACAGGCATAAAGGAATCAATCAACTAGCAACATGGAAGAGATATTGAAGCAGCTTTTAGCTAATCAAGTATAGTTGAATGCACATATGAAAAATTCACAAGCTGCTCAGAGAAGTTTAGAGTTGCAGATTGGGCAGTTGCAACAAGCATTGAGTACTTTTCCACAAGGTGGTTTACCAGCAAATACAGAAAATCCAAAGTAGGTTATGTAAATCACCTTGAGGATTGGTAAAGAGCTTCAAGGAGAACCTCCAAAGACAACTAATGAGGTAGATTCTGATATGGTGACTTAACAAGTAAATGAGGAAGTTGCTAAAAAATTAAGGAATTTTAAGTACTAGAAAGAAAAAGTTGTTGCAGAAGAAATAAAGAATACACCGCCACTACTCTTCCCTCAGAGGCAAGTTAAAACGAAGGAGGAAGCAATGTTCAAGAAGTTCTTTGATACATTCAGAGAACTTCACATTAACTTACCTTTGTTAGAAGTTTTGTAGGATATGCCTAAGTATGTGAAGTACTTGAGGGGTGTGGGTTCTAATAAGGCAAAATTTTAAGACGTGGGAATAACACTCATCAAAGAGTGTAGCACTATAATGACACAAAAAATCCCCAAGAAATTGAGAGATTCGGGGAAGTTTACTCTACCTACCTAAATTGGGAGTAAAGTGGTCCATGCATTGAGTGACTTAGGGCGAGTATAAATTTCATTCCCTTGTCTTTGTTTGATACATTGGGCTTGGGAAAGCCTAAATCGACCAAGGTGGTTTTGCAACTAGCAGACGGGTTCATGGCTAATCCAAAAGGAATTATTGAGGATTTTCTCATAAAGTTTAGTAAATTTTTTAATCGTACTGACTTTATTATTCTTGATTTTAAGGCATACAAACAGGTACCAATCATCTTGGGGCATCCATTCTTAGCAACCGGAGGAGCGTTGATTGATGTTAGAGAAGGCACATTCAAAATGAGGGTAGAGAATAAAAAGATGGTATTTATGTTTACAAAACACCCACAATAACATCCAACATAAATATTTATGTATGATTAATGTTATTGAAGGGGACAAGTATGGGATGGTTAGTCCACCAAAGGCTTCTTTAGACCACTTGATAGAGTAGCCTAAGCTTCTACTGCCTAAGCCTGATTTGATGCTAATTGATGAGCCTAAAAAGGCTAAAGTTGCAGAATCTACTGGTCTTGAAAATTCACACCCAGGAGGAGTGAAGAGAATAAGAAGATAGAGACCAAGCGTGAGAAAGAGAAGAAAAGAGAACGACTAGGTCATTAGTTGGGTTATGCCGCGACACTAAATTAGGCACTTGTTAGGAGGCAACCCAAGCTAAGGTATGTTTTAGTTTTAGTTTTTTTTATTTTTACTTCACGTAGTTTTTGTTTTTGTTGAGTCACAAGTTGATAGGAAGTCTGAGTACCAAAAACCTGAGCTAAGGAGCATCGTAAAAATTGAGTATGGGGTCTCGCGGATCCCATTAATGCAAAAGATGCTACTAGCTAGGACTAGAGTCCTCAGAGAGTATTTTTGTCTCTTACTTTTGAATTTACTTTGGGGACAAAGTAGATTTTTAAGTGTGGGGTAGGGAAATTCCCAAATTTTGGCTCAATTTAAAAAAATGTGTGTAAGATATTTGAGTTGGTGCTATTTTTGATTGCATGGTGCAAGTGTTTTGTTTGGTAAAAGCATGTTGATTGAGTGGATTTCTACTTTCGAGACACCTAGGCTCAAGTTTGTGACTCTTGTACTTGTTGGCTTAAATTTGAATTCATGTTATTGTTTGGTTGAGAGTTTATGTTGATCCTATTGAGTTGATCATATGTCATGTGCATTTAAGGTATTTTTAAGTTCCTTGTTGCATGTGATGTCAAGAACTTGCCCAGTGTGTGTGTAAAGCAAAATAAAGAGTGTGGGTTTAGGAGATGATTTAGGCAATCCTTTGATAGCCTTGTTTTATACCTTCTTTTTGACCTACCCTTGTGTATAATCCTAGTTAAACCCCATTGATCCTTTAGCTTTTTATTTGGAAGCCTCATATGTAGCCTAATCCCTTCTTTGATTGACATTAATTTGATCCAAAATCCCCAAAGTGTTTTAATGAAAAATTAATTGAGAAAGGAGTTTGAGAAATAAGAGGGAAAAGGTGAATTTTATGCCCCAATGTAATAGTTATTGGTGTTGATAATTGATGTGTGGTGGATGGGTGTGATAGATATTATGCTATAAACATTACCATGATTGTGAAAAAGAAAAAAATTAATTCATGTGGTAAGAAACAATACTTCCACCATGTGTCTATGAAAATGCTTAAAAGAGATGGGGCAAAACAAAAGATATGGGTGGATGAAAATGATGTAATTTGGTTTTTGAAGATTGGTTTTAAAGCGCTTAGAGAGGTTAGTCACTAATTTCAAATAGTTCCTACTCGTCCCTTAGCCTATATTACAACCCAAAAAATACCTACTTGATCCTAAGTTCATTATTCTGATATTAGTGGAACACTACACTAAGGGAAAACCTATGGTTCATTACTTGTGACATGTGAATTCTTTATGAGAGTGAGTGCAATTTGATTATTATACCCATTGTGATAAATTGCATTATTGTGAGTGATCATGGGTAAATCTCTTTGTGTGAGGGCACATGTTTAATGAATGTGGGAGATTTGTATAATGTCCTTGATTGATCAATATGTATGATTTTGCCACTTGGTGAGTCAAATCTTGAGTCTAGGATGTGTTGGAGTAGTATTCATGAGCTTTCAATTGTGTCTAACATGCTTAGTGCAGAAACTTACATTCCGTGTAATCATTGTAGTGCTAGCTTGAATGTCTTGTGTATAGTGGAAGTTTGGATTCTTTCCAGCTCATGTTGCTTATATTTAAAGATTTTTCAAGTACGAACAAGGCTTTAAGTGTGGGGTAGTGATGTTGGGTGAATTTATGCATTCTAGTGTTGCTATTCTAGACTTTATAACCTTGTTTTGAGAATGATTCATGTTCTTAATATTTTGATAATGATATAAATGTGTATTTAAGTGCCCATGTATGTGTTTACAATGTTTAATGGTATTTACACATGAGTTTTGATTCAAATTGATCATTTAGAGTTCAACCGAGAAAACTAGTGTGACTAGCTTGGGCTAGGTGTTTGTCTAGTCTATCGTGTTGGGTTCTAATGTGTTTAATGATTTTATTATGGTTTAAATGTGTGATTATAATTGTAATAACCTATTTTTAGTGAGAAAATTTCAATTTGAGCGAGTGTACAACTGGAACAATATGTGAAAGATCAATACAAACTAGCTTAGCTTAGCTCTTGTTTTGATTCATCGTTATGAGTATTGTGTTGTGATTGTCTCTTAATTTGTGGTGTTTGATTGTGTAGGATGCTTTTATAGATAAATATGATGGTATTTTGATGTTGAAAAGGCTTTCAATCTATGGAAAATATACCCCAATTCCAGGGATGAAAAATTGGAGGACCAACACTTAACCAAAATTCGGAGAACAACTTCCAGAGACTTAGGACGATATTGAGGTGACGCCCCACCTGGAGCAGGGCTATAAGCAGGACTCAGCCTTACCTGAAGTGGCACTTTATCCAGGGCAGCTCCCCACCTGGAGCGGGGCTCAACCCAGGGTGGCGCCCTCCCTATTCCCGGGCTCAATAATTGAACATTTCCAACTCCTACACGGGTTTGGCTTACCATAGGGTTATAAATACATGTTGTATCATATTTTTACAGATCTTTGGACATATTTTGGAGATCAATGGGTTTCTACAACTTCTTCGTAGGTTTTTGTTATTCTTATTTAGTTCATACATATTTTTAGTCGTTAATTACCACCTTGTGATTACGATTATGACTATGCGTGGCTAAATCCCCTTTTCTGGGGTTGAAGCCAAGAATATGAGTACTATAGTTTTGAATTGAATTCGTTTAACTTTTCTTATCATTAATTGTTATGTGTTCATCTTTGACTTAACTATTTTAAGGATTTGCGACCCTTAGAATACATCAATTGTCTACCTTTTGACCTAGGGAGAGGAAATAGGGGATAGAATATGGAGATGAACAAAGTATGGTTTGTATTTCTTTATGAAATAAGAAATTTGAATTAGTGTCTAGGACAAGGATGTACTTAGATACCTTACTTGATTCACATGTAGGATGATAGCTTAATACACTTAAGTGGACTATTACATCCCCGCTCAACGATGTAGTTGTAAGGTTCAACTTAGGTAAAGTATTAGATGTTGGGAAATCATAATCATGCAATTAACCCTACGAATCAACAACCAAGATATTCAAGTTAACGAATGAAGTTCAATAACATAGTGTGATTGTTCGAAATTGCTTTAATCTTGGATTTTCTCCTATTGATTGTTTCGAGATAGTTACATTACGCATTGTTTATTTTTCTCTAGTTATAAATTACAAACTTTCTATTTGGTTACGCTCGCATCAACTAAATCTAAATTGTGAACTAATAAAAAATTATTGTTGAATCAAGTCTCTGTGGGATCGATACTTGGATTTCATTAGGCCACTTTACTACTTGATAAGACCACGTACACTTCCATGTGCACTTGAGCATTGTCAATGCAATTTATGGTGCTACTGGTAAAGTTAGGATGAAATTTCACTTAGATAAGGATGGTCTAAAATTGATTTCAAATGATATTGAAAAGAGCCTAGAGGAAACATTTGAGCCTTTGGGAATTTTTGACTGAAACTCTACCTTTTGGGTAGTTTATGCAGGTGGATGTGTGATCTTTGACCAAATAGAATTAAAATTAGGCCTAAAATCTAGAAAAACTCAAGGCTACAAGACATGTCCTAAGTGTGTGGAAACATAACTAGCGGTTGTGTTTAGTTTGTTTTGGATGAGATGAGGAAAAACTCTACCAAGAAAAGGTTTAGCACCACTGGTGATGGACTTGAGTGGGGGTGCTTTTGGGTTTTAGGTTGGGACTAAGAGGGTGTTTGGATGGGTTTTTTTAAATAACTTAAAAGCTAAAAGTCAAAAGTCAAAAGTAGGTAACAATCTACTTTTGACTTTTGGATTTTTTTTATACTTTTTAAGAATAAAGTAAAGTGCTTATAAGAACTTTTAAATTTGTCAAACACCTATAAAGATAAAAAAATAAAGTATTTAAAATCCAAAAACACTTTAAAATAAGTTAATCCAAACACCCTCTTACTACTGAGACAATCTTCTCCATAGTGTGCAAAATATTCATAAATAACAATTTTTTTTAATTCTTGTAATTAAAATACAACTATTATCATTAAGTTTTAAGTTTTACATGTGATGCATCATAACAACTTCGAATTTTACATGTGAAATTTGAAATTTCATGACAATAATTATTTAAAAAAAAAAAGCAGCACGTTAAATAAGCGTTATTTCTACCCATAATGTCTATTTAGGAAGGATTTAATTTGTATCTTGAGTTGATTCAAATCTGAATTGTTTCTCTGCTTTAAATTTCCTTTCCTTTGTCTGGTATCATGGATTTATGTTTCACATAAATAATTGAACTGTTTATATGAGGCTACCTTCTATTTAGACAATGAAGTGACAAGGTAAAAATACAAAGGCACTAAGATTTAGCGCAACACCTTATAAGAATATTCTATAGAATCAAGCACTCACTTATTTTATAATTTTATAGTGACATAAAATTAGATACAAGAATAATCAAACATAGAACATCATAACAAATGATGACATCAAATGCTAAACCTATATTTTGAGTTCCGAATTCTAAAAAGATAGCTTATTGCTTTTTGTGTATAAGTCTAATTCTTTTTCAAATGTCAATAGAGATGATAATTGGGATGTGAAGGGTTTGGGGGTGGGTTGATCCTCGACTCAGGGAATTTTTCCTAGAATTACACACGCAACAAGAACTAGGAGAAAAATGCAATAAGTCATGCAGGAGTACAAAAAATAAAGACAGGAGATTTTTACGTAGAAACTCCTTGCTCAAGGGAGAAAAATCAAGACCTGCCTCCAAGATTTCAAGCTCCACTATATTCAAGAAACTCCTAAATATGGACTCAAAGGATTATCCTCCTAATCCTTTGTTTCCTAGCAATAACTCTATTACAAGGAAATCAAGCAGTGACTCTACTGCTTCCACCCTCCAGCTATCTCTAACTGGACACCTCAAGCTAACTTTAACTTAGACAATCACCTAACTCTAGATGATTACAACAAGAGATGGTACACCACACCTACTGACAATCATAAGAAACGTAGGCAAGCATTTAAGCACAAAATTACAAAGACTCGACTATAACAAGAAAGTAGATCTACTCGATGAGCAAAAAGTTCCCTACTACAGTTTCAGTCTTTGATTGCAGTGCTGCCCCACTTCAGAAAGATCTTTAATTATGAGTATATGGAAGTGTTGGTTTTCTTGTTGTGGAAGATGAGAATTATATATTAGATACAAGAAAACCCTAGAATCAATCTTATTAGTTGGTAAAAAAATTGGCAGCAACTTTTCACAAACTTTTGTACTATGTGTCGGCTGGAAAGTTGACTCTGACAGCTACCAGTGAGCCCAACTTGTTCCCTAATGCATAGAGGCCTTTGTCATCACAACAAGGGCTTAGAAAACAGGTCCCAAACTATGAATTTATCAATCATCAAAACTAAGGAATTGATAATTTCTCCCTTTTTAATATTGACAAACCCTATATAATCAGATCAGCATACTCAGCATCTTTTAGTCAATTTCTACACAGCACAGCCTACCCTTCAGCAGCACAACATAAGCCACAAGAGCAAGTACAAGACCAGTTGCCCAACCAATTCCGTCTATATATCATTGATGCCTATAAGAATATAGGCATCCTCCACCTTATTCCCCCTATCACAAATACCTATAAGAATGTAGGCATCCTTTACCTTATTATCCCGATCAATGAGCAGTTAAGTTCCCTTTGAATGAGAGAACCCCTATCTTTATTAGTATAACCCAGCTGTTACGTTCAAATGCACACGTAAGTGTACGTGATCATAAAATTAATATAGTAACTTAGATAGTCGGATATCGTACCCATGAGGACTACACAATTAGCAACTTAACCAGCTTTAGTTTTAGACTAGAAGGTCTCAAGTGTTGAAAGTATCAAGATGATTCAGAAGTTTTGAGTAAAAATGTAAATAAATAAGAAATAACAATTTGTGACAATGAAAAATCAAGAAGAGATTGTAAACAGTGATGATGAGAATTTCAGGGTTGAGGTACTTCTGACAATCTTATAGATCTCTATTCTTATCGCAGTCTAGTTGGTTATCGGGTTACTGATTCGCAAGGTTTATAGTATGATCTTGATCTCCCGACCTCAAATCTTCTACCTATCTGAATATTGCAACTACATTAACCAGAAGAGATGCAACAATCTATCTAGATACATATAGTTATCTTCTTGTAATTGAACCAAACAAGGCTTTTAGGTATATCCCTATCCTAGATGCTAATTCAAATCTCTTATTTTATAAAAAGGTAAGAACCTTTCTATCCTACTATTCTCCTCCTGAATTCATGTAGAAATATAGATTTATTCTAATGGTTGCCATTCATTAAAATAGTAACCACAATAAATTAAGAACAACTCATATGATAATCCAACAAGAAAATACAATAAAGAATATCAAAGAATAATCATGTTCTTGGCCTTAACCCCAGAACAAGGATGTTTAGCCCTTGTTTAGCAACTCATGTCTGAATTCAACATCAAAAATAATAATTAAAAATACCAAGAATTATTCTTGAAGTAAAAAAGTTCAAAAGCAATTCTAAGAACCCTAAAAGAGAGCTTTTTCTATTTTTTCGCCGCTGCTGCACTTTCTAAAGTGATTGCAATTGTGCTCAAGTGTTCCTTATTAGGATAAAATGAGCCTGCACTGGAATAACTAATACATCGTGTTGCTTATCACATCAACTAGATGGTGTGTCGCATTACATATCACATTAAAGGAGTGACGCGATGCATCGATATCGCATCAGCACACTGGAATTCCACATCTGAAATTTCGCTAAGGCATGGTCCTTTTCTTCTATGCTTGCTCCAGCTCTTCTCTGCATGATCTTTGACTCAGTAAAAGTGTCTTTCCATATCAATATAATCAATTCCATAAAATCAATCACCATTTGCTTCATATCATGCCTCTAATTTTGTCCAAATCCATTAAAAATTCACCCTGCATCACGAATCACATCGGTTATATATGAAACGCAATTATTAAAGCCTTTTCAATTGGCTCTTTCTTATGAATCACGTCGGTTATATATGAAACGCAATTAAGGCTTAAATATAGTAAGAATAGCACATTTTAGCTCTCAGAACAAGTCCAAATACGGGTGAATATTGGTGATTGGACATATAAATACTCCCAAGATCACCACCCCACACTTAAACCCTTTTTCATCCTCAAAAAATTTCATACAACACAATTAATCAAGCTTCACATCAAACCCTAAGAATTATACTTGCGTTGGGCACTTACAATTCTAATAATGACTTTTCATCTCAAAACATGTCAAAAATACTTTTATGTACATGGACAATTTGTTTCAAAACTTTTTATTTCAACAATGAACTTCCGACATGTTGGCAAACTTAATCAAATCACTCAACCTACGAACAAAACAAGTCACCGGACTATCATCAACATACACCCTCACAACAAGAAATTTTCCCCATATTCACTCGCAATTTTCAATGTACATCGTAAGGGAAATATCAAAATCAAAACATTCCCTCTTCATAAAGAATTCATACATGATAGATAATGAACAATAAGCTTGCCCTTAGTGTACTACTTCACTAATAAACGGATGTTGGGATGAAGGATCAACTAGGTCTTTCATGGTTGCAAGCTAGGCTAAGGGACGGGTAGGAACTATTTAGAAAATAGTGACTAATTTCCCTAAGCGCTTTAATGCATCTCCTTAAACAATCAAGATCACATTCTATCAACCCAATTTCTACTTTATTACCTTCACACATAATTTTCTTCACCCAAATCTCATTAATCACATTAATATCAACTATGGCGGAAGTATTTTTATTTTACACCATGATTTAATTTTCAACCCTTCTCTACACTCTTTTAATGTTATGCACCCCCTATGATTTTGCCTTGGTTGAGGTTCACAATGTCCGAGGCATACCAAGGAAAAAATAGGTTATTGTAACAAACTCGACTACAAAAACTGAAATTTCTTTCAAATTTCTATAACTCCCAACCACCACAATTAAACACACAAATAATTATTTCTTTAGGGCTTCACTTTCACCTTTATCCTACTTCAATTTCACACTCCCTACTCATTTAATCATCTATACTAAAGTTCTTAGGAGCTTTGGATCGAATAAAGGTCTATCAAAGAAATGATCAGGCTACATATAAGACTGCCAAAGAAATCCGGCTATAGGCTCAACGGGGCTAACTAAGGATATTCATAAAGGTAGGTGAATAAAGTCTAAAAATTTAGCTATCAAAGAAATGCCTACATCATTTCCTACATCCAACACCCTTTATTTCACTTAGTAAACACACCGGGCAAGTTCTAGACATTCTTATACATGTAGAATACAAACAAGCACTCACAGTCACGGTGCATGCTAGGAATCAAATCAGATCTTTACGATCCCCGGTCTTGTTCTTTGTCAAATTCAACTTTAAGCCAAAAAACTATATTTCACTTATTGAGAAATAGCATCTAAAATTAACTCATTTTTTCTTTTGTTTTAAAAAAATTTCATTCAAAGTTACTGTAAAAATGGCCCAACACAAAGCACTTCTCAAAAGTCGTGATTGGGTTCTCATCAATTCTCAGCTTCTAAAAACTAACTCCCCTTCAAACAGTCATCATCCATCAATCATAGAGGAGGGAAACTATCTGAAGCCCATACATTCGGGCAGTGATCTCATTGGTCCGAGTCTGACGCTCGAGCATAGTCAATGTAGAACCATAAGCTGCACTCCTCTTAGTTCCAAATATATCCAATGATATTAGGTTTACTAGAGGTCTATAATCAACATCCTCCTCAGCTATATCCCGCTCCCACAAAAATCGTGTCAACAATCCACCAAAACCATACCAGCAACCTTTCTTGGACTGTGCTTTCTTCATAGCTAAGAAGATAATTGTACCCATATTCAAATCAATATCACCACGCATGAGGGCATAAATGAGACATACCCTATCGTGTGTCACTTCAATAAAATGCATCCCATGGATGAGTCAAGCATAAATAATCTTTCCCTATAAGAGGGCCACCCTATTCATGTGAGTGAAGGAGAGGGACATGTGAGTGGCACTCTCTTTATGATGTATCTATCAGGAAGTTGAATGGTTGCCACATAGTAGATATCGAATGTGTGCATAAGGTGTCTCAGTATTCAGCAACTTCAGTGGCTCAGCATCCACCTCGGGTGTACCTAGGAGATTATTCAAAGTGTTAGCAGTAAAAGTGACCACCTTACCCCTTATCTCAACTTCTGAGTCCCTGTCCCGCGAGTCCCAATTTGCATAAAATTCTCGCACAAGGCTCAGGTTGCATTCAGTGGGTTGCTCGAACAAGATGTTCATTTGTAGTGCTTTTATTCTATGCACCATACTCGGGAACTCTTTCAGCAAGCTTAGTCGATCAATGAATTTTTCTGCTGAATATTTCAACTCCTTGTGTAAGGCGTACCATTTTTTCCTGCTTCTACAACCGCTCGGGTACCATACCTCCTAGATTTCCCCCTTGGGATAGGTGGGGCTTGGGGCACACGATCAGCCTGCCTACTTATCTTGCATTTTTGCTCGAAAGATCCAGCCATAGCCTTACCCTTTCTTAATCGACTAGACATTTCACATATTAATCACAGCAGTCAACAAACCGATCAAACATGGCACCTTGGTTGAACTAGGAAACACTAAGTGTGAAATCCACCCCACACTTAGTTGCTAGCACAAGTGCACAAGTAGGGAAACTAGGGTACTTAGACTTTCCCTATTTAATTCTCAATATGCATATAAGCACAATTTCCCCCATATTACAATAAATTGAACTGAACTTTCTTTCTATTCGTAACATGTATGGTCATCCTCACTTCATCAAACAACTTCAGATTATACTTTGATATTTAAATAGGACCACACTTAACATTAATGTATAATTTCACATAAACTCAATCCAAGGGCACACATGTCACCATAACATTGCAAGCACTAAGAAAATTTCGGTACCACCACATATATTAAATTCGATACCATCACCTAACCATAATATTCTATCACAAAGATGTATGATATGCCACAGAGATTCGTATGGTAGCATTCTATTGTATCGATGAACAAGGTCAAAACTCTATATAATCTAAGGACGCATGCACTGACACATTCTACTTCCATGGCATAAAGTGTTGCATAACTCATATATCTCACAAAATTTTCAACAAAGCAACTATATACGCCTAGCATAGCTAACATGTTACCATTTCGGGCACCAAATTAAGTAAAAAAAATTAAGATTGTGGTACTTACTTGAAGAAGATAAAGGAGAATCTATTCTTTGCTTGAGAAAGAAGAACAAAATTTAGAAGAGAGTCTTAAATTATGGGGATTTAGGGGCGGTATCTATTAGGGTTACAAATAGGATAAAAATAAAACATAATGGAGTATATATAGGGGAAGGAAATTTAAGGATCAGATTAGGGTTTCTCAACAATTTCGGATTGACCATCATGATGCATTGGGCAACGCATTACGGAACCATCGTGACGCATCGATATTGCATCGGTCTACTAGATTTAGCATTTAAAAATTTCACTAAGTTTAGTACTTGGAATAGTGACATGTTAGATATAGCATTGGAGAATCGACGCAAAGCGTCGATATCACGTCAAGACACTGGAATTTGCCCTCAAATTTTTTTCCAAGTGTTAGGCATGGGCGCAGTGACACGATGAGTTGATATCGCATCAGGACACTGGAAATTTCCCTCAAAAATTCTACTAAGGCAAAATTTTCATCATCTGGGGGAATATTTCATTCCCTCTTAACTTTTTCACCTCATAGCACATATTTCACTTACCCCAGGGCCCTTAATTAAAACTATCCGCCACTTCCCGTATTTTTGTAAGCCAACAAATTTCCCATTCCTGCATGTTAACAAAAACAACAAAACTACGTAAGAACAAGTGGGTTGCCTCCCACTCAGCACCTTAGTTTTGGTCGTGGCACGACTCATCTTTTTAATTTTTTACTTTCTTTTCTTTTTTTCTTTCTTTTTTTCCTTTCTATCAACCAAAAATGAAAAGAAACTACACTATTACATTACATTCGTAGGTTGCCTCCCACACAGTGGCTTAGTTTACGTTGTGGTACGACTCAGCTCAGTTTCACTTATCCACAAAGGTGATGGACACATTGTGCTGATCCTCGTGATTTGCCCAATAATATTTCACAAGTTGTTCATTCACCAAGTACTTCTCAGTCTTTTCCTAGTTCCACAGCTCCACCGCACCATGAGATGTCATGCATACTACCTCAAAAGGCCCAGATCACTTAGACCACAACTTACCCAAAAATTAATTTCAACCTCGAATTGAACAGCAAAACAAGTTGTCCAGATTCAAAAACTCTGTCAAGTATATGTTTGTCATGCCATTATTGGTCTTCTCTTTGTATAGTTTGGTATTCTCATAAGCATGGAGACAAAACTCATCAAGTTCAATAAGTTTCAACAATCTTTTCTCACCTACAGCCTTCAAATTAAGATTTTTCTTTTTCACTACCTAATAATCTTGATGCTCAAGCTCAACAGGAAAATGGCAGGTTTTCCCATAAACTAAATGATATGGAGAGGTTCCTATGGGTGTCTTATAGGCTATCCTATAAGCTCATAGTGCATCATCCAGCTTTTCAGCCCAATTCTTCCACTGACCATTAATAGTTTTTTGCAAAATTTGTTTAATCTCCCAATTGGATATCTCTATTTGACCACTTGTTTATGGATGGTACGCAGTGGCCACCTTGTGACTTACACCATATTTAGCCAAAATACTTTTAAAAAAAGTGTTAAGAAAATGAGTACCTTCATCACTGATAGTTTCTCTGGGAGTGCCAAACCAAGAAAACATGTGCTTCTTCAAAACTACAATACCACTCTTGCATCATTAGTAGGGAAAGTTGTAGCTTCCACCTACTTAGATACTAATCAACTACCACTAGGATATACAGGTTGCTTTTAGATGGTGGGAATGGTCCCATGAAATCTACCCCCCAAACATCGAATACCTCAACTTTAAGAATGTTGTTCAGGGGCATCTCATGATGCCTTGAAATTGTACCTAACCGCTGGCACTGATCACACCCCTTCACAAAAGCAACTACAACCTTGAACAATATTATCCAAAAGAATCCTGATTATATCACCTTTCTAGATGTTTGTTTACCCCCATGATGGTCACTATAAGGAGATGAATGACATTTTTGTAGCACTTGATTAGATTCAGCTTTAGCTACACATCTACAAAAAATCCTATCCGTGCCCTATTTGAATAAATAAGTCTCATCCTATATGTATGTGTGAGAATTATGTAGTAGCTTCTTTCTTTGTTAAATGGTAGCTTTGGAAGCGTAAACCTAACATACTAACAAATTTAGAATATCTGCATACCAAGGAATTTCACACATATCAAGAGCCAATAATTTCGCATCCAGAAACTCTTCCTTAATGCAAAGTGTATCATTAGCAATATGGTCATGATTCTCTAGCCTAGACAAATGGTCTGCAACTTGATTCTCTACTCCTTTTTTATCATGCACCTCTAGGTCAAATTTTTGAAGTAATAGAATCCATCGAATCAACCATGGATTTGCATCTATTTTATTGAACAAGTACTTGGTGGCAGCATGGTCTGTGTGAACAATTACCTTGGTGCCCACCAAGTATGATCTAAATTTGTCAAATGCATAAACCAGTGCTAACATCTTCTTTTTTGTGACTGTGTGATTTATCTAGGCATCATTGAAGACTTACTTGCATAATAATAGAAAAAAATACCTTTTCTTTTCTCTGCCCCAAAACTGCTCCCACAGCCACGTCACTTGCATCACATATTAGCTCGAACGGTAACGTCTAATCTAGAGAAATCAAGATGGTTGCTTCTGCCAATTTCTTCTTCAGCTTCTCAAAAGCTTCTTGACAAACAGCCCAAAAATCAAATTTAGCTTTTTTTCTAATATTTTACACATATGGCTTGCAATCTTTAAAAAATCTTGAATAAACTGCCTATAAAATCCTGCATGCCCTAGAAAACTCCTCACTCCCTTTACTAATACTGGATATGGCAACTTCTCAATAGATTTAACATTGGCTCTATCCACTTCAAGTCCTCTACATGAAACTTTATGACCAAGGTCTATTCCTTTCTTGATCAAAAAGTGACACTATTCCCAGTTCAATACAAGATTTGTCTCCTAACACCGAGCTAGGAATTGATCTAGATTCTGCAAGCATACATCAAAAGAGTTACCATAAATAGAGAAGTCATCCATGAATACCTCAATAAATTCTTCAACCATGTCAAATAAAATTACCATCATATATCTCTAAAACATAGTGGGCGCATTGCAGAGGTTAAAAAACATGCATCTAAATGCATATTTACTATATGGGCAAGTAAAGGTAGTGTTTTCTTGATCTTCTGGCATAATTGTAATCTGATTTATATCCTAAGTAACCATCCATGAAGTAATAGTATTCCTGCCCTACCAACCTATCTAATATTTGATCAATGAATGAGATGGGATAATGATCCTTTCTAGTTGCTTTATTCAGTTGTCGGTAGTCAATGCAGATTCTCTAACTTGTTACCCATGTGAGTTGGAATCATCTCGTTAGTTTTATTGATCACCACAGTCATCCCACCTTTTTTGGGATGCAGTGCACAGGGCTGACCCACTTGCTGTCAAAAATGGGGTAGACAATCCCAGCATCAAGCCACTTGATGACTTCTTTTTTGTACCAATTCCTTCATCACAGGATTCAATCTTCATTGTTGTTGAACTATTTCCTTGTAACCTTCTTCCATTTATATATTATGCATATAAAAATCTAGATTAATCCCTGTGATGTCTAACATCTGCCAACCAACTACCTTTTTTCTTCTTTTTAGAACTGCCAATGCTTCTCTTACCTACACATCAAATAAGCCTGCAGATAAAATAATGGGCAAGTTATCATTATCACCAAGAAAAAATATTTTAAGTGCGTAAGAAGAACCTTAAGCTCTAATTTTGGAGCTTCATCAATTAAAGCCTTGGGCGATGGGCTAATTAGCCTGTTCAATGGCTCAAAAGGTAGCTTTCTTATTTCAAAAACTGCCAAAGTCATGACTTTAACCAATTTAAGTGCCTATATATATCCATAAAGATCATAACCCATCAAAGTTTGCTCTGATGGGTCATTGGACAACAATAGCCTAAGATCAAACTCAAGGTTTATAAAGGATATGGAAGACAATTCTTCATAAATAGCCGGCAATTTTAGCTCCTTATATACATCAAAAACCTCCACTTTGTCATGTGCTCTCATAGTTATCTTCCCTGCTGCTACATCAATAAGTGACTACCCTGTTTCTAGGAATGGGCATCCCAAAATAAATGGAACAACCGGATCAGTTTCAAAGTCAAGAATAACACTAAGATATCTTTAATATTTCCATCTAGCCTATCAAGGAACCTATCAGCCAAATATAAAATAATAGTCATGGGTTTAGGACTCCCAAGACCCATTATTTAGAACCAATATGGGGGTATAAAATTGATGCTTGCCCACAAGTCACACAATCCACGAGCACCGATGACCTATCTAATAGTGATCTGCAAAGTAAAAATACCTGGATCTTTAAGATTCATGGGTAATTTGTTCTGTATCTTAGTTGTGCACTCCTTGGTAAGTGCAACAGTAGCATATTCTATCAACCGATTCTTGCTTGCCACTATATCTTTCAAATACTTTACATATTTTGGGACACTCTGTAGAATATCAACAAGAGGAAGATTTTGCATGAACCTACTTTAGAAGATCCAAAAACTTCTTATAACTTGTCTCCTCTTAGTGCTTTCACTGCCTTTTAGGATAGGGTAAAGGTATAGTCTTCTTTTCCACTTGAATTTCATCATTTGTAGCTTTTTTCTTAACCTATTTCTCCTCATTCTCTTTAGAAGCATCATTAGTAGTTGTGGGACTAACCTTCTCAAGTATTGCCTCCTTTAACTCCAACCCACTCCTCGTTATGACTATATTTACCTGCTTTGGATTTGCCTCTATATCGCTACGTAAGCCTCCTTGAGGTCTAGTATTTTGTGCTCCCACAATCTGACTGAGTTGCAACTCTAAATTCCTCGTAATCAACTATTGAGTCTTCATATATGCCTGTTGAATCTTTAAATATACTTTTATTTGTGCTTAATTAGCTAACAGCTACTTCAACATCTCTTCTATATTAGTTGTTTGAGTAGTAGCTTAATTATTTTGAACCTGCTATTGATTCTATTGCACTGGCCCCTTATACTGATTATTATTTTTGCCTAATTTCCACCTAATTTCCACCCCATGAGAAATTGGGATGATTTCTCCAGTTAGGATTATGGGTATTACCAAAGTTCTATTGTCCCGAATGATTTTTATTCCCCACATAATTAACAAAATCTGGATTAACTGTACAAGCATCTGTTGCGTGCTTGCAACTTCCACAAACCTCACACTAAGAATTCACCTGTTGGACTGCATTCATTATTGTTGTCAGCTATGCAACCCCCAACTTTATGTTGTTGAACTGATTAGTTATCTGATTCTGGAGTGCTCAAGTTGAGCTGATAAGGCAGTGAACTGATCTACTTCTAATACACCTGCAACCTTCTTATGAGCACTCCTTGAGTCAGCAGTGTGTACAATTCATTATAAGTCATCTTAAGAGCTTGCCTACCTACTGTTGAATCTAAGTGAATTTTGGTATTTGGCTCTAACCCCTTAATAAAAGTATGAACAAGAACATCATTAGACTGATGATGGTGAAGGTAATTTCTAAACATACTTTTAAATCTCTCCCAAGCTTGGTAGAGATTCTTTCCTTCTGTTTGTTTGAAACTCAAAACTTGCTTCTCAAATGTTCAGTCATCCCTAATGGAAAGAATTGAATAAGGAACTTCTGAGCTAGATCTTTCCAAGAAGTAATGGAGAGTAGTGGTTCAGTATGTAACCACCTCTTCACTTCCCCAGTTAAAGAAAAGGGGCAGAGAGTGAGTCTAACATAATCAGTACTCACCCCTGTAGGGATGTAAGTATTTCTTATTTCTAAGAAGGTCTGTATATGCTGTTGTGGGTCTTCATGTAACTTCCCGCAAACTGCCCAGCCAAATTCAGCAACTGCACCATATTATGCTTTAATTCAGATCGACCACCTAGCTCAGGATTGCGAATACTATTAGCCACATGGTTTGTGAGTGGGATTGCCACCTTACGAATAGGTCTAGCAGCTGCTTGACCAGGAGAAACTGGAATAACCAGAGCTGGAACATGCCATGCTTTTGGATCGACAATATTTGAATCTCTTTGTTCTGCCATTTGAACCTGTTGAATTGGATAATGAGCTTATTGCCTCTGTTGAAATACCAGTTCTGGTTCCAAAAAAAGCTCTACCAACTCTCTATCTCTCGCCAGTCTAATATTCAACTAAACTTGCAAAAAGTCATTTGCTAAGATCAAGTCATTAACACTTAAACTTACTATCAAAAATAAAAAATTTAGCAAATTACTAATTATACTAGTACCCAGTAACAGCACCAAAAACTTATTGCATTCAAATACACACGTAAGTGTATGCGATCATAGAAGTAATATAGTGACTTAGACAGTTGTATATCGTACCCATGAGGACTACACAATTAGCAATTCAAACAGCTTTAGTTTTAGACAAAAAGGTCTTAAGTTTTGAAAGTATCAAGATGATTCGGAAGTTTTGAGTAAAAATGTAAATAAATAAGAAATAACAATTTGTGACAATAGCAAAGAAAGGAGAGAATGTAAACAGTAATGATGAGAATTCCAGGGTTGAGGCACTTCTAACAATCTTACAGATCTCTATTCTTACCGTAGTCTACTTGGTTATCGGGTTATTGATTCGCAAGGTTGATAGTACAATCTTGGTCTCTCAACCTCAAATCTTTTACCTATCTGAATATTGCAACTACATCAACTAGAAGAGATGTAGCAATCCATCTAGATACATACAGCTATCTTCCTGCAATTGAACCTAACAAGGCTTCTAGGTATATACATATCCTAGATGCTAATTCAAACCCCTTATCTTATAAAAGGGTAAGAACCTTGTTCCTTAATTTCTTTGTTCTATCCTACTATTCTTCTCCCGAATTCATGTAGAAATATAGATTTATTCTAATGGTGGCCACTCATTAAAATAGTAAGCACAAAAAATTAAGAACAATCCATATGATAATCCAACAAGAAACTACGAGAAAGAATATCAAAGAGTAATCATGTTCTTGGCCTCAACCCCAGAATAAGGGTGTTTAGCCACTCATGTCTGAATTCAACATCAAAAACAAGTAATTAAACATACCAAGAATTAATCTTGAAGTAAAGAAGTTCAAAAGAAATTCTAAGAACCCTAAAAGAGAGCTTTTTCTGTTTTTCCGCCGCTATTGTACTTTCCAAAGTGATTGTAATTATGCTCAAGTGTTCCTTACATACTAGGATAAAATTATCCTGCACTGAAATAACCGACACACCATGTCAATATCACATCAGCTCACTGGAATTCCACATTCAAAATTTGACTCAGGCATGATCCTTTTCATATATACTTTCTCCAACTCTTCTTCGCATGGTCTTTGACTCGGTAAAAGTGTCTTTCCACATCAAGATAATCAATTCCATAGCATCAATCACCACTTCTTTCATATCATGTCTCCAATTTTGTCCAAATCCATTAAAAATTCACCCTGCATCACTAATCACTTTGGTTAGATACAGAATGCAATTAAGGCTTAAATATAATAAGAATAGCATATTTTAGCTCTCAGAACAAGTCCAAATATGGGTGAGTATCAGTGATTGGACATATAAATATGCCCAAGATCACCAGCCACTGACTATATATCTGCACACATATCTACACAACACAATATCAGCACATCGCACTACATATACTACACGTATCTACAAATACAGACTACACATCAAGAATTGTTTTCACATCATCAAAAAGGTTAGGTAGTAAACCAGGCACAGATAAGTCATACATGTTAATCCATGGCCATTGAGGCACCTCTTACATGAGCAAGAGAGAATTATATATAAAGAGAAGAAGTGATAGCATAAGCAATACAACATCCATAAATTAACATATCATTCACCAAACGATTAGTACCAAATATTTCATTAAAATAAACACCAACCAAAATAAAAAAAAAACTATTTCTGTCACTTATCTGAGACAAGAAAGTAGTACGCAATAATAAGGCATCACGGGGCTTAAGAAGGGAGCTAGGAGAAGGGATAGAGATCCTAATAGAAGAGAATTAGGAAGTTCTTGTAGCTCGATCCAGTTGCTTGAGGAGTAAGCTCATTCTTTCTTGTTCAGCAGTGTGAGCCTTGAGAATTTGTTGTGTTCAGGCTTTATTTTTCTTGGTCAAGGCTTCAACTCAAGCTTCCAACCTCTTCACCCTCTTATCCAGGGTAGCATTTTTTGCTTTTAACTCTCTAATATAATTGGCTTCCTTATTTATTTGTGTACCTAATCCTGTCCTCAAAGCAATAATCTTAGTATCCCTTGGAGCTACGGTAGCTATAAGGATAGTTACCTCCTCTCTCAACCCCTTTTGTATCTCAATCAATTCAGATACAAAGAACTCAGATTTCTCACTCCC
Organism: Capsicum annuum; assembly: GCF_002878395.1. Classification (NCBI taxonomy): domain Eukaryota; kingdom Viridiplantae; phylum Streptophyta; class Magnoliopsida; order Solanales; family Solanaceae; genus Capsicum; species Capsicum annuum. The sequence goes on from NC_061114.1 coordinate 30,308,450, forward strand.
TCTCTTAGGGATACAATTGTTTTCTTCTAAGGTAGTGAAGTTAAATATCTGCTTCACCGACCCTACCTTTTCCTTACCACACTTAACTTAAAAGTAGGCAAACACTCTATTTAGCCAAAAACCATAAGGTAAAGCATGACTACCATCATCTGCAAATATGATTGTACTAAAATAATTGATAACAATCGTAAGAAGGTTCACCTTCTGATATGTAGACAGCATTTCCATGAGGTAAAGGTCATAACTAATTATAGTACTCTCTTTTTAAATCTGGGGAGAAAGGCCCTGTGTACTAATTCAGACAACAGCTGATATTCCTTTTTTAAAACCTTCTTCTTTATAGACTTAATGTTCAATTCATCAAGAGTACTGCATATTCCCAAGAATCATGCAGACCTCTCTCCTAATCTAATGGTCTTAACTCCTACTGTAGGAACCCCTAGGATCTTAGAAAGAGTATCCTCATTCAATCCCATATCTACCTCATTGACTAGGAATGTTACATACAGACTATCAATAAAAATTGCCAAGTTATTATAAAATACTCTTACCTCCTTCTCATGTAGCTGGGGAATGGGTAACTCAAAAGGTTTTCCCAATGCTGATACTCTACCTATTTAGTCATTTCTCTCATGTTAGGCATGTCATCAATTATTGAATCAATAACTCTTTCTCTCAAAACTTCTTGCATTATGGAAGTTTTTTGTCTAGCTTCTCGAGAAAAACTTTTCTCTGAGGATGGCGTACTGTACTTTGATGAATCAGTTTCCCTCATAGTAGGCTCAAAAACATTTGAGGTTCTTGCAGATTTTATACTGGGACCTGACCCCTTATCCTTAACATTTGTTGACTTTTTCCTCTTATCGATGACACTAGGTGTTGGCCTTTGTACTAACAAGCCTTTCCCTTTCCTTTATGTGGAAATTCTTACTTTTCTCATATTTTTCTAAACAGAAGAAGTAGGATCAGATTCATGGAACTTACTCCTAGAGTTTCTCGATCCTTCAAACATACTCTTAATCTCACTATCACTATCATCAGTATAAGGTTTAACTATACCAAGATTAGAGGAGGCAAACCTTTTCTTTTATATTCTCTAAGATAGTGTTTTACTAACCTTAACACCAGTACTACCCATGTTACCCTTATTATCAATGGATGAAATCACTATATTTTCATCCTCCGTATCTTCAGGGAAATAATTTTGTCATCTAGTGCATAGAACTTGGGAAATAATAAGGTTATGAACTTTTTTATCAAAAGTATTAGTACTAGTGTTACCTTTTGAGGAAGAGACACTGGTTGATTCATACCTTTTTTAGGATAGTGAGTTTTGGCAATTTATTAAAAGAAGAGAGGGTTGTATTTAGTAATGGCAGAAAGTTCTTCAAAATTTGAAGGTATTGAGGGAGTGTCCATTACTTTTAAGGGAAGAGGCTCAGTTTTTTGGGAGGACAAAAGTGAGTAGGACATCTTTGTAAAGATTAGAAGAAGAAAACTATGAGGGTGATTCCAGCTTTTAAGTTTTCTTAGGAGTGATTTGGGAACTAATAATATTGAATGAGAGAAGTTTTTGAAAGAGAAATTTAATGTGTAGGGCTTTATATAGGTTATGAAAGGACGGTTGAGATTAAATGAGACAATGTGTTTATAAAGACGTGTCCGATCAGATGAATGTGTCTGTTAAGTTTAAATTTCAAGTGACAACTTTTATAATAGTCGGGGGAGTGATGTGGCATAATTATTAATTATTTAGAATGGTCATTTTTTTTAAAAAAAAAAAAGGTGGTACTGGCCTAATTAGGGACCAGGTCCCTGAGTGATGATAGAGCTCAACTGTCTTATGCTATCTCACCACCTTTTTTATATCTTTTCTTTCCTGCCATGGGTGTATATCTATGAGGCTATGAGACTGAATTAGACATATGAGACATTATTCTACCTGGATACTTGCTCACCATTTCTTAGCCACAGAAGAAGAGTCATGAGAGTCCCTTGTGTTCACACAATTTCACCAGCTCTACCCCTTTTGATTGACTCTCCTAGTTATCCTATACTTGTCTGATTCCAATATTATGGATACATGTCTCCACTTAGGGTATTTAGAAAAAGGTAAACTTCAAATCTTTATTTATGAGCCCAAAGAAACCATTATCATTAACTTGTGTTGGTTGCTCCCTCTTATCGTTCCCTGCATCAGAAATCACTTGTAAGCTTTATGAACCCTTTGAGTTTTAGTTCCCAGTAAGATGACAAAGGAAAAATTAACTTTTTCTTAGTCCAACTTGGAAATCTTTGCTTTCTTTTTAGAAGCATTGCGTTTCTCCTATCCTTCAAGACTCCAATCTTGGAACAACACTCTTTATTGACATGATCATCATTTCCATATTGAGTATATGAGATAGTATTCTTGCTCCTTGTAAGTTTGACTGAGTGGTTAAAACCATCATCTTGGCTGCCGGGATTCGTCATTGTTTGTGAAGAAACAGACCACTTGAAAGCTTTATCAAGATCAGTCTTAACTTCAGTAAGTTCATTCTCAAGGATGGAATTATGTTCATAAGTTAGACAAGTTAATCTTAACATTTGTCAAATCTTCTTCCAATTGAAACTGAATTTTACTCCCTTCACATTTTCCCTTGAGATCCTTCTTGTTAAGCTCACCATTTTCACTTACAAGGGCCATACAAGTTGCTTGATACTCTGTTATTTGCCCATTTAGTTTCATTATTTCATCTGCACATTTTGACAGTTCTTCCATCAATCTTCTTCTTTCATTTGTGAGTTCAGCTACTCGAGTGCTCATCTTAATTACCTCTTCTGCACGCTCTTCCCAGACCTCTTTTATATCCTTGTTATCTTTAACAAGATCATTTAAAGAGTCAATTAGTACGGAGGCAAGATATTTAAGCTTACTCAAGGAGTACTCCTCTAAACTTTTTTTGATGTCATGGAGGGTGGTAGGTTTGTTTTCACTTTCAACAGTATCTGCCATCAAAGCAAGGACTACATCAGAGACCTATACCTTTTTATCTATTGTCATGATGTGAACATCTTCTCTTTTCTCAGACTCGTTTGAGTCACTTGATGAGCCATTCCAATAAGTTGTAAGCACCTACAAGCAATTTTGTCAGACTCTAATCTCTAGGTATACTTTACAGTGACCCTCTAATCTCTAGGAGAAAAATGCAGTAAGTAGTGCAGGAGTACAAAAAAATAAAGACACAAGATTTTTATGTGGAAACTCCTTGCTCAAGGGAGAAAAACCACTACCTGCCTCGGGGATTTCAAACTCCATTATATTCAAGAAACCTCCTGAATACAGACTCCAAGGATTAGCCTCTTAATCCTTTATTTCCTATCAATAACCCTATTACAAGGAAACCAAGCAGTAACTCTACTGTTTCCATCCTCCATGTACTTCGAACTAGACTCCTCAAGCTAACTCTAATTTAGACAATCACCTAACTCTAGATGATTACAACAAAATATGGTACACCACACCTACTAACAATCATAAGCAACGGAGGCAAGAATTTAAGTACAAAATTACAAAGACTCAACTATAACAAGGAAATAAAGATCAACTGATGAGCAATAAGTTCCCTTCTACAGTCTTGGTCTTTGATTGCAGCGCTGCTCCACTTTAAATTGATCTTTAATTATGGGTATATAAAATTATTGGTTTTCTTGTTGTAGAAGATGAGCATTATATATTGGGACATAAGAAAACTCTAGAAGCAATCTTATTGGTTGAGGCAAAAAGGTGGCAACAAATTTTCACCAACTTGTTCCCTGGTGTGTAGAGGCTTTTGTCATCACAACAAGGGCTCCAGAAAACATATCCCAAACTATGAATTTGTCAATCATCAAAACTAAGGACTTAACAAGATGGAATAAAGTGAGACATGAAAAACTCTTAAAAAGAACAAGGCAAGGAGAATATTTAAATGGGGCAAGATATTGAAGAGCAAAACTCATTCTTTGAAAAATTATTTTGGGATAATGTGGAGATGAATACTATTTTTATTGCAGTGGGGCAATGCAATTTGTTTGTTTAAAACTGCTAGTTCAGTTGGGATGGTGAGATACAAAAACACAATCTCCATATTGAAAATTAGATCATTTAATCAATAATTTAAATGATCGAAGTGCATAATTTTATTTCTTAATTATGTTAAGAAAAAGCATAAAACATAGAGTACATGTAACTCCATACCTACAGATAAGACACTATTACCCCTCCCCCTCACTTTGAATTATAGTCAAAGTTGCTATGACGGCACACCTTAACTTCATGGGGGTTCTATTAACCCTCCCCCCCCCCCAAAAAAAAACTTAATTTTATTGTATTATTGTCCACCTTTTTGTACCTACGTGACCTTTCTTTGCTTAGGTACACCTTTTACGACATAACTTAATTACAAGTCTTTTTTAGGCCGTATAAGCATAAAAGGTGGACAATAATACAATAAAATTGAATTTTGGAGGCCTACATGTCTATTCCTGTATAGTTCATATTCTTAACCTTTAATATAACTATTTTAAGTTCCCTAAATCAAAAATTTGTGGGTTATTTTTTTTGTTTCAGTCAGGTGTCACGACCCAAATCACAAATCTTAAGGGCATCTACCCAACTCTATCCTAAATATGAGAACCCTTGTCACCCAATCGTTCATTTAATGCGGAAGTTTAAACAATTCTTAATTAAAATAGTCAAGTTTAGTTGACTCATAAGATAACTCGGGTTCAATACATTTGATAAGTAAATGCAATGTGGAAAATGACTAAAAGTGAATTCCCAGAACCTAACCTAAACCTGTACAAGAGTACTAGACAAAATATAGGGAAATTCAAGATACAACATCCATGCATGCATGATAGAGGACAGAAACTGGTGGAAAATGATCACCGTCACTACTATAGAAACTCTACCGGACCTGCAATATGATTATATCTCTAGAAGGAGATATAGTGAATGTAGCATCAATATAATCACACGTACTGATAGGTATCATTGAACAACCAGAATTAGAAACACATAATGATAATAGCAAATAAGAAGGAATCATGACTTCGAGTAAGGTTTTGGTTACTAATTCTCAATCATACTCTTATCAACCTATCACCCTTAGCTTTTCTGCAACCTACCTACCATTTAACATTTTCATATATTTTTATCCTTTGATAAACTAGTTTGATATTGCATAGTTAGTTTCAACTCCATGTATCCTTATTTCCTAAATTAATACTCATAGTCATACAGATTTCACTATAATTGCTTCGAAACCATCAATGGAAGCATGATTTTCTTATCTCCTAACTAGCATAGCACGTCATCAGGTATCTCTATGTAGTCTTGTTTTCTTATTCTTGGGTAAGCTAGGTACAACAATTATCAAAATTGAGAACAGATTCCTATTATCCAGACAATCACAACATATAAAAACGAATGTACATTCGATGCATATGTTGAATGTATGTATGCAATATGCACCACCTCCCCCCCACCCCTCAGTCTCGACATATTATCATCAATATCATGAACATCACCACCTCCCCCCTCCCCCTCCACCCCTCAGTCTTGACTTATTATCATCAATATCATGAACATCATGATATAAATATCATACTCCACATCATCGATGTCTACATCAATATCAATAGCCTCATGAACATCATAAGCCCAATAACATCATCTCAACATCATCAACAATATCATGAATATCATGTTATAAACATCATACTCAACATCATCGATATTAAAAATCAATAGTAATAGCCTCATAAATATCATGATCTCAATAACATCATCATCGTCATTATTTCAACATTATCAATATGCATGATTATGCAAATGCAATCAAAAATCCCAAATAGAGCTCAAAACAATTACATTTACTCAAATCACACATACGTATAGAGGCAACGAGTCTCACGTCCTCGCACGTATAAATTTTCCATTATAAATTTTCCATCACTCTTACCAGTTCTATCCTCTAGTTATTGAGTTGGGTTCATTTATGAGCGTGTGTGTGTGTGCGCGCACAGCATGCTTCTCCTTTTTTGATCATTTTTTTAATCTTAATGTTGTAAAGTGTAAAAATGCCTAAATAATTACTTAAGTATGGAGAGGACAGTTACTTGATGAAAAGAGATCAGTTTCAAAACGTTTCATTTCTTCAAAATTGCTCATGTTCTATAACTGATAGAAAATTAAAGATTGGTATTATCAATATATAAAGCTCCACAAACCAACAAGTTAGACTAAAAATGGAAAAATGAAGAAGTTAGCCGGAAGTGAAAGAAAATTTTGACGAAATTTTAAGGAGGAATTCTAATTGTGAGTGAGTCAACCTTCGATGCAAGTGGCAGTAATACAGGAAATGTCAGTAACTTAAAGGAGTGAAGAAAGCATTATCCTTTGTGTCAAATTATTTATCTTTTTTGGGTTTAAACCCCCAATGTTCTGTACCCATTTTTTAGGAGTCCGATTATATCTGGATTCGCCTCACGTCGGGCCCCATTTTGGGGGAGAGCTCCCAACAAAGTATTTGTCCATACCCAGTGTCAAATTATTTATTATCATTTGCTTTTCGAGAATCAAAGTATGTTAATTTTGACTAATATAGTATTTGTTAAAATTATACTGACACGAGAAAAATTATCACTTGTAGTATTTTTTTTTTAAGTATAGTTTTTATTGTGTTGATCTATCCAATTTAATTTTGAGAATTAATTAAATTAACTCTTCATAGATGAAATATGACAATTAATTTGAAATGAAGAAAATAACGGATAATGCAAATAATCAAGATATAGCCGGCTGGTAAGGTTAATGAAATAGGCTGCTGTCTAAGGCCCTAATTAAGGGGGGCCATTTTCTAGTTTTAATTAGATTAGTAGATTAGTATTATATTTTTAAAATTTTGGTAGACTAGCTTAAAAATAGGATTAGACTTATTTTTTTGAATTAAAAGTGTTATTGGAAATCACACAAGAAGAACATACTACTTTAAGTAGATAATCAAATAAAAAGATTTGATTTTTTTTTTAAATGCTTATGTGGCTAATAGAATAATGTTAATTTTTGTAGTAGTTGCCTCACCGCAGAGAGAAGTTTTTCAAACTAAAGATGAAGTTGTATTTAAGATCAACAATATTTCAAAAGAGATTAAATAGATTGACTATATTATTAAATTAAAAAAATAATTATAAACAATTATCAATAATTTTGCATCTCGAAAAGTTAAAAAAAAAATTAGATAAAATATATATAATTTTTTTATTGAGTTTAAGGCCTTTTATTTCACTTTGGTTTTAGGTCATCAATGTGCCCTCTGAATCAAGAGGGAGGAACTGATGGCTGCTCAAACTACATCAAGCAACTGTCAGTAAGTGCCACATTTTTTGGCTTGAAAATGAATTTAAAAGCTTTGGTGTATTAAAAGTGAAGGCATGCAAGTCCGAAGTAACCGACAACAAGAATCTATTTTGGTTTATTAGAATTTCAGGTGGCAACTTCTGTGCAAATAGACATATTAAAATTAGATGTTGAGCAATATTAAGAAATAGTGATATACTTGCCAAAATTCAATTTAATTGGATTCACTTCCAAACATGGCTTGAGATAATGGTTGAATAAATTGTCAATTCGTGATGGTGGAATCTTTTTTTTTTGGTTTTCTAAGGTATTTCCCAGCTTGACAGGCTAAGGACTAATCTTCCGCAGATCTGAGCTCGATTTGTCGCTGGCCAATTGGTTGTTGCATACATAAGGTGGAAATCTTATTATTATAACAGCCAAAAATATAACACCACGATAGTTTTGCTATTGCTTTTTAAGTAGTAGTTTTGGGCACATAAATGAGAGACGATTTTAATATTTTAGTATTGATTTTTTCATATGAATTAACTGACTACTCCTTATTGTTCTACTTTGTATGCATACTTTATTGTTTTGTTGAAGCAAATGCTTAAAGCTAAATGTATGTAGGTATAGTGTGATGGAGGTAATGTTTGTTGGCTTAATTTGTTTTAGGTTTAAATCTTCGTTACTAGTAATTTTTTAAAGGAGAAGAATCATACAAGCCCAAATACAATATTTTTTAAGAAATAAATTTATAAAAGTGTCCACATTATAGAAATAATTATTTGCAGAAATACATTTTCATATTTTATATCAAATTATTAAGTACTAAAGAAGAGAGTTGTCTTTGATGTTCAATCAAATGCTTAACATTGAGATTTATTCTAATATTTGTTGAAATATTCTGATATAGTATGTTGACGATTATTACAAGAATAATTTATAATACGCTAGAAATGATTGTGTTTCTGAAATGACAATAAAGTATTTTATAAAGAAAATTGCATTTTAATCAATGTCACTTATATTTTGTAGCTGATTAGTTATTTGTATAATCTTTCTTTGGATCTTTTCTCAACATAATTTAATTAATAGAAAATAAACTTCAACCACAAATAAACATATGTAGAAACAACAATTTTATTGATAAATGATGAGGTTACAAATCTGTTCCTCCCTTGATTCTTCTCTCTTGATTTTCTCCGTAATTCGAGGGCCGTTAGTGGCGTGTTCTCGAACATAGGATGATCTCTTTATGAATATCCCATGATAAAGTGGGATATTGAAGATCTCGATTTTTTACAAATACCCATCAATTTATGGGATATTCAAGATGCCTCTTTTGAGGGAGTAAGCCACCCATTTTATAGGCATAATTTAGGGTTGATATAGAGTAGCCTCCAATAACTCTAACAGAATTTGAATTCTTCTTGTAGAGTTCTACAAGATTTTGATATCTACAGTAGAGTAGCATCTAAGAACTCTAACAGAATTTGGATTCTTGATGTAGAATTTTACGAGATTTCGATGACTACAAATGACCCCTACTTCAAGGCTTGTCAGCGTGTAGACTTGATGAAACTCAAAGACGAGTCTTGAAGTACACTTCAATCTTCATAATTTTCTGACTCCAGATTTGCAGATCTGATTTGTGAGAGAAGAGATGAAGGTCAATTTGGTCCCACTGGGTGTGCCAATTTGTTTTCAACATAATTTAATTCATGAAAAATAAACTTCAACCACAAATAAAAATACGAAAAAACAATAATTTTATTTATAAACGATGTTGTTACAAATCTGTTCCTCCCTTAATTCTTCTCTCTTGATTTTCTCCATAATTTGAGGGCCGTAAATGGCGTATTTCTCGAACGTAGGCATATTTGGATTTGATATGGATTCCTCTATAATTCGAGGGTCGTTAGTGACGTATTTCTCGAATAGAGAAATATTTGGGTTTTAATTCTTCTCTCTTGATTTTCTTCATAATTCGAGGACCGTTAATGGCGTATTTCTCGAACGTAGGCATAGTTGGATTTGATATGGATTCCTCCATAATTCGATGGTCGTTAGTGGTGTATTTCTTGAATAGAGGAATATTTGAGTTTTATGTCCATGAACTCCATAATTCGAGGGTCGTTAGTGGCGTATTTCTTGAATAGAGGAATATTTAGGTTTTATCTCCATGAAAGGAGGATTGTGAATCTTTTTTATGTATTTAATTATCAAGAAGAGGTGGTTTTGATCACTTTATGAATATCCCATGAATTTATTAGGACTTTCAAGATGCCTCTTTAAGGGATTAAGTTACCCATTTTATAGGCACAATTTAGGATTGATGTAGAGTAGCCTCCAAGAATTCTAATAGAATTTGAATTCTTCTTGTAGAGTTCTACATGATTTCGATATCTACAGTAGAGAAGCATCCAAAAACTCTAACAAAATTTGAATTCTTGTTATAGAGTTCTACGAGATTTCGATGTTTGTAGGATCATTTAGATATACTAGCACAAGTCAAATTATATTAACTTGAATATTCACTATACTAATATGTTTTGTTGACACAGAGAGATATTTTTTACTTTCATTTAAAATATTGGCGTTGTTTTAATTTTTTTTTTTACCTTAAATTTAATTATTTGAATATTTAAGATTTGCAAAATACATACAAGTTTGAAGACTTTAAATTTCATAAAGTATACTTTGTGATTACATTTAAATTTGGCAAAACCCATGCACAGCCCCCTTAAGTACGCACCATTTTTCATTTAGACACCTCAAGTGGACATTGTTCCATTTTGGCACCTCAAGCGGCCTTCAAGTGTGTCACTTTGACACATTTTGCTGAATCAGCAAAATAATTTTAGTGCGTTAAACATACTCTCCGCTGAGGTGGAAAGTGACAAATAAAATGCAGACACGTGTCATTTTTGTCCAAATAATTTATAAATAATTAATTTTAAATAAAAAATACCCAAATAATTTATAAATAATTAATGTAAATAAAAAATACTCCCTCCCCCTAACCTACCCACCCCACCAACCTGCTTCTTCAAACACCCCACCCACCCACCCACCACCCCCACCCCACCAGTCCACCCACCCACCCGCCACCCCCACCCCACCAGTCTTCTTCTTAAATAACCCCACCCATCCTTCACCCCCTACCCCACGCACCCCGTTAAAATTTTCTTCAAACACCCCACTCACCCCTCCACTCTTCTTCCCCTCTTTATCTTCTTCAAAGACCCTGCACCTCTTCCCCACCCCCGTACCCCAGTCATCTTTAATTTTTTTCATCAATTTTACTTCGATTTTTAATTTTTCTCCACTGATTTTAGTTGATTTTTAGATTTTCTTCATGAATTTAGCTTCATTTTTTTTTTCAGATTTGCTTCAAATTTTTGTTTTTAAAATTGATTTTGTTTGATTTTAATTTTTTCTTTACTGATTTTTCTTGATTTTTATGCTTCGATTTTAAATTCAATTTTTCTTCACTAATTTAGCTTTGTTTTTTAATTTTTCTTCATCGATTTGTTTGATTTTTAATTTTTCTTTGTTGATATTGCTTATTTTTTATTTTTCTTCATCGATTTCGCCCTTAATGATTAGAAAAAAAGGTGATTATTATTTAATTTTCACGAACCTTTAAATGTGTATATAAATTTCTCTCAATAATTCTTACAGTTAAATAAATTAAGATTGACAAAAATAAAGGATAAAAATGTGAAAGAAGTATAAATTAATGGGCGTTGAGTTAATATATTATATTTGGTAAGACAAACTCCTAAATATGTATCTAATTTTTAAACTCCTAAATATGTATCTAATTTTTAAATCTCTCTCAATAATTTTCACCATTAAATAAGATTAAAATTGACAAAAATGATGGATAAAAATCAGGAAAAAAGGTATAAATTAATGAAAATAAGTTAATATATTGTTGGTGGGCCAAATTGGGCACCACATCAGCCAAAAAAATGTCTTTCACGCACCTTCATGGAGGTGCAATACATGCACCTGGCCAACTCAGCGAAAGGTGCCAAAATGACATACTTTATGGCTACTTGAGGTGCCAAAATGGAACAATGTCCACTTGAGGTGCCTAAATAAAAAATGACGCGTACTTAAGGGGGTTGCGTATGGGTTTTGCCTTTAAATTTGGATGCTGGAAAAAATTAAATCATAAATTTAATGAAGTCTTTGGTTAAATATTCTTATGCAAGTATGCCTTAATGGCATGAGGGCAGGGTATTCCTGAAAATTTCCACATCCTACAAGTGTATTTGTTGTGCTCCAGGTTCATAATATGTTTATCGACACCCTCTGCCACCTCATAACCATAATCACCATTAAAGTGAACCTCACAACAATGTGTTATTTCTCTATAGTCATTGTACAACTTCATGCATTCTGTACTATAGTTAGATTTCTAACTCCTAACTTTGTCCTCATGATCCGCCAGCAATTCCATTACCTTGACTCTTATTTTTTCTAACATTTTTATAATTGGCATACCCTTGTTTCTAGAATCCAAGAATTAAAAGATTCCGTGAAATTGTTGTCAATCATTGAGGTTTTACACTGGGTATCAAAGTATGCTCTACACCATGCCACTGGTGAAATTCTTACCAAGTCATTAACAGCACATTCATCTCAATTTGCCTAGCTTATTGAGTTGATCTTTAAACTCTTCATCATATGTGCTCCAAGCACACCACTGCATCAACTTTTTTCATTTCTCCACTTCTCCATTTTTTACACCAATTGGATTCAATGTGTCTAGCACAATACCTGTGATGAGCTTTAGGAAGAACATTTATTACAGAATACAATAGCCCCCGTCAAAATTAAATAAAGGAAAATCAAAACTAAATATGAAAAAAATTAAAATTCAGAATTAAAACAAAAAGAATAAATAGATTTTTTTTACCTTTTGCGTGTCGAAATAAAGATCACTCCATCCCCATCTTTTAAGTCCAAAGACCTCTTCAAAAGCTCCACAAACTATGTCCATGTCCGGATGGTTGTCAACCACAGCCCATGCAAGTGGATAGTAATGGTTCATAGAATCTTGTCCCACGGCAACTAACAACTGACCTACATATTTCCTCTTCAAGAAAGTACCATCCATACCAATAAATAGCTTCAAGCCACTTTTCCAACCTTGTTTCAAATCATTAAAATACAAGTACATTCTCAAAAACTTTTTTCTACCTTGCTCAAAAGCATCTTTTGAAATCTGAATTGTAACATTGATCCCTGGATTAGACAGTTTTAATTCATCCCCATATGCTTCAAGCTTATTAAAATTATCCTTAAAACTGCCATCCAACTTCTCAAGGATCATTACTTTAGTCCTTTTAAGTCTGGACTTTGTCACATTTAAATTAAAATCCTTCTCTAGTTCCCCTCTCATATCATTAACAGTGTATTTGGGATTGCTCTGTAGTTTTTTTTCTGAAATATCATGACAATGACTTAGAATCAGCCCTCGAATTTTTGTAACAATGGCGCCACTCATGTTACTATTTCAATATTTTGATACTAAAAGATAAACTCTTTTTATCCTTTGAATAGTCAAGGACATCCAGGCTGACAAACATACATAGCTCTAAGGGGTCTGTTTTTCGAATCTTTAAGTCGCGCCTATTATACATAGCATAATAATTCATTATTATTCTACCTTTTTCAATACTAGAAAATGTCATTCCCTTTTCCAATTCCTTATAGTTCTCCAACCTATCTGTAATACCCCAAACTTTTCTTAAGCTTAATTTCACCTCGAGAAGGTTAAGGAATGACTTCTTAAGTGAGTATCATTAAAACCATATAGAATTTCCCTAATTTCAAATTTTTATCATGTGGAAATTTAATTAGTTTTTCAACAATAGCAGATCCGCTCAATCCAAAAATCGGGCACGAAGTTATGGCTAATTTAAGTCCTAGTCGTAAAACAACATCATTTTAGTGCTTGGCGCATCGCGGAAAGGGTCTATTTTGACAATTATCAATTTCCAGTAGAACTCCGCGATAGCGGTGCATCGCGCTAAAGTTCCAGGTCCCAACCAGTGGTACAACGCAATAGCACCGCGTCGCGGTGACCCCCAGAATCTCGTTTGTCAAATTCCAGTGAGCCACCGCGATAGTGGCACGTCGCGGTGGCCCATAAAATCGGGTTTTCCAGTTCAATTTTTCCAGCTTCGTACAGAAGTTAAAAAGGGAACTTTGGACTTTTTCCAAGCCCCTTAAATCGTCCAAACACCTAATCCAAGGTCATTCCAAGCATCATATGCAACTTTTCTCAAAAATTCTCTCAAATTAAAAACCTAAGCATCCAAACCCAATTCCAAGAATATCCTAAGTTCACCATTAATTCTTCCAATTAATTCAAGAATTGGATTCCTCAACCCAAGAGCATCACGAATATCCATTCAAGTGTATAAATAGAGTCCCAAGGGCTAGAGTTCATCCAAAGCTCCTAATTCAAGGTATGTGGGGTTTGAACAAGAACACTTCTTTCGTTCTTATGCCCAAAGATTTGATTTTTATAAATGAATTTCATGTTTTTACAAGTGGGTCTGTACCCAAATTCTATTATTTTGGAGAATATGAATTGATTACAAAAGTTTGGTATTGACTACCCTGCTATATGTGTCTTTTGTAAAGCTCCAGTTGAGACATTGAGCCACTTGCTATTCGAGTGTCCAATTACAAATACACTATAGAGTCGTATGCTTAGATAGGTTAGAGAGCATCGGCGAGTAGGCTCATGGCAAGAGGAAGTGGCCCTGATTACAGGATGGGCAAAGAAAAGAACAGGTAGAGGAGGCATTTATTGTAGCATATTTGCAATGGTGGTGACAATTATCTAGAGGGAGAGAAACGTCATGAGATTTCAAGATGGACATTTCCAGATAGATAGATTTGTGAGGGAGATGGTAGTACACATACATACTAGAGGGACAAGATTGAAGAAATAGCAAGAGGTACTCCAGCAGCTGAATTATATGCCATGATGGAGCAGTTAGAAAGGATAAATTGCAAAGTTAACTATACCTTGTCAATACAATTCAAGAATTCTTAGCTCTAGCTTAGTATTAGCACCAGGATATTTTGTTTTTTTACTGAAAGCAAGCTAGGCTGAGTAGAAATCCTAGTGAGAAACAGGAGTCAGACCTGTTTGGCATGAAATTGTACACACTTTTGGTATAAATAAAATTCATTATTTACCAAAAAAATAGATTTTTGATGTTAAAAATAGGTAAAAGTTAGGTAATGGTCAAAAATTACGTGTCTACAATTTTTATAGTAATAGTATAAGAATACCTATATCTTGTTAAAAAAAAATACTCCCTCTATCTCATATTACCTGACATGTTTGTCAAAAAAAATTATCTCAAAGTAGTTGACATGTCTAAAGAATTAAGCTTGATATGATGAAGGCATATAATAGGGTGGAATGACATTTTCTTCTGCAGGTTCTAAGAAAGACAGGTTTCAGTGAAAGAATAATTGACATGATTTATAGTTGGTGAGTAACAACTGGTATTTAATTTTATTGAATGGACAACCTAAAGGTTTTTTTCAATCTTCAAGAGGATTGAAGCTGGGGATCCTTTGTCCCCTACTTTATTCATACTGGCAGCTGAGGTACTTTCAAAAAATCTGAATGGATTAATAAAGAGAAAAGAGTTCAAGAAATTTGGCTTGCCAAGAGGTAGTCCAGCAATCAACGATCTTTTCTTTGCAGATGATATGATTATTCTATGTAAGGATGAGGTAGGACCTATGAAGCTGGTTGCAGATACATTGGAGAAGTATGAAGCATCTTCAGGAAAAAAAGTCAATAAGGAAAAAAGTTCAATTTATTTACACCATAGTGTCTCTAGTGGAGATGTAGTTTTGGAAGAAGTAGTTACTGGTATTTTAAAGAAGGACTTTCCTTTCACTTATCTAGGATGTCCAATATTTTATAGAAGAAAATGAAAAAAAAAATTATAATCAAATGGTGCAAAGGATTAACTCCAAGTTGCAGGATTGGAAAGAAAAGATACTTTCTTATGAAGGAAGGGCAATATTGATTAAGCATGTACTTCAAAGTATCCCCATACATTTCTTATCAGTTATTAATCCTCCTCAAAATTTGAATCAGATACATCAAATGATAGCTCAATTTTTTTGGAGTAGCTGTATTGGAGGAAAACGGAGACATTGAACAAAGTTGAAAGAACTATGCTTACCACAAACAGAAGAAGGTTTAGGGTTCAAATTGCTACAAGATGTTTCAATGCCACTATTTTGTAAGTTGTGGTGGAATTTCAGAACAAAAGAGTCAATATGAAGTGTATATATGAAGAATAAGTATTGTAAAAAAAATCAATGCAATTTGATAATGTGGAAAAAAAGGGGAGAAGGATCGTAGGTTTGGAAAAGAATGTTTCAGGCTAGAGATTTGGTAGAGCAACGATATAGGGTGGAATACAAACAAAGGTGATTCTAAGGTATGGCATGATAATTGGACTGGGTTAGGATATCTCTATACTTATACATGAGATGATGAAGAATGGGATGATGGGTATGATTTTGTAAAAGAATTGGATACAAATGGTGAGTGGGATGTGTAAATTTTGGATACTTTATTCAAGGAGGAAGTGGTTGATAATATTTTAAAGAATGTGAAACCTCCCAATACAGCATCAGAAAAGGATAAACCTTATTGGATGCAAAGCACAGATGGGAAATTCACTGTTAAAAGTGTCTGGTAGTATATAAGATATAAAGAAGCTCCTACCAAAATTTATAAATGGATGTGGATCAAAGGCTTACCATTTAATAGAGTTTTCTTTATGTGAAGAGTTTGAAAATTTAAAGTTCCAATGGATGACAAGGTCAGAAGATGGGGTATTGAAGGACCCTCTAGATGTTGGTCCTATTTTTGTTCTTTTGTAGGTCTACAAATTAAAGGGCTTTCATTAAGGGAGGTGATTATGTTATGGTGGGGAGCTAGGGTAAACAAAGAAATCAAACCTTACTATAAGGCTATTCTTAGCATTATAGTATGGGAATTGTGGAAGGTCGGAATTTAAGCAAGCATACAAAGGGTCATTTATAATGCGTTTAGAAATATACACATGATGCTCAAAATCAAAAGACCATTTAAGGAATTCCCAGGTAGCTGGCTAGAAGTGCTTAAAATATTAGAAGATTTTCACCCACAAATGAAAATTATCAAAGTTAGTTGGGATTTTCCATCACAAGGATAGGTAAAATACAATACGGATGGAGCTTCTAGAGCTAACCCCCGAATAAGTTCATATTCTTTTTATTTAAGAGATAAACATGGTAACCTAGTGTATGATCAAGGTAATAGATTGGATGACACAACAAACATAGTAGCTTAGCCATCAGCTATTCTGGCAGCTACTGCACATAGCAAAATTTCACAATACAGCAAAGTTATCATACAAACAGATTTCATGATCATGAAGAAGACTCTAGAAGGGGGGTGGGCATTTGTATGGGCAATTGTTAACATCATTGCCAAGATTAGAATCAATCTGATGGGGAAGCAGATAGAGTTTCAGCATATAATGAGGGAAGGGAATAAACTGACAGACTACATAGAAAATTTAGCAATAGATACAGGGGATTGTAGTTTTGTTCACACTAACAGTATGAATTCAACAGGGAAAAGCATTTTAAATAGTGATAAGTTGACAACCCCATACTTGAAAGTACCACCTAAAAGGAGTCGGGAATTGGGGACTAAGGCTACAGCATAAAGTTATCACTTTATAATAACTATAACACCACAAAGGGTGATTTAAGTGAAACGCCAACCTATACTAGTCAGCCATCTAAAAGGAATCGGCAAAAGGGAAAGTCTAGGGTCAGATCGAGCAATAGAAACCTGAATAAAGCTTGTCTACTATAGGGTGGTGGTATTGATCTTCCCATGCACTCAATCATGAACCCACCTACAAAATCACAAAGGTTCGAAAGGATAAAGAAGGGGGTGAAACGCAATTTAGCTGAAAATTTTACTTAACCAGTAGAACAAAGCTTCTTTCAAGATGGGATTTTCAGCAAAAACTTGTAAATAATCCATCTATCTAAGAATAAAGCTGAATGCAAGACAAGATTAATTAAGAAAAGATTGAAAAAGCGTATGAAAGAGATAAAGAAGAGCAAGATCTTTAGTGATTATAAGTTGTACTGCTATGAGTTCTTGTTTTCGTACCCTTATTTTGCCGTGTTTAGTTTAAGTTTCTACAGGTCCTTTATAAGTCCATCTTACTGATTTATCCTAATCTTACTTTTCTGAACAACTATTTGATCCAAACTAGATTACAAGTTGCTACAATCATTGCTCGATATTTTGCTTCAACACTAAATAGAGCAACCACACTTTGTTTCTTACTCTTCCAAGGTAATATAAATGACCAAATCCAATAGAAAACACAACAAAGTTAAAACAAAAAAATATAAACTGATTAAATTTCATATGCAAACATAAGATACAAAAGGATACAGAAATAAAAATTAATGATATTTGTCCAAACATAGGGCATAAAAAAAAGTTTAGAAGATCACATTATATAACTTGAAATTAAAATTATATCTTATTAAATGGCATATACTCATTTTAATTCACCCAACAGTATCAAAGTATGTGATGATAAACATTTGGAAAATCTGAATGAAATGATTTGCTAAGGAAAAAATACTACTAATATCAACCCATCTCAAAAGTAACAGTGTAATTTTAATACTGAAAGGGGTCGTTTGTGTTAGGTTCGAAATCGAGTAGGAGTCATACGGAAGCTAATAGTTTACAAACCAAAATGGTGATAATTCAGATAACAAAGAAAAATATAATGCTAAAAGGCATGTTATTGATATGGTTTGGTCAAACGGCCTACATATTAAAAATAAAATTGAAAACCCTAAAACCTATTAGGAGAAATCTCCCCCCTAAACAAAGACTCTTAAACGACTACATTGTAGATGCTATTATGTTATGGTATGAGAAGGGGTCTTCTATTTATAGAGTTCCAAAACCTTTCCCCCAAGAAAGAGGTTTGTCAAATATGAAAAAGTTTTATATTTTTCTTTCAGGAAAAGTAAAAGTAATTATGATATTACTTTTATTTTTCTTCTAAGAAAAATAAAATTTAAATTTGGTAAGAAAATCACGACAAAAATCCTAACAAATTTCTCCCTTTTGGCTTGATTTTCTTGGCTTAATCCACCTTCTTCATGTCATATGCATAATTTTAATTCTTCACATAATCTTCATTTATCTCTATTGTTTGTCATGCTTAAAACTGGAGCCTTTTTGGGTTAAAAATATTAGTCCTTTTGGGTTAAAAAATATTAGAGCCCTTTATAGGGTTAAAAGAGAGCAATATTTTAATTTAAAGATGTGACAACAGGATTGTTGAAAATATGATTGAAATATCTTGTCCACATGTAGTTGGACAAAAAGGTCATTATCACCAAACTAGTTGCAGCTTGATTTGAAACCGCTTTGAACCTATTTAATCTTGTCTCACCACACAATTAGACCTTTGAACCATAGGCTCTAATACCACTTGTTGGGTTCGAA
Source organism: Capsicum annuum (assembly GCF_002878395.1). NCBI lineage: Eukaryota > Viridiplantae > Streptophyta > Magnoliopsida > Solanales > Solanaceae > Capsicum > Capsicum annuum. Next base: position 30,327,427 of record NC_061114.1, read on the forward strand.
ATCGAGAGGGCGTCATGTGAAAGCTAATAGTTTACAAATCAAGATGGTGATAATTCAGATGACAAAGAAAAACATAATACTAAGGTTATATTATTGATATGGTTTGGCCAAACGGCCTACATATTAAAAATAAAATTAAAAAAAACTAAAAATTATTGGGAGTATTCTCCCTCTAAACAAAGACTCTTAAACGACTACATTGTGGATGCTATTGTGTTATGGTATGAGAAGGGGCTCTTCTATTTGTAGAGCTCCAAAACCTTTCCCCAAGAAAGAGGTTTGCCAAATATAGAAAAGTTATATATTTTTCTTTCAGGAAAAGTAAAAGTAACTATGGTATTACGTTTATTTTCCTTCTAAGAAAAATAAAACTTAAATTTGGCAAGAAAATCAGGGCAAAAACCCTAACAATTTGGTATGAGGTATAAGGTTAAAATAGTCTTGGGATAAAATGTAGGATTATTTTATCCCACATTTAATTGAAGGTATTAATTAGTATATTTACATAAAGTCACCCCTAAAGAGAGAGAGAGGTGGGGGAGGAAGAAAAAGACAAGTATGAACCTGTGAGGCTTTAATGAAAGTGCAAACAACACACACATATATCTTTGTATTTATATCTATATAACCTCTACTGGTTACAAAATGTTTGGTTAGTTAACATCGCCAAACCTCCTAAATTTTGACGCCTATTCACACTTTTGGATCTCTCTCTCACCCATGCTCCTTGCTAACATTTTTAGTCCCTAAACACTAATTGTTGACCCTTCTATCCTATACTTGGAGTTTGGTCAGTCCATTTATGGATACTTTCCCTTCCGCAAACATTGCTATTAGCCTACCCCACGAGTTATCTCAACTACTAAATCAATCTTTTATACGATGCTCAAGTCAATGGTCTGTAACGCCCCGAAAAATGGGTCCCGGAGCATCACATGGTTCTTGAGGCTACGAGTAGCCTCAAGCTAACCCTTTGAGCCATTTTCATTCAGTTCAACACAAATCAACGGGGTTTCCATAAATAACCCT
>NC_061114.1:30331455-30331904 GCF_002878395.1 Capsicum annuum
TCAAATCATTCAAAATATCACAAATATTCAACATCAACGTGCTTATAGCACACACTTTCTCAAAAAAATATAATTTTCAATGGGGATTCACGACCCAAATATCAAAATCATGATAAATATCATTCAAGATTCATGCTTTATATCTCCACACATGTAAATTCATCTTTCAAAATTATAAACATCAAGATTTCATAATAATCATCATAAGATATGGGTTCATGCTTCAAATTCATAAAGAATCAGATAAAAATCATTCCTTTATAAAGAAAATTACTTTTGGGCATAAGAACGAAAGAGAGTTCTTGTTGAAAAACTCCACATACCTTGAATGATGAACTTTAGATCGACACTTGTTTTTGAGATGTTAATCGTGCCTTTGAATGATGGTTCTTGGAGTTCTTAAACTAGGAACTTGGAATCTTGAATAAATTTGTAGAATTAATGATGAA
>NC_061114.1:30332004-30353639 GCF_002878395.1 Capsicum annuum
CCACATACCTTGAATGATGAACTTTAGATCGACACTTGTTTTTGAGATGTTAATCGTGCCTTTGAATGATGGTTCTTGGAGTTCTTAAACTAGGAACTTGGAATCTTGAATAAATTTGTAGAATTAATGGTGAACTTTGGAGGTTCTTGAAGTTCTTGAACTAGGAACTTGGAATCTTGAATAAATTTGCAGAATTAATGGTGAACTTTGGAGGTTCTTGAAGTTGGATGTAGGAGCTTATGGTTTTCTTTTTGAGGAAATTTGATGAAATATAACATATAATGTTTCTAATAGGCTTTATTATAGGGTTTGGACGGATTTTGGGTGAGGGGGATTGACCAAAACGCCCCTAAAAATCAAATAATTCTCGAATTAGTCCTTTGATGGACTGTTTTGATAGTCTGAAGTAGATCAATCACAATGTTTTACTCCGATATCCAAATTGGATGAAACTAATTTCATTAGAAAGAGGACTCTCATATATTTCCATTGATATATATTATCACACCCAGATCATTGTGTACGAGGAGCTATGATCATTTGAAGTTGACCCAAAAATTTACTTTTGATAGGCTGAAGTAGATCGATCATAACTTTTTGCTCTGATAGACAAATTGGATGAAACCAATTTCATTGGAAAGAGGACTCGTAGAGCTTTCCGTTCATATATAGTAGATTACCCAGATCATTATGTACAAGGAGTTATGATTGTTTAAAGTTGGAGCAAAAATACGCCAGGCCTCAGTACTTTTTCCTGCACGTTTTACTGTTTACTACTATCACGATTTGATTGGAATGTTCATAACTCGTCGCTCGGGTGTCCATTTTGGCTGATCCACATATCTTTGGAAATATTATTTGATACTCTTCGCAATGGTGGGTCATAATCTAAGACATTTTGCACGGAAAATTTATAATTCATTCTAGAAGATAGAACCCAACACGTTTACGCACAAAATTTTAATGAAAAATTTTTCGGGGTATTACATGGTCTCACTAACATAATTATCACTCCGCACTCATACCTCAATACCATCTCTTAATGTAGATCATGAATTATCCAAATTATTATAAATAATCTAAATAGCTCTTAATTTGCTTCCCGTATCCCCCTTTTTATCATACTTACCCAACTCCCTATCTATAAAGCAATCATAGTCACCCACTATAATGCCCCAAGTCTGCACTCCGGATGCTACACGATGTTTACAACCTCGAAGGACCACAGACTAACTCATGATTGATATCTGCTGTGAGCACTGAATAATCACACAGTAATAGTAGTAGTAGTAATAATAATAATAATAATACTGAGATAAATGCGAAAATTAGGCTAAAATCTCCATAAGGTTCACAACTAAAAACAAATACTGAATACTGATAAATGAATACTGAAAAACTGAATAAACGCATACCAAATAAACGCTTACCAAATGAATAAATCTTACTAGAAGGTGGATGAAAAAGGAAAATTTACAGTGAGTTTGCTTTCCAATTACCAAGACAAATGAAGGAACCATGCAAAGTATATAAGTAGATGTAGGTCAAGGGTTTGCCCATCAAAATCTCATTCTTCTAGTGAAAATTCTGGAAATTTAAAATTCCTCTGGATGACATGTGGCTTTCAATTCCTATCTACTGTCAGGAACCACAAGTAGAAGACATATCACGTATCTTCATGATGTCACCAACAACTCAATTCATATGGAAATACTTTTCCAGACCTATGGGGATAAATATTCAGAACCTTGAGGTGACTCAAGTAATTAATAATTGGTGGGATATGGCTGAGAAACAACGAATAAAATACATATTTCAAATTGTTCCTGCTACTATATTTCGGGATCCATGGAAGATGAGGAACACTTTGAAAGATGGGAGGAATGTGTCCAACTCAAAACTAGTGTATCAGATTATTTACTCGCTGGCATGTTCATGAAGTTAAGGAGAAAGAACTTTATATTTGTTCCTCAATAAATTATGCCTTCCAATAAATAATCTTAAAGGATAAATTAGTAACATAAGCCTTCTTATTTATGATTTCTTAAGAAGCATGTAAAGACAAAAGTGATAAGACTTATATGGGACGGAGGGTGTGATTTTTAATTTTCAATTACTAATTATTACTCCCTTGATCAACTATAAACTACTAATTACTAATTATTAATTTCCAATCTCCAATTACACATTATGAAACAATACATTATGAAAGGATAAGAAACAAGAATCCGAGCAAAATGTACAAGGATAATTACCTCCACCTGCACCAGGTTATTACCAGTCGTCTTCTGTGGCAACTATTGGGATGTGAGCAATCTTAGGTCAGTCCTCTCCTACTTCTCGTATCTTTACTTCAAGATTGATGAAGCTTCTCTGACAATTACTGTTTTCGATGATGTGAGAGATCTCATGCCTTCTGGCAAGGATGTCAACATAGGGCAATCATAAATCCCCAACCGATTAAGGGAAACGAGGTCTCCTATCCATTCTGGAATTGTTGCCAAGTTATGACATCTCATAATGTCTACTGACTTCAAGATACCTGAGAAATGTCGGAGCCAAAGAGGAAGCGACATTAGCTTGTCAAGACTGTCAACTCTGAAAGTTGAGAAGTTCCCTAGGCCTTAAAATTACATTGTTTTTTCCTTGGACAAGTCGAGCTGAGGGCAATTGTATATCCATAAAAACTCAAGTGAGGTGAGATGAGTTAGACATGTGGATAGAAAGACTAGACTTTTGCACCATTGAATAGTCAAGGATTAGAGTGACGTGAGACTCTTGAACACATCCTCTGGCATAATTGTTAGGCCTTCAATAGAATGTACAGTCAAATTATTCAAATTGCAACGAGGGGAAGGATTAGCTTCTCAATTATTAATTTCCAATTTCCAATTACAAAGAATTAGCTTCAATATCTTCTTATTTATTTTCCCCAATTCAAGTCGTTTTAGGGAAGAGAAGTAGAGCTCATCTGTAGGTATATTTGATGGTGGCATGAATTTATCATCATAACCTTCAAGTGCACCGAGATTCCATAGTAAAAGAGTTTAGAGAGAAGGTAGTTTCACAGTGGTGGAATCTTTTTGCATATATGGCAATCTTTTATATATAGATAAACAAGCTTAGGAAGCAAAAAGCCAAGATTCTCAACCATCAACCAACTTGGAAACCTTGACCCACTGTAATTTACTATTTCCAAGATTTCAATGTTTTGGTGAGGTTGTAGGGCTTCCAACTTTATCAGATCCTCATGAATTCCATATTCATTGAACGCTACGGTCAACTTTCGAAGATGTTTCATTATTTTCACTATATTTGTCGGTATTCTATCTCCAATTGCATGGGCTAGCCCCCTGAAATTAATGTGTAAGCTATTTCTGAGATCGACAAGGTCTTTAAGTCCATTCAACTTGTCACTTGCCAGACCTGACATGCAACTTTCCTTCCCTATGATAAAACTTGTCAACGTCCATAGAGACGTCAATTGGCCAATTCCAGGTGGCATATCTTCCAGGAAAGAACAATTAGTAAAATCCAAGTGCATGAGACTTGGAAACTGCCAAAGTCCTGGTGGAATATGGGTTAATGATTTGCAGCCTTTACATATCAAATGTCGAAGGCTCACCAATCTCCAAATATCTCTTGGCAAATTTTTTAGAGTAATACAATTAGTCAACTTCAAAATTAGTAGATTATGCAATTTTGTGATGGAATTTGGTAAACTAACAATATTACAAGAAAAAATAGCAAGATATCTTAGATGCTTTAGTCCACCTAAAGATTGAGGAAGAAATTCTATCTGCATATGACGTAGATGTAGAATGCGCAAATGTGTGAAATTTGAAATCATTCTTTCTAAAGTTGAATTGCTCATGACACTGTATAGAGACTCCTCATATACGTAAATAAATGTCTGTAACTTTCTATGCTTCTTATAGAATGAATTAGGAAATGCCAATGAATCATCAATCTTGAATAAACAAGAAGCATGGAGAGTTTGATCAGGGAGAATCACTGTATCTTTTTCTTTAATGATACTGAAAAACTCCCCATATATAACTTCTTTTGCGAGATCATGTACAAGATCGTGCATTTTGTAAAGATGCGGAAAAAGTTCATCTTCTTTAAAGAATGACCTTCTTAACAAATCCATGAAATATGAATATGCAACGTCCTCCGTATTGTATGTGTAGCTAGTAATTGATTGAATAAAGCCTTGAGTAATCCACATGTCAATCAAATCAAATCTATGAATTTTAAAATCCTTTGGACAGAGGGAACAATATGCAAAGCATATCTCTAATTGTTGAGGAAGGTAATTATAGCTCAATCTCTAAATGGCCATTATATGATTTCCTCCTCGTGTAATACTTGAAAAATCTTGGTTCTTGAAATACATTCACTCATCCTCCATTCTTTTGACGCGTAGAAGGCTTCCTACTGACCTTATTACAAGAATAACTCCTCTACACTTCCTCACAATTTCCTTTCCTATTTCCACCAGATTTGAATTTTTATTCTCTTTGTTAGATTCAAATGCCCATTTTTCAAACAATGTCCATGAATCTTCATTTGAAAGGTCTCCTAATTTATGTTGGTGAACACTTCCTGAAACTTCCTCCACCATGTCTGAGCGAGTAGTCACTAAAATCTTCCTTTCCTTGGCTCCACTGATCAACATATTCTTCAGGTTAGACCATTTTAAGGTATCTTCGTTCCACACATCATCGAGCACTAGAAGATACTTCTTCCCATCAAGCATTTTCCTAAGCTCATTTTGCACTGCATCTAGTTAAAGCTAATTATCCTTCTTCCCTCCTCCAGATTTGATGATTTTTTCTGCAATCATTTTCACTTCAAATACATACGAAACACAAACCCATAATTTTTTCTCAAAATTCTCCTTAATCATTTCATCATTATACATACATTGCGCAAAAGTGGTCTTTCCTAGTCCCCCAATACCAACAATTGATATAACCACGACATTCTCTTCAATCTCAGAATCTAAAAGAAAATCCACAATTTTTTGTTTATCATTATTTCGTCCAACCACTTCTCCATCAAGAACAAATTAATAGGTCTCTCTATCCAAATTCAGTTGCACTGAATAAGGCTCTAGAAGCAAAGGTTGCCTCCTTTCAACTAAGTTTAAGGAGTCCTAATCTCTTTAGGTCTCGTCGAATGGCCTTGAGAAGATGACTAATTTTTAAGATTATAAATCATAGGATTCGATTTTGCCTACCTTATTGAACAATTTTCTATGCTTAACTTCAGTAGCGATATCATCCAAGAGATCATTAGCCTCAAAGACTACTTTCTTAAGCCTTGTTATCTAGTCCCTCACCTGATGGCTACTCCCCTGCCGCTCCTCAACATCATTGAGTATTCCTTGAATGGAAGAAAGTGTGGCAAAAAACTTATGAAGCTCATTGGCTAGTCCGTAAATAGATCTTACTTCTTCAGAAATCTTATCCAGATGTAAGAAGGAGAGATCTTGAGTTTGAAGTCGATTATTTTGTTTATTTGAAGGTTCACCCATGAAGGGGGTAAAGAGATTTGGTAAAAAGGAAAAACTTTGTCCCCGATATGTGGGGTCCCTATAGGATTTTGAGTCGTGTGGAAAAGGTAGTGTATGAGCTTGACCTAACTGCAAACTTGTCATCAGTTCACCCAGTGTTCCATATATCCTTATTGGAGAAGTGTTTGGACGATTCAACTATTGTAGTTCCTCTAGAAAGCATGGATATTCAGAATAGCCTTTCATACGAAGAACTTCCAGTAGAGATTCTTGATCAGCAGATCTGTAGACTAGGGAATAAAAAAGTTTTCTTGGTCAAAGTTCTATGGCAAAATCAGTCTATTGAGGGTGCCACTTGGAAAGCAGAAGCAGACATGCGAACCAAGTATCCTTACCTCTTCTCCACAAACTCAAATTCAGCCTAAGATAACAGTTTTCCATAACATAGTTCTTTTTTAGTCTCAATTTCAGCCATGTGAATATCTTCATGTCAATTCATGCATTTGCAGATTAGTTCAGTCGCTCATTATGTTTTAGATTCAGTCATATAGTTTTGTTACAGTGGTGCATGACATTATATAGTCTTAATTCCTTAGTATACTCAGTTTAACTAGTCTCATTCGAGGATGAATGTTCCCAAGGTGGAGATATTGTAATACCTCATACTTTTCTTAGTTTTGTTCAGCTCCTAGTTTCTCAAGGGTAAACTTTAAAAGTGAATAACTCTTTATACGTGTAAAATTTTCCAGCTCTAGACCCACTAAATTGTAGATAATTGAGTCAGCTTTCCAATGATACCAATTTCACCTAAATCTGATACCAGATTAAGAAGTTATGACTCTTCTAGTAAGAAACAGTAGTTCACCGCGATTATACCGCATCGCAGTGAACCCTAAAATCCCGTTCGTCCCTTTCTAGTAGCTCACTATGATTGGCCAGTATCGCACCAGAAATTGTGACGAAGCAGGTGCCGCATCGCATTGGAGTATAATTTCCCACTCATCCTTTTCCAGTGAAGCATCGCGATAACACCGCATCGCGGTGGAGTGCAAATTCTCACTTGTTCTTTTTCTAGTGATGCAACACGATAGTGCTGCATCATTCCATAGCGTAAAATGGCACTCGTTCCTTTTCTAGTGATCCATTGCGATGACGTCGCATCGCACTGAGGCTCAAAATTGGGACTTCAGTTCCGAACTTAAAATTTCAAAGGGCAATTTACTCTTTTCCCAATCCCCCAATTCGTGAAAAACAAAGGATTAAACTTATTCTAAGACTAATACGCTCATTATTCATCAAATTTCTCTCCAAGAAACCCCATAGCTTCAAATTTTAAACCTCAAGGAATATAAATTTCACCGTTTTTTTTCCAAGATAACCCAAAATTCAAGGTTCCCAATTCAAGATCTTCAAGAAAATCTTCAAAATCACAAATAGAAATTCAAAGTCAAGCTACTTCATCAATATCATCTATTAAGGTATGTGGGATTATGAACAAGGATAATCCTTTAATTCTTGTGCCCAAAACTAGTTTTAAAGTTGATTTTTACATGAAATTATATGAATTTCAGTTTAGGGTTTATACCCACTCATCACTATTTGAATATTATGATGTCACAAGTGATTTAGTTGTTGAATTACATGTCTACTTTCACATATTTATGCGTGTGACTTTATTTTTCAGATTTAGAATTGAATTCTCAAGGCTTTCATTATCAAGCATGAACTTTATTATGATTTAACAGGAATTTGATGCATGGGTTATTAAGCCCTGGTTTGAATATTGATATTTCAAGAAAGACTATGTTTTAGGAACCCTATGATTAGTTTATATTCAGATTTTGATCAATATTTGATCTTTTGATCTCAGCTAAGATATGGAATCCACTTTACAGTTTTTATAATAGTTTAAAGTGAACAGATGCATGATTGGTTTTCATTATAAATCCTTATACTAGTTTTAAAGTGAATTTCATATAAAATGAGCATACAGATTAAAGGGGGTAGTATTTAGCACCGAGTTAGGTACGTTCAAATATTCCAGAACTACGAGCCAACGTAGGTACAGATTTAGATTATTCCCTTTTTTATATGGATGACAGTTATAGATGTGATCACTTATCTTAGGTTATACTCCTTGGCAAGAGTATGACACCTCTCCCCCAATGTGAGGTTTTTCCATAAGGGAATTAGACGTTGGACACTATGAAAACTCACATAGTATATGTCAGTTAGAAGAACATCCCTAAAGCCTAATAACTTAAGTCCTAAAATAGAACAACAGAACAGCTCCTAGAAACTAAGTGTAAAAGCTCACTAATTTACTTAGATATGGTCCTACTTAGGACTCTAATTACAAAATTTCAGCTTTTAATTTTTATATGATAAAAGTGAGTCATTCCTACACTTAGCATGCATGATTTGAAAACATATTTCAAGTACAGATTTAGAACTAAGTGTGGTGGCTCACAGCATTTATATTGTATGTTTTATCATTTATGATTTCTGATTACAGCTTTCAATTACTCAAGCCAAAGTGAGTCATTATTACTTAGCATGCATTGTATATATATATATACACATATATTCCCTCACTGTTTTACTTAAGTATTCACCCCCACATGCTCAGTACATTCTAGAAGTATTGATCCACATATATGTCTATGTGCTACATTGTTTAATAATGTAGGTTCAGGTGCTCAGTTTCAGTAGCATGAGTGATTTCGAGCATCTCTATCTACATCCCGACAGTTGGTGAGCCCTTATAGTTCGGGGACCCGGTTATTTAGTTTTCCATCTTATTGAAGTAGTTGATTTAGTATTTTTAATTCAGTTCGAGTCAGTTGGGGGTTTGTCCCAGTGGCTCTCTAGCTGTTAGTAGTAGAGGCTTGTCAGACTGCTAGTTATAATTCAGATTTTCAGTGTTGATTGTCTGGACTTTTGAGTCAAATTTTTTCAGATAATTTCATCTTAGGTTAGATAGACTTCCGTATTAATTTTATGTTTATATTTCTCTATTATGAGTTACAACTTTAGCAGAAGGCTTATAGGGTTAGCTTGAAACTACTCGTAGTCTTGAGCATCGTGTGACATCTCGGGACCTGTTTTCAGGGCGTTACATGAACAAAGAATATGTGGATATTAATGAGGTGTTAGTGGTAGTTAGTAATGGCGCTAGTTATGATAGATGAGTTGGTTAGTAGTTGGAATTGGCTGATAGTAGTCGATGGTCGTGGTGGTATTAGTATTGGCATTGACGTTAATGGTGGTGATAACGATGGATATAATTAAAATAATAAAGGTGATAGATATGGTAGCAGCTGAAAATAGTGGTTAGTAGTAATTATTATTGTGAATGGTAGTTGTGATAGTGAAGGTGGTTGGTAGTAGTGGTGGTTGGTAGCCAGGTGGTGGTTGACAATGGTAGTGGTAACAGAGGTGGTTAGTGGTGGTGAGTGATGATTATTGATACAGTGGTAGTGAATATTATCCAACACGAGAATACCTCTTAATGATTAAGACTTAGGCCTCATTTATTTACACTTAATGGGGGTCTAAATCTGAAAGATTCAGACGTTAGACCATTAAGTGCATTCATTTTTTTCATTAAGATTTTGACTCTTAAGAGGTCTTAATCATTCAGATCTGAAACTAAGTCTTAATCATTAAAAAGTATTTTTGTGTTAGAAAATATTCATCACCACTTTACCCATAATCATCAGTCACCGCCATAACTACCTCTACGACCACCACCATTGTCAACCACCACCTTGCCACCAACCACCTCCACCATTCATAATCATTAATACTACTAACCGCTATATTCAGTCGTTATCATATCTACCACCTCTATAATTTTAATTATATCTGTCACTATCACCACCGTCAATGCCAACACCACCACCATCATCAACCACTATTGGTCAACCCTAACAACTAACTAATGCATCATTATAACTAGCGTCACCGCAAACTACCACTAACACATCATCAACATCCATACATTCTTCGGTCACCACCACCATTATCACCGGTGTCGCCACCTCTACCATCATTTCAATCACTATCATCGCTACAATATATTTCTATTAATAATCATATCTAACATCATAGGTAACAACATCCCCAACTACCACCAACACATCATCAACCATCATGCATTCATTTTTAAGCTATCACAATCAATACCTCCAACTACTAACATCAACCAACTTCACATCACTGCCACCACAACTACCAATCACCACCATCACAACAATCACTACAATACCAAACATCTCTATCATCACAACTATCACCACCAATATTACTAATCACTAACATCAACATTACCACCACCACCACCATTACAAACTATCTCCATTATCACTAACAAAAATATAAATATTTTTTTAATCAAATAATAATTTTATTGTATTAAATTAAATATTTTTCTAAAATATAATTATTCTTTACTTGAATTATATTTCTTATTATATATGCAAATAAATAAATTTTACATATTCAGATATTGAAAAAAAATAGTGTTAACTATGCAGATTTCAGATCTGAAGATAGACAACATCTTAATCATTCAGATATGTATTCAAATTCTGACGTGTGAATCTTAATAAAAACAAACGCAGCCTTAGTTTCAGATCTGAATGGTTAAGACCTATTTAGACCTATTAAGAGCCAAAATATTAATGAAAAATAAATGTACTTAATAATCTGAAGTCTGAATCATTCAGATTCAGTCCTCCATTAAATGCAAATAAATGAGGCCTAAGACAATGACTATAAAATGCAAAAAATAATAGGATATGCATTTAAAATATAAAGCCAATATTACATAACTAGAGATAAAAATTTAATTTTAATATAATCTTATTGGGTTATTGGTTTAACCGTTAACTAAAACCTTAAAATTAGAACCGAACCGATATCCCAATAAAAAAATTAAAACCGTTTAAAAATCATTAACTCAATAACCCAATACGAATAAACTAATAAAAAAATTCCTTTTGGTTTATCGGTTAATTTGATTTTTGTATAACCCTACTCCTGACCGCGAGTCAGGATCCGAGTTCGGATTGAGGTAGAGAGTCGAGATCAGGCCTCGTGAGTCATGTCTTGAATCAGGGTTGAGATTGGACCCCGGACTCAGGCCGGGAGTGTTAGTTTTAGTATTAGTTTTATCAGTACTAATGATCATATTATCCTAAAATAAACTCATTTATTTCTATGTTAAGAAATACATAATAGTATGGATGTCTTCCACCCTTTTTTAATATTGTATAAAATTCAATATTGTACAATTGTTTGTAGTGTGCAAAATTCAACATTGTACAATTGTTTGTAGTGTACAAAATTGACCAATTCTAATTGGTTGTAATGTAAGAAAATTTGCCTATAAAAGGCATGTATTTATTTCATTTTGATGGATATACAACAATACATAATAAAGAAGATTTGCAATCTATTTCTTTGTTTCTTCCGTTATTTTATAACACATTATCAGCACGAGACTCTGCCAAATAAAGTGAGATTATAAATCTAAAGGATTTCAAGATTATTAATTTCTTATGTTATTTGTTTCGGCGAACATACACCAAAAGGTGAGATATGAAGTTTCACCATAAAGTTTAACTCTAACAATTTAATTAAGTTTGAAGGATTCAATGATATGGTTGTACAAAGGTATAACCAAAGAATTGGTTAAGTACGTGAGGTACGTATCAAAAGTCATAATTTCCTATATATGTTTGTCTTTAAAGATGCTTATTTATTTACAAATTTCATATATTTTGTTTGTTTAAAGGGAAGTGTATTTAAAGGTCTGTTATGAATTTTGTTGTATAATTTGACATATTATGCCATTGATTATAAGATGGTGGATTCAAGTTTCATCTCATTAAAAGGGTAAAACATTGAGTTAGAATTCCAATGAGCCATGATAAAATATTGGGCTTAAATCTCATCAATTTATGCCTAAGACGACTTTATATGGATAAGACATTAAGATTGGATCTCAATACACCATATTGATAATATTATGATTGCTAAGGTTGTAAGGCAAAATAATGTCTTTTACATAAAAAGTCATGAAACATGTACCATTAAATATGCTTCATTGTTTGAACTGAATGTGGTAACGGTGTATAATAAGTCTGAAAGAAGACGAATAAAAGAACACAAGTGATTGAATTTATGAATATGAATATAGGCGTACCAAGGATAAAATCTTTTATTACATTATATGCACGCCCCATGAAGGAACAATATTTTGAAAGAAATTCTAAGCTATCATAATTTGATAGGCTTAAGACATCATTATATTTCATTCCTGTGGAATGAGAATTTTGATTGTTAAAGTTACAGATCCATTCCCTGGGGTGAATGTGATAGAAGAACACCTCCATAAGAGGTAGAATAATTGAGAAGAAATATTATGAAATATACTCCAAAATAGCAAACTTGAAAAATTATTCATGTTCTAGTAAATCTGAAATTTACTAAATAGAACTCATATTACATGGTAAACTTGGAGTTTACTAGTACAAATTTGTTCATAAGTTGGCACGAACGATTTTGTCATCTCGAAGATGTGAATATTGAATATTACACAAAAGATATATTAAAGAATTAGAAGGTTATATTTTTCGAAGAATATTATGAGTTCTCAAATGATCCTTCAAAAGATGAAGGTAATTTTTGCCACTAGTGAGCATGCTACGAAAGGTCATTGAACATGTGATTATCGTGTAACCTAATCTAATATAAATTTTATAAATCCTGCATCAAAATAAAGGAATATAAAGGATGGCACACTTGACCTTTCAATATGATGTTGAGGTCTGTCATGTAAATATAATAAATTTCATAGCGTGAAAATGACCTTCTAATGAAAATTTATGAAGCATGTAACTATGATTATAATTCATTCCTTGAAGAGAATGAGATTTGTGATAAGCATCGTTAATGCTCAATCATTCTTGAAATAAACGTGTCAAGATGAGATAAAAATTATTAATAAGAACATGCTGATGCATGGTTGGATAAATGTCACATCTCACCTCTAAGAAAGGTTTGAAAAGAAAATTATTTTGACATAAATGACCATTGATCGTGTACTTTTAGTATGGCATAAATATTTTTGATATAATTGTCAAAGGGTAAAAGCAAGAAACAAGTCTTGCCTATATAATATTTTATGATTATTCCTTGAATGAGATGTTCACCATATAAATGGTGTGTGAAATGTGTGTAGTACACGAAATTAATTGAGAGCTCCAAAGGAATTTTAGTGTTACTATCTGGAGAAATACAATTATTCATAATATTGGGTTTGTAGTAAGTCTCGAAAGAAACTTATTAAGTTTCAAAGACATTACCAAAATAAATTATATTGAGACTATAAATAAATGAAAGATGTTATATCTTCATATTACTACAATAGGCGCGGGTTATAAACATTTACGTAAAGGCTATCCGCATTTTTTTCTTATTTGTAATACACAAATATGAACATGATGACAGAATCACATGCAACACTAAATTAAAATTTTATTTATATATATATATATATATATATATATATATCAGTTGGCATGATGGTTGACCATCCCAATTCCAAATGTGATGCAAAAATAATTGAGAATTAATGTGGTTATATATTGAAGAAATAAAAAATTTGTTCACGAATTCTCCTGTGCTACTTGTTCTCACAATGAATTGATCATTATACCAGCTAAGGTTGGAATTATATTTCCTAAAATTTTTGAAACATATAAAAAGGTGAATATGGTCCTGTTCGCCTACCATGTGGACCGATTACTATTATATAGTTTAATAGATGCATCTATGATATGGTCACATATGCTTTTCTATTAACTTGCAATTTGATTTTTGCAAAGTTGTTTGCTCAAATTATTAAATTAAGAGCACAGTTCCAAACTACAAATTATGTTGATAATGTTGGTTGGTTTAGTAGAAATTGTATGCCTCTAATTCTAGCTAAATTATTAATTATGAGAACAAATCTCCCAAAAGAAATTTGATATGAGATATGTCATTCAAAATATAGAAACATTCATATACATCAAGCCAACAAGGCTCCCCTATTACTATTGGTTCAAGATCAAGAATCAGATAAATTTTATCTAAAAATTTTGATGTGTGGCATATGATGCAATTGCTTCATCACAATGCACAAATATGAATCCCAAGATAAATTTTGAAAATAAATGTTAGATTTCCTAACATTAGGGAGAGAGTTGAATAACAGTTGAAAATTATGCATGAAATGAATTATCTAAATCCTTATAAAAAATGTATATGTGAACTTGAAGTTCAAGAGATATTCATTTGCAAAATGTTGCAAACTAATTGTCAGATATGTTTGCTAACCCTATATGATAATTCAACTGTAAAATATTCCAATAAAAAGTCTGTAAAAGGACAAAGTCTATGACACACCTGAAGCGTGATAGACCAATCGGTTCCAAAGATAAAACTCCTTGAAGAAGGAAAGAAGCAAATGATCAAGATGGTCATGATAATAAGGCAAGTGCTTTAGCACCAATATAACACTTCATAAAATCTTGGCAAAAGTTCAGGTACCCGAATAAGTAATGAAAATGAAGAGAGCTTCATTAAGCTATGCCTTACTAGAACCGATATCAAACAATCATCGATGATATCTTTAATATAATATAGCGCCCAACATTATAAATAATATTGAGGATCTTGGATACAAATCTGTCAAAGAGTATGGGCAGATAAATTATTGGCCAAATAAAAGTATATAATTCAAGTAGTTTATTTCACTTGAAAAGTGAATATTTGGACCCATAATCCAAAGATCAGAAGTATAATGTCAGTGGGGTATAAATGATTTACTATGCGAAAGTAAAATTTGTAAGATATAAAGTATGACTTGTGCCTTGGGGCATAAAGATTTCACAAAGTTCCTGGCTTTATTGTAGGAGAATTATTCTCCTGTGGTGGATGAAATAAAGTTTGTTTCAGTCTGACAATATTGAAAAAGCTTGAATACATATAATAAATTATTATCATGTCCAGCTAGATGACAAGAGTTATATGAAAATCCTTGAAGGATTTAAAATGTTATAAGGTGATTCTATTGGATGCCCCATGATTATAAAGATCGCTTGACTTGAAAACAGATCAATTTTGATCTCATGAAAATTATTGGTAAGTACTATGTTTTGGTGAAGTTGGTGCACTTATGAATTGCGGAGCATCATTTATAAGAATAAAGTGTGTTTTAAATTATACGGGTATAATACGCGCGCTGCACTCTTTTTTCTTACCTGAGGTTTTATCCTATAGGATTTTCCTGGCAAGGTTTTTAATAAGGCAGCTAATAATGCATACTACTGGATATATACTCGGAGTGTTTGACAAATGAAATATTTGTACATTGATGAACATACGTTGAAAATACATTAAAGGATGCATCTTGATAAGCATAACACTTATTTGATTTGCAGTCCAGACACTTGAAGATGTCATAGATGAAATGCTGAATATTGTCACTTGACAAAATTTACATGAAAACTTGTTAAGGATTCAAAATATTTGAAGCATATAAAAATTTCTGAGAAACTTATCTATAATCCTTATATTGCATAAATCTATAATTTAAAAATTATTGGAACTCTTGAAGAGTTTTCAAAAGCAATGGATTATTTGATGACATGAGAAATATGTCGAAATGAATTGGTTATGAAGTACCATATCTTAATGCAATTGATGTACTAATGTATCCTGCAAATACTACAAAATCTGATATAGCCCTTTTCAGTTAATTTGTTAGCAAGGTATAATTCTGCTCCTACTAGGAGACATCGAAATGGGATCAAACACATGATCTTATTTTATTCTGAAGATTGCAGTCCTGATCTTGTTGATTATATTGATGCTGGGTATTTTTTTAGCGTGCATAAATTTTCGTCTCAATCATGCAATATGTTAACATGTGGTGATACTGTCATATCTTGAAGATATACAAAACAGTCTATCTAGCAGTTCATTAAATCATGCTGAGATAATAGTTATTCCTGAAGCAAGCCAGAAATGTGTATGGTTGAGATCCATGATACATCTCATTCGAGAAAAAATATGGTCTGGAATGCAACAAAGTACCCACTATTTTATATGAAGATAATGCAACATGCATAGCATAATTAAAGTGTGGATTCATAAAGGGAGATAGAACGAAACCCATTTCGCCAAAACATTTCTACACACATGAACTCCAAAAAAATGGTTATATCGACGTGCGACAAGTCCGTTCAAGTGACAATTTAGCAGACTTATTCACCAAAGGATTGCCGACCTCAACATTTGAGAAGATGATATACGAGATTAGGATGCGACATCTTCGAGATGTTGAGTGATGTTTTAATCAGGGGGAGTAAATACACACTGCACTCTTTTTTTCTTAGTCAAAATTTTGTCCCATTGGATTTTCCTTAATAAGGTTTTTAATGAGGCAGTTGAAAAATAAAATGTATATTACAAGATATAAATTATTAGAGTTTCTTTTTATTTCGTGTTAGACATCCAAGGGGGAGTGTTAAGAAACACATAATAGTATGGATGTCTTTCACCCTTTTTCAATATTGTACGAAATTCAACATTGTACAATTGTTTGTAGTGTACAAAATTGATCAATTCTAATTGGTCGTATGTAAGAAAATTTGCCTATAAAAGACATGTATTTATTTCATTTTGATGGATATACAACAATACATAATAAAGAAGATTTGCAATCTATTTCTTTGTTTCTTCGGTTATTTTATAACATTCTATTATATATAGAGAGAAAAACAAGAAACAATCAAGGGCAGTTTTGTCAAAGAAAACTGCATTCTTTGCTTATGCCGTAAGCTTCAAAATTTGTTCATAAACTTTTAATGGCAAAAAGGTCAAGCTTTTAATTGCCCACAATGTGTTGCTTTTACGAGTTCAAATAGTAGATTATCGGACTAATATCTTCATAACAATAACAATGATGAAAACGAAAAAAATAATTTTCTAGTCTTTTACAAATTTCTTTTAGTTTTATGACCTTTTTTACAAATGATTTTTATTTTTACACTTGAGAGATCTTATTTTTATATACAAAAGATTTGAAATTTTTTTTTTTCTACTCAAGTTAGAAAAGAGCAAGAGAGCATTTTACCTGTGTTTGTTTCACAAAGTATAATAGGTTCTAAGCTCTGATAATCTATATCTATATATAATTTATATCTATATCTATATCTATAATTTATAATTTATATCTATAATTTATAATTTATTTTTATAATATATTAAAAGTGTAAAGGGTCTTAAAAATGTTATTTGAACTTTTTGTCTTTCATAAAAAGTTCATACTTGAGACAAAATCATCTTTTTTTATTTTTTAATTATTATAATATTTAAAATTAAGGGGTCCTTGGTAAAAGAGAAATATTTTATGTAAACTTTTTCTTAACACAAAAACCAACAATAAATAATTTCTTTTTCGAAAAGAAAAAATCTTTTTTTAAGAAAAGTTTTTTTGTATAAATCAAATCTTTCATGATAATTTGTAATATTTTCTACGTAACTTTTGAAGATATAAATTTCATGAAAAAATTTAAAGTTTTCACATCGGAATTCACTGTCATAACAATGCCATAAATTGAAAGTTTATTACAAATTGAGGAGCTAATATATACGTTTTTTTGGTAATTTGTTAGCCGTGACCTCCATTTATTCTTCTCTTTCTTCCGCCATTCAATTTAGTTCTGCTTTTTATAATTCCTGAAAATCTTTTCGGCCGTTTCTTCTACATTGTTGTCATCATGCATGTGACTTTGTTTTACTATTAATTTTTAAATAAATTTGTTTATATATAAATCACTTTAAAATAATTTTCTTTAACTAATTAATTAATAAAAAAGGATCAAAAATATTTTTGAATTATTTAAAATGGAGCAAAAATATCATTCGTTAGTTTTTTGGCTCCAAAATACTCCTCCGTTAAATTTATGGATCAAAAATATCCCTCTCTCTAACGGAATGACACCAAGATCGCCATGTGGGAAAAAACACCAAATGACTAGTCCACATCAGCGTCCACATGGAAAATCACCTCATTCTCGATTTTAATGTTCGACTCAACCATTTAAAACTTTACTTATTTTAGATATATTGTTGTTGGTTGAGTGTTGGAATTACCAGTCTCATATAGTTGTATTGCGGTTGCGGTTTGAAGTAGAAAAGAAAGTAGATGTTTGTTTAAAACGTGTCGTCTGAGGTGAGGGACACCTCTTGCTTTGTTCATAGATTTCTTGGAACTAATAATAATTTCTTTTTTTTTTTTAATTTGGTTAGATAATGGTAGCTGTTAAATTTAGAAACTCACTTTAGTTGTTAAGTGTTTTCATGGGTGTCATGGATCGGACAAAGAAGATGTTATTAAAGAAGGTCCAGTCAATCATCCTATTGCTGAGGAGGCAAATGAACCCATTCTTAACAATGAATCTGTGAAAAATAAAGTTTCTAGCAAGAGGAATTAGGAAAGTACACCAGATGATCGCATGAGGCAAATACGGTGAATGTTTGTATAGATAAACAGGAAAGAAAAATCTCTGCAGATACTTCTATTTCACATTCCAGTGTTGTGGAGAGTCAGGTTGATACAAATAACGGAGGAAGAAAAATTCTTTTGTTGAAAGCACACCAAGTTCTTCACTTGCTAATAAAGATGAAAATGATCAAGTTCTCATTCCAAGGAAACTAAAATCGTTAAACAGTGAACAAGAATACTCCGAAGCTAAAATGTCTGATTTGAGTGAAAAGAAGACTTAATTGTGTGAAAGTGGGGCTGACTTGGACTGACCATGTGGCATTTTTTGTCCACATGGCATACTTGGTGTCATTCCGTTAGAGAGAGGGGTATTTTTGATTCAAAAATTTAACAGGGGGTATTTTTAAGTCAAAAACTAACGGAGGATATTTTTGCTCCATTTTGGATAGTTAAGGGGTATTTTTGGTCCTTTTTCGATTAATTAATGATAGTTATCTTTTTATTTAGGCTTTAATAGTATTTATGACTAATAAATTTACTTGTGATTTGACGTAAAAAAAAATTAAAAATTTATTATTGGTATATTTTTGAAGTTTACAATAAGTAAATTATCATGTATTATTGGTAACAATTGACAACTGAGAAGTTTTTTTGTGAAATTTGAAATAGCTTATGATTGAAGAGAAAATTTGATTCTGCTTTGAGATAAGTTTTCTAAAGTTTTAATATGTTCTTGATGTTTACGATCTTCATGTATCATTTATGAGACTACACTAAATATGTTGTTGTAATTTGAAAGTACTAAACTGAAATTTTTGACAAATGCAAAATTGGGGGGAGTCTAGGAACACTATGTCTTTCGTTAGTATTAGAATTCTAAGTTTTAGCTTAAAATAATTAAAAAATAAATAAATAAGTATACAAATTACGGCTTGCAAACTGTATTAGTGCTTAATTTATTTAAATAAAATTAAAATATTAGAAAACTATAGTGAATCTTTGTTGAATACTTGTACTATTGATTAAACTTTTTTTTTTTGGGACTACTTACAATATGCACAAAAACACATTAGTTAGTCATATATTGGGTCTCATTTATTTACTAAAAGTTTTGGGTATTGTTGATTTTCTTAAGCTTTAAATGAAAATTATATTTCATTACATTGAATATATTTTTGCGATTTGAAAATATTAACTTGAAAGTTTTGGCGATGCAAATATTAGAGTATTAGCCTTTACTATAGCCTAATTGATCTTGAATAATTTTTTTGTTTTGTATTTGCATTTCAGATAGGAATGAGGTTTCTGTAAATTTTTGTTAGGTTATCTTTTTTTTTTATATATTATTATTATTTATTGATGTCAGATGTGCTTGAAGACAAAATCTACTATAATAGCTAAGACATATTTTCTTTTATAATATTTAAGTAATTTTTATAAAATTAAACTCTTTGAATTGAGTTACATGTCTGGGGCACATATCCGAAACTAGTAAGATAATAAGATGTTGTGGCTAATTTCATTCGTTAGGGTAAAATATAGTTGAATTATTTGGATTCTGTATTCAAGCAAAATGGATACAAAAGATTCATGCAACTAACTCAAATTAAGGCATAATTTATTAATGAAAAAAATACATAAATATCTCTTCAACTTGCCCTTCACGCATTTCTTCAACAATTTTTGAAGCTTGATTATTTTTCGTGAAACGCTAATCAGCAATATCATGTCCTATAAATCAAATCCAGAATAACCAAACAGTATTTTCCAGATAAGAAATAAATTCTATTCCAATTTATTTATATGTAAAGCAAAAGTTGGGACTCTCTCCCATGTTTACCTCCATGTAGAAATTAATTTTTTAGTGAGTGGAAAAAATTTACTTGAAATCTAATCAAAATCACCTTTTTTTGTCAAATGAAGAAAAAAAATTACAAATTAGCTACAAGTCAAAATCACTTTCAAGTTTTTGTACAAATTGTACTTATTTCATGGTGATTTTTAAGTTTTGCCCTCAAATATAGTGGGTTTTAATTTATTTTTCTTTCGACTATTTATTTAATGCAATCTTTGAGTCAAAATATCTTAAATATGATCTAATTTACTCAAAACATAAGTTTAGAGAATTTTTATGGAGGAAAAGAAAAAAATTACTATCTTTTTGAATTTTTTGTGTGAAAAGTAAAGATATCTTCTCAAAATACCATAAACTAAAATTATTTTGTAAAGGGGTAGAATACAAGTTCTCCCACTTAGGGCTAGACATATTTTGGTTCAAACCGAAAAAATTAAAAATTAAATAAAAATTTAGTTTTGATTTTGATTTGCTTGGTTTTTCGAATCGGTTTTGATTTCAAATTTTAAAAATTCGATTAAATAGTTCGATTTTCGATTTTTTTCAAAAAAAAAATGGTTAAACTGAAAAATTGCAATTATATAACTAGTTTATATATATATATATATATATATATATATATATATATATAAGTAACCCAAACCGGCAAATGTCTTACGAGTTATGTCGCTAATCCTAGCTTATTTCAACACTGATTGACGATTGTTAACTTATTTTGTGGACTGGTTATGTAAACTTATGCATAATGAAGTTATGTATTATATTAAACTTATGGTATTTTCATTTCATTTCATCCATGTTGAGTTACTTATATTTGGGAATGAAAATAGTTTTGAAAAAAATTATTTTTCTAAAAGAATCACCAATTTTAAATGTCAGTCATGACAAAAAAGGCTGACTACTTTAATTTTCAAAATTGAAATAAAAATTTGAAATAACCAAACCGAATTTCTAGAAATTAAACCAAATCGAATTTATTTCGGTTTGGTTATGGTTGCCATTTTTGTCAATTTAAAAATAAAAAAGTCGAACCGACATTAAACAACCAAACAGAACAAATCTAATGCCCACCCCTAATCCTACTTGTGGGTTATGAACTTTTTAAGGCATAACATTGTAAGAGTAAATTGAGGGAATGATATGTTATTTTCGGATAGAAAATCTGTATATTACAATATTAACTTCAACATTAAATTCAAGAACAACTTCAAGAACTACAATGAAGTTCTAACAACTCTATACACAAGTTCAAATGAATAATCAAATGAACTATCAAAATGAAGTTTGTATCAACTTTAAGAAATGAAGATGAAGCAGAAAAAGAATAGAATCAAGTCCACCGGATTCATGATGTGTCCTTAAGGAATTTATGTTAGAATTATTTATTTTATGTGGACTTAACATTAACTTTTTATTACGTTAAAGTAAACCGGGTTGATTTTATTAGTTGGTGGACAAGACACAGATTGTGTATTCAAGCGGATTTCATATGGGCCTGTATCCATTTCATGTTATTGGTGTGGGTTGGCAATAGTGTTGGCCTATAGTAGACCTGTGAGCCCATAACGGGGGGTGCACTAGGTTAAGGATTTTAAGCCTATAAATATAAGGCTAGGTGTCACGCCTCAAATCCTATTGGGGCGGACTGGCACCCGTAACCGAGGAGGCCCGGGAGAACCAGCTCATAACCTTAT
>NC_061114.1:30356639-30449679 GCF_002878395.1 Capsicum annuum
TGGTATATCAATGAAACGTTTTGGAGTCATTAATAGCACATGGATCTTGTTTGAGTAACCGGATGCCTTCTGACATTTATTAGTGCAATAAACATGTAATATTTGGAAGACAGGTAAGTATTGGAATGTCTTGACATCTTGTAGGGTGGAAACAAGTTCATTGATAACGTAGGACATCATACAAAACCATTATGGATCACATGTTACTAAATAACTTTGGAAACTTTCTTAATAGAATAATTGTTCACTTTCATGCCAAAGATATGGTATAGAGTATGCTTTACATACCTGACTGTCAACCTTCAATACTAGTCCCAAATGGACTTCTCGTCTTTTCAGATTATTTATCTACAATGAACATATATAGTAATCTAGTATTAGCGACCAAATGTCACAATTCAATTATTTGAATTCACCAAACTAGTGGTTAAGTAGTAAGCCTTAATTACACCATAAAGGGTGTCACTTTAACCGTCTTATACTCCAATTACATTCACATGCCATGCACATTCATACAACATCCTCCAATATCAATTTTGGATTTATTTATCCTTCCAACCAATCCATTAAACCAAATTAAGCCATACACATAAATAATCATCAATTCAATAGTATATCACCATATTCACCTTCTATAACTCAATTACCATATCCACCTTCCACAATTCAATACAACCAAACCATGCAAAATAGTCCATAACCCTATTTTCATCACCTTTCAATAACAAACAATACATATAGTCCTCTATCACACATATACATATGGAAGAGAACAAAGGCAAACAATATTCATACCTTCGAATTCACCTCTTGATTATGCAATCCTGTTTGCACAAATAATAGGTGCCGTTCGAAGCTCTCGAGATGACAAACGCAGTTATCAGATTACTTTGGAATTTCTACGGTTGAATCAAAAGTAATTTAAAGGTCAAATTTGGCTAGGGTTTGTTCTTTCTCAATGATTGATGATGAAAATGAGTTTTTGAACTCATATATATGTATATATACACATATTCCAGTCCATAATATAATAGGGAATGACCAAAATGCCTTTAAAATTTAAATAATGTCAAATCTGTCCTTTGGTGGACTGTTTTGATAAGCTAAAGTAGATCGACCATAACTCTTTGCTCCGATATCGGATTTGGGTGAAATTGGTATCGTTGGAAATATAACTCAAAGGAATTTCATTTCATATAAATTAGGCCACCCAGTTCGTCTTGTACAAGGAGTTATGGTCGTTTGAAGTTGACCCTAAAAATCCGTTTTGATAGGCTGAAGTAAAACGAGTATAACTCCTTACTCAGATGTTGGATTTAGATGAAACCAATTGCATTGTAAAGAAGACTCAAATATCTTTCTTTTTATAGGTCGCAACTCTCCCGGTTCATTATATTAAGGAAGTTATGATCATTCGAAGTTGACCCAAAAATTCGGCTGGCCTCAGTAGTTTGTGTGCAGGAAATTTTCCTGCACATTTACTATTCCCAAATATCGTGACCACCATTTTATAGTTTCGAACGTGCTCGATTATATCTGAACCTATCCGTTTTTGAAAATCTTTATATCATTGGAAAGCTTATTCAATAACCTTCGTATGGAACCATCGATGGGCAAATTCCGGTATAAATAAAATAAAAAAATTAATTCCATATAAATAAGACCAATACACGTACTTGAATACGCCAATACATGTACTTGAATATGGGGTGTTACACTAGGTCCCCTCTCTTGACTTTAACATAAGACGTATTCCCATAAGCTGCCAGCCATCATAAGCAAAGGAGAGTAAGAGTCAGGCTTGTTCGTTTTCGGTTACGTGATATAATGACGGACAAAGGTACGCACCTTTTCTCTCGCATATTTCGCTACTTTATAGGTGTTCTTGGTTTATTTGAATCTGTGGTGTGTCTCTCTATTGATTTAACACTTAGTATCAGAGCTTTTCACATAGATCTTGAACCCTATTACTCAATTCATGAAAAAACTAATTAAAAATAATAATAGTGACGCACTCTATCTTAAACCTAAACCTGAAACGATTTTCCTTTTCCTTTTGGCTGCTGACTTTGTTCCGATTGTTGCACACTACTTTATTCTATATTAAAAAGGGTGTACATATGATTAAGAGTCAGCCGATAGCCTAATCAATTAGATTTGGGAAAGTGGATGAAATCAAATCAATTAGATTTGGTTTTAGAAATTATGGCGTATTTTTCAAGTTCTGGGGGTTATTATTGTGGGTAATGAAACAGTTGTTTCCGTTCGATGTGGAAATTAATCAACGAAGTGTTGTTAGTTTTAAAAAAAATTATCTGGAGTTGTAATTGCAAAAAAAAATGATTGTCTTCATTGATAAAGTTTTTCGTTGCTTTATACCTTATCAAAAGTAAATAAATATGTTTTAAAGTGTATTGATAGTATTTGCAAATTAAAATTATTTCACAATTTTTTCACTATCTTGAAAGGCGAAACCGTACTTTAAACGACATGATGAGAAGTATGATGAGT
The DNA here is from genome assembly GCF_002878395.1 of Capsicum annuum. Lineage (NCBI taxonomy): Eukaryota > Viridiplantae > Streptophyta > Magnoliopsida > Solanales > Solanaceae > Capsicum > Capsicum annuum. Next base: position 30,359,151 of record NC_061114.1, read on the forward strand.
AGATCTAACTTACCTGAGTTCCTATGGGGTGAAGCTATTAAAACATCCATGTACATTCTTAATTGTGTCCCTTTCAAGTCACTCCCTAAAATCCTTTTTGAGTTGTGGGCAAATAGAAAAAACAATTTAAATCATTTTCGATTTTGGGGACCTCCTGCGGAGGTAAAGATATATAAAATTAAATCTAGAACCTCGTGTTATTTTTTCATTGGTTATCCAACTCATTCTAAAGGATACAGGTTCTACTGTCCTATTGAATCTTAAAATGCAAAATTTTGTATATGTGGGACTATCCTAAACTCTGTAGGCATAAATTTATTGATTAAACAAGCATTTAAGGTATTTAATTTCGTACATGAGATGAATTTTGAAATTGTTGAAGAGCATGCATTGTAAGCCCCATTTTATGATGAAATCTTATATAAACTATGAGGTTGTTTTTCCTAAACTTGAATTATTTTTATGTGTACATGTGTTATTAGTTTGAAAAGTTATATGAGAGCATGATTTGCATGATTACCTCTCTTGTTATGAAATCTATTGTCCTAACAATATTATGGATTGTTATTATTTTATGAACAAATGAGAGAAGTTTTTCTTGATTTACAAATGCTCATGTTTCCTAATAAAGAATTTGCATGCGATTGATGAAAGAGATGACCATCGTATGATAAAGTATTGAAAAGGGAGTAGTTTGCATAAGTTTTCATATGTTTTGAAACAAAAACTCTCTTTTATGATGTTTAAATATTTTGGGGGGTCATTAACATGCTTTTGAATAAAAAGAGCTATGGATATGATGTGGTATGAAATGAATGACTTGCAAATCTGGGTATGAAATAAATGACTTGAATTTGGGACTGTTGCATAAAACTAAACATTCATTAAACAAAGTGTTTGATATGAAAGATCTAGGAGATACACCATTAGTTCTGGGCATTTGGGGCTTTCACAAAAGGCCTTTATTGATCATATTTTGAAAATATTTCAAATGAAAAATTGTAAGCTCGGAGATGTACCTGTGGTGAAAGCTGATAAGCTAATCTTAGATTTGTGTCCCAAAAATGATCTTGAGAAAGATTCTACGAAAGTGCCTTATCCAAGTGTTTTCTGCTGCATTTCTTGTTTGCGGAGTGTTAATTTAATTTATTTTTTATATTGGTTGAAGTAAAGTCGACTAAACTAAAGTCTTCTTAAGAATGTGTTTTGGCGGCTATGTTATTAAAGATTCATTCATTTAGTTAGTTCCATATGCTTAGATTAAATACTATAAAAAGTTATTTATTTTATGAAATTTAAAAAAAATTAAGTTATTGTTTATAAAAGATGTTGAATTGTTATTTATTTTATTTGGATTTGGTTGATTTGAATTGTAATTAAATCAAATTTATAATATTTTTAAATGTGTGGTTACTGACTGTGTCATGTGAGCAAATTAAGCAATGGCATGTTGAATCCCTAAGATTGAATTTGTTTTGTAAATTAGGGTAAATAGTGTACACCAAAGTGATTTATTTTCTTTGTTTTATGAGACTTATTTAATCTATTTCGAGAGATATCACTAAGTTAGAACATATAATATTCTGCCAAAAGGAGATTTATTGTGTGTTTTAAACTAGTATTGTGATGAGCCTTATTATGTGAAAGTATTTTGATTTTAGTAAATTTATATGCCCAAAGGGGATAGGTTTCTAATATTAAAAATATTTTCTTGTCCTGCCCAAACGGGGGCTACTTGTTGATGCTACGGAACTCATTGTTGTGATAAGATTATTATTCTTATGCTTTGCTATTTTGATAAATTTATTCATGTTATTTTGTAAAGAGTTACCATTTATTTGAACAATAACGATGTTGAAGCTGTGGTTCTGTCGGGCTCTAACTTCAAGCGATGGAAAGAAGATATTAAATTTACTTTGGGCATGGCTGACATAGATCAAGCTTTGCGTGAGGATGAACCTCTAGCTCTCATTGATTCTACTATAGCTGCTGAAAAAGAATTTTATGCTAAGTGGGAGAGATCAAATAGGCTATACATCCTTGCCTTTAGGAGGGCGATTGTTGAGCACCTCAAAAGTGGCTTCCCTGAAACTACCAATGCCAAAAAGTTTCTTGCCCAAGTGGAGGACAGGTATCTTGTATCCAATAAGGTTGAGACTGGAGATATAATGAATAAATTTATAGAGATGAGGTATGACTTTACTGGGGTGTTAGAGATTACATACTTAAGATGGTCCACATTCAGTCCAAACTGAAAACTCTTGAAATAACTCTTCCCGATATTTACATTGTTCACTCTGCTCTTAACTCTTTGCCTGCTGAGTTTAACCAAATAAAAACTACCTATAATACTCAGAATGAATCTTGGTCAATCAATGATCTCATCTCCAAATGTATTGTTAAAGAAGAAGAAAAATAAAAGGGAGAAGGGTGAGATTGCCATGTTTGCTTCTCATGATTCCAAAGTAAGCTCTTACAAGGGACCTAGGAAGTTTGAAAGATCTAATAATCATACTTTTAAGAAGGAGTCAAAAGAAGGTAATCAACTAGCTATTGTTTGTTCTAAGTCACACTTTGTAGATGTCCCCATTAATTCTTAGTGGTTTGATAGTGGAGCTACTGCTCATGTTGTCATTTCCTTGTAATGGTTCAAAAACAAAAGGAGCCCAAAGAAAACAGAGTCAAGAATTAGAGTGGCCATAGATGTCTAAGTTGAAGTAGAGTTCATAGGAACTGTAGTTTTAGACTTAGAAACTGGTTATAAGTCTATTCTTGAAAACACTCTCTATGTACTATCTTTTAGACGGAATTTGACTTCTATTCCAATTTTAGACAGATTTGGTTATGGTTTTAATTCTCCTAAAGTTAATTTGCTTTTAAACTCCCGAGCTATTGGTCATGAAATCCTACCTGATGGTTTTGTTTTGGAGTTTTCTCGACTTCTGATTTTGAATACAACTCTTTTAATTCTAAAATTGTTGGGTCTAAACGATCAATTTTAAATAAAAAATTGGACATATTGTGGCTAGGCGTTTAGCTCATATCTCTAAAGATAGAGTTGATAGATTGGTCAAGTCTAATATTTTACCTCTCTTGATTTTGGGGACATAAAAACATGTAGTGATTGCATTAGAGGAAAGTTGAAAAAAAAAGAATGCTACTCGTAGTTCTGATTTGTTGAAAATCATTCATACAAACATAAGTGGTCTATATTTTACCACAATATGTGGTTCAAGTTATTTTATCATTTTCATTGATGACTTTCTTCGATATGGTTATGTTTTTCGTATTAAAGAAAAATCAGATTCTCTTGAAATGTTCAAAGTGTTTGAAACTGAAGTAGAGAAACAACTGGGAAAGGTTATTAAAAAGGTGAGATCTGATCGAAGGGGTGAGTACTATGGTAGATACGCAGTGAATAGGCAATAAATGAGACCCTTTGATCTTGAGCTACATCAGATGGATGTAAAGACAGCCTTTTTAATGGTGATCTTAATGAAGAGGTTTACATGCAATAACCCCAAAGATTTTTTTAGTAAAGGCAGTGAGCATCTCGTATGTAAGTGTAACACCCCAAAAATGGGTCCCGAGACGTCACATGGTGCTTAGGGTCATAAGTAACCCCAAGCTAACCCTTCTACTGGCATAACTTATAAGCAACAAAATAAAAGTATAAATATGTACAAGTTAACGGAAAACAACTCTTTTCTGAATCTGATCAATACAAAACTGGATTTACAAAATTACAACTCTGCTTTACAAATCAAAACTGAAACTGGATACATCAACATCTACTGACTGTTTATGAAGCCTCTACTAGTACTGACTTTAGATAGCCGGGTCATGACTCCCAAATATCCAATACGATTGAGTAAAGAAAATACAATACTTCTCGAACAATAAAACTAACTTAAGCCCTTGAATCAAAAGGACTCATCACCTGTTGACTGGAAGCTTCGAACTGACTGAATCTGAATGTGCATACTAAGTCTTGTACCTACATTATGAGACAATGTAGCACATAGACGTATATATGGATCAGCACTTGGGAATGTACTAAGTATATAGGGGTGCAATGCAATAAGTAAACATTATCTCAATATCATCATAGTTTATAAAATTATGCATGCTGACATAAATGACTCACAAAGCTTGAATAATATCTGAAGTATAAATCTCATAAATCATGAATAATGAAACATGTATAAATCTCGTGAGTCATTTAACTTGCTTCTAAAATCTGTATTCTCCACTTATTCTCAAAACTTGTAAGCTAGATGAAATTTGAAACTCATTCTGTTTAGTAAACTCTTTATCTCAATACTTTAAATCAAAAAAATAATTTCAAGAGTGGGGGACATCTTTGGGAGTTTCTTCTAACCGACATAAACCATGTGAGCTACATGGAGTCCAACGTCTTACCCACTTTGGGGAGAGTTCTTCTATCCTTGCCATCGGATAGAATCTTAACTTTAGTTCATTAGTGATCACTATATCAGCCTCAGGCTCACATCCTACGAGGGCATGTAGTTCTAGGGAAGTACCACACTTTTCGCTCGGTGCTAAATACTACTCCCGGACTTAGCTCAGAACTTTAAAGGAAATTCATAATAAACAATTCAACAATTTACATCAGGAGCCAATATGCTACCCCTCTTATCATAAATCAATCAAATGTAGATTTATTTTCTTACTTGGGTTCAAAAACTACCTCTTTCCTGAAATCTTGATAGACTCATCATCAAAGCTTTAAAGATCTCATAATAGTGGAAACATAAACATACTTCTTGCAATTCTTTAAAATTCCTCAATAACTCATTCTCAAAATAACAATCTTTAAATAGGGGTTAATGACCCATATATCAAACTCGTATTAAAACACCAAAAGATTCATGCTTGATAATATAAATATTGATGAATCAACTCAAAATATTAAAATTTCAGCAATAAGAATGAAAATATAAACATACTCATGTAATATCATAGCAAAATATTATACTCAATATACTTCTTGAAAATACTTCAACAATGTCAAAATATAGAAATCAAGATTCACAATATAATGCTTAAGCTCACTTGAAAAAAATCTGGAAAATCACATTACTTGCATAAATATGTGAAATTAGTCATACAATTACACTGCTAAATCATTGGGAACCTTATAAGCTTGTAATTACAACCATGGGTATAAACTCCAACTTGAATTTCATGGAAAATAATAAAAAATTCAGTAATTTATAATCTAAATTAAGTTTTGAGCACAAGAGCGAAAGGGTGTTCTTGTTCAAACCCCACATACCTTGAAATTTAAGCTTTGGATGAACTTTTAACTTCGAATTGCTATTCTTGAGATTAATGGGTGCTTCTCATAGCCCTCGGAATGTGGAATCTGAATCTTAAAGAATTATTGAACTACTACAGTTAAATCTTGAGAAATCTTGATCTTTAGGTTGAAACCCTTAAGAGTGTTTTTGACCAATTTTTGATGAAAGTGAAAGGATTTTGGATAATTAGGGATTAAATCCCGTATTATATACATATATAGGGGTGTTTTTGGCACTTGGAAGTGAGGTATGTGGCGCACAACCCATGGAAAACCTTAAGATGTGCGTCGCACACCTTATGGCAGACATTTAAGTGTGTTTCGCACTTCCAATAGCACAAATTTGATTGGGCGGCGCATTGCCCATCGCACACCCTTACTGCCTCTCACGAAAATGGGCATAACTTTTCGTTCGGGTATTAGATTAAGGAGAAATTGGTATCCTTGGAAAGATAACTTGAAGATATTTTATTTGATATATAGTAGGCCCTCTAACTCATTATATGAAAAGAGTTATGGTCAATGAAAGTTGACCCAAGTTGAAACATCCTCTAAAACTTAATCGATAGAAATGTTTTCAACTCGTCTTAGAGTTAGGGGACCTCTATAATCTCAATTCATGCTCAAATAGATTCCCAAACTACATAATTAATTTACACACTAAATTTGCATTGGATTTATGGCTTTTGGAACCTTTACACGAAGGAATAATGATTTTCATTCCAGCCCGAAATGCGGGGTGTTACATTATCTCCCCCTTGGGATTATCCATCCCCGAATGATAGGTAGGGACTTCTTGAGGATATAAAAGCTATGGAATAACGCAAACATGATGCTTACACTGAACTGAATTTGCAACTTACATGGATGGAATATATTATCTCTTCAACACTCCTTCTAAAGAAGTTCTAGTAGCATTAGGGAGCAAAGAATCTTGGGCATGAGTTACACAAGACATCCAACTAAGGAATCACAAAAATAACACTACTCTACAGCATGAAATATAGACATATAACTCATAAACTAGGATAGAATTACCAGGCCTCAGGCAATGCCACTTCTTACTTTCAAGCTTAGCACACTTCTCGAATACTCCCTTAACTATACTATTTCCCTTAACTACCATATTCATTCGATTCAACTTATGATCCTTATATGGGCATCTATAAATCTTTCTACTAATGTCTACAGTAGCTTAAATCCTCCCACCGTGATCAAGTTTAACTCCAAGTCACAAAAATATAATATGTCATACCACGATCCTAGTCTAAACTATATGATTCAACCTTTCATATCTTTTTAAAGTTCACACCCTAAGGATATCTTGCCTTACCACTTCAATGACTAACTCTTATCTTGTACTATGAATTCACTAGCACATATTGCATTCCTTCACTTAAATCTAATATGTCATTCAAGCCTATCTTTATAACCACATATAAACTTCAAGGCAACCACCCATAAAGACATACTTCACATATTTTCTAAACCACTATCAATATAACTCCCACGCGCTACCCCAAGAACATACACATAAAATTTCAACTAACCATAACATGTATCAAACACTTGGCCCCAAATCTTACTTCACACTTAAGACCTTATCTAAAACTAGTATATAATGATCTTTCATCAACAAGAAGTATCTACTCATCACCACTATCATTACATAAGGAGGAGTCACAAAAAGGTTACAACATAAGACCTTGAAGCATGGAAGGATATTATACGAGGCTTGACATTTAACTGAGGCCTGGGGGAATAGCAAATCAATATCGTGGATTCATCAAAGTGATATAAATTGAGGCATACACGACTATAAGCTGAATTTTGTCTGTCATAAAGAGTATAGCATGAATTATGAGTGCTGAGCACATTATAAAGCATGAGTACATGAGTCATGAGCTGCGTAACCATAATTTGGAGTTCATAACATATGGAGTGTGACTTCGATTGCTAAAAGTATAGGAACTCCTCATTTAGGAACTGGAAGAGCTCATGATTCTCTATCATATGCATGAACATGAACTATCATCATGAAACTGAAACATAAGGCATGAGTAGGTACTGGGATAACTGAAATTATCCTCACTTTCTGATATTATATATCATATTGGGATTACTACTAGAATTTGAGGGCCTGACTTGGTTACTCATTCTATCATCTCCCCTTAGCTTTAAGACATCATTCAAAGTTTGAGAGATCTCTTGCTAAATTCTAATTTGAACTATACTCACGACACTCTGGGGTCTGGAATACAACAATACACATAATTAATAAGCTTACTTTGAAAGACAATACCTGAAAATGTAAAACCAGCTTGTAATACTTTCTCCTGAGGTACAGCTCTATCTTTTGTAGCCCCCACTAGTCATCACATAATATTTCAACCACTTACTAACTTAGAATCTTCATGAGTATTAATACATGTTGAATTCACACCATCTAGAGCTTCAACTCTCACTTTTATGCTCTCAATCTTCAAGGTTTCAAACTTAGATTCTAACACTTAACATAGATATCTTCAAACCTTAATAAACCATACTAATTCCTTCATACTTTGCTAATACCACACAATATCATATCTCCCAACTTACATTCTTCCTATAAACCATGAGAATCAAGATCATATAAAAATACTCAACATCATTAATCATAACTCCTTAACTTAGCCATCAAGAACATCATATACTATATAACTAGTCTCCTTCCACTTAGCAACTCAACAATACTACTAACCGCACACAATATGTAATAACCATAGAAAATACCATAAACCTACATATTTGAAAAGAAAAAAAAGAAAAATAATATTGAATAGGGTCCCCTCACGTCGCGAGCCCTCGTTAGGTCAAGTAACCATCGTGATGCGAGCCTATCGCGACTTCTCACTATTTTGGGAACCTAAACTCACCCTTATGCTAGTCCAAAAAAATCTGAAACTTACCTGAGATGATCTACAAGTGACCCTAATCATGAATCAATTTGCAAATTGACATTCTAAGGTCGGAAAGTTCCAGAATTGAGGTCCTCTAATTTCGAAGGCTGGAATTATTCTAAGTCTTGATTCTTAGCTGAAGATTCTTTTCTAAGTCTGGAGCCTCTCTTGGCATGCTATTTAGGATGAAAGCTATTAGGATTTTATGGGTCTTGCAATATTTACCCCTTCATGACCATCAACTGATCAAACTTAATGTCTAGTGCTAAACATGATTTACAACCCAACCTCACACAGAATTCTCACTTAAAAGTTATCAAATAAAGTATTAAGAAACACTAGTACACTAGAACCCCATAACAATGACAATCAATCATAATACTAAGACATACCTTACTAAAATCTAATAATGCATCCTCCTTCTAAACATCACGACTATTTACCCATCTTTTACACCGAAGCTCTATAAGTCTAGATTCACAATACTAAACCACCCAAAGCATTCCTCAATAATACTTACTTTTCTAACACATTCAATACTATCAATAACTTTTTTCATACTTCAAGCAAACAACAGTTTGCCTTAGCTAATAACTTCTTCTCTACCTTCTACTAGACTAACACACAAGGATGCATCACTTCATCACTAACTCAATCTTATGCAAAAAGATTCATCTATACACATATTTAATAAATCTCACTTACCACCCTTCTTGTCACTACACCTCTAAGCCCCCAGTTTCAACCAGTACAATAACAACAAGATGAACAACAAGTTGCTAGTGAATCGAAATAGGCCTCACACGGCTTCATTAGACTTTGATTTTGTGTTTTGAACAAGAAAATGAGATGAATAACAAAGAAACTATACTAGTGAATCGAAATAGGCCTCACACGGCTTCACTAGACTTTGATTTTCAAAAATACCATAATAACACGATCACATAATACAAGAGATAGAAACTTGACACACACTATTCAATGATCTAAATATACACATCTCACTCTGTCTTAATTGAACGACTCATAAGAATGAAGACATAACTTTCAACTTAAGAAACTTAACATACTAGAGAGCTGCTCTCAAGCACTTTGTGTAACTTCTTAAAATTCTGCTCGCAAATATAAGAGCATTATCTAGGGAAGAACTGGAACTTTTTGATCATGATATCTCAAGAATAATACATGGATAGGGAAGTATAGCTTTACATTATGGATTCTGAGAAGAAATCTGAAAGTACATCTGACTTGGGCTTAGTGCACGACTTTTATGAATCATGAATAAAGCACTTCAATCTTCGAAACTCAAAGGCACTAATGGGATACTTTCTAGATCACTTACAATCCCGTAACTATCTGTGTAAGCACTATCTGAGAAAGCACTATCGAAAATATAGTATAGCTTGACTGTTTCTAATATCTTAAAAATAAGGCGGAGATGGCCTGAATAGAGTAAGATAAGAATTTGTATAAGTTTCTTAGAGAACCTTTCTATGCCACGATCTGAGACTTGAAAAAAAAAAACATTTCCTAAATGTAGCCTCTCGAAGAAAGGTACAGACACCTCCATACCATTCCGCAAGACTCTACTAGACACGGCTTCACAGACACCTTAGGACACTTGAACTCTATGCTCTGATACCAAGTTTGTAATATCTCGAAAATGGGTCCCGAGACGTTACACGGTGCTTAGGGTCATAAGTGACCCCAAGTTAACCCTTCTACTGGCATAACTTATAAGCAACTGAATAAAAGTATAAATCTGTACAAGTTAGCGGAAAATAACTCTTTTCTAAATCTGATCAATACAAAACTGGATTTATAAAATTACAACTCTGCTTTACAAATCAAAATTGAAACTGGATACATCAACTTCTACCTATGAAGCCTCTACTAGTACTGACTTTATATAGCCGGGTCATGACTCCCAACTATCCAAACTCAATACGACTGAGTAAAGAAAATACAATACTTCTCGAATAATATAACTAACTTAATCCCTTGAATCAAAAGGACTCATCACCTGCTGACTGGAAGTTTCGAACTGACTGAATCTGAATATGCATACTAAGTCTTGTACCTACATTATGAGACAATATAGCACATAGACGTATATGTGGATCAGCGCTTTGGGAATGTACTGAGTATATGGGGGTGCAATGCAATAAGTAAACATTATCTCAATATCATTATAGTTTATTAAATTATGCATGCTGACATAAATGACTTACATAGTTTGAATAATATCTGAAGTATAAATCTCATAAATCATGAATAATGAAACATGTATAAATCTTGTGAGTCATTTAACTTTCTTCTAAAATTTGTATTCTCCACTTATTCTCAAAACTTGTAAGCTAGTGAAATCTAAAACTCATTCTGTTTAATAAACTCCTTATATCAATACTTTAAATCAATAAAACAATTTCAAGAGTGGGGGACATCTTTGGGAGTTTCTTCTAACTGACATAAACCATGTGAGCTACATGGAGTCTAATGTCTTACCCACATTGGGGAGGGGCTTTTTTATCCTTGCCATCGGATAGAACCTTAACTTTAGTTCATTAGTGATTACTATATCAACCTCAGGCTCACATCCTACAGGGGCACGTAGTTCTAGAGAAGTACCACACTTCCCGCTCTATGCTAAATACTACTCCCGGACTTAGCTCAGAACTTTAAAGAAAATTCATAATAAACAATTCAACAATTTACATCGGGAGCCAATATGCTACCCCTCTTATCATAAATCAACCAAATGTGGATTTCTTTTCTTATTTGGGTTCAAAAACCAACTCTTTCCTGAAATCTTGATAGACTCATCATCAAAGCTTTAAAGATCTCATAATAATGGAAATATAAACATACTTCTTGCAATTCTTTTAAAGTCCTCAATAACTCATTATCAAAATAACAATCTTTAAATAGGGTTAATGATCTATATATCAAACTCATATTAAAACATCAAAAGATTCATGCTTGATAATGTAAATATTGATGAATCAACTCAAATCTGAAAAATTCAGCAGTAAGCATGAAAATATAAACATACTCATGTAATATCATAGCAAAACATCATACTCAATATACTTCTTGAAAATACTTCAACAATGTCAAAATATAGAAATCAAGATTCGCAATATAATGCTTAAACTCACTTGGAAAAAATCTGAAAAATCATATTACTTGCATAAATATGTGAAATTAGTCATACAAGTACACTTCTAAATCATTGGGAACCTTATAAGCTTGTAATTACAACCATGGGTATAAACCCCAACTTGAATTTCATGCAAAATAATAAAAAATTTAGTAATTTATAATCTAAAATAAGTTTTGAGCACAAGAACGAAAGGGTGTTCTTGTTCAAACCCCACATACCTTGAAATTTAAGCTTTGGATGAACTCTTAACTTCGGATTGCTATTCTTGAGATTAATGGGTGCTTCTCATAGCCCTCGGAATGGGGAATTCGAATCTTAAAGAATTATTGAACAACTACGATTAAATCTTGAGATATCTTGATCTATATGTTGAAACCCTTAAGAGTGTTATTAACCAATTTTTGATGAAAGTGAAAGGATTTTGGATAATTGGGGATTAAATCTCGTATTATAGACATATATAGGGGTGTTTTTGGCACTTGGAAGTGAGGTATGCGGCGCACAACCCATGGCAAACCTTAAGGTATGCGTCGCACACCTTATGGCAGACATTTAAGTGTGCTTTGCACTCCCAATCGCACAAATTTGATTGGGCGGCGCATTGCCCATCGCACACCCTTACTACCTCTTACAAAAATGAGCATAACTTTTCGTTCGGGTATTGGATTAAGGCAAAATTAGTATAGTTGAAAAGCTAATTCGAAGATCTTTCATTTGATATATAGTAGGACCTATAACTCGTTATATGAAAAAAGTTATGGTCGATGGAAGTTGACCCAAGTTGAAACATCCTTTAAAACTTAATCGATAGAAATGTTTTCAACTCGTCTTAGAGTTAGGGGAACTCTATGATCTCAATTCATGCTCAAATAGATTTCCACACTACATAATTTATTAACACACTAAATTTGCATTGGATATATGGCTTTTGGAGCCTTTACGCGAAGGAATGACGATTTTCATTCCAGCCCAAAATGCGGGGTGTTACAGTAAGTTGAAGAAATATATTTGTGGCTTGAAGCAAGCTTCTCGGTAGTGGTACTAGAAGTTCTAGGAAATTATCACTTTTATGGGATTTGTGGAGAACAAGATTGATCCTTGCATCTATCTTAAGATCAGTGGAAGCAAGTTCATCTCACTCTTTATGTTGTTGATTATTATTGTGAACACTTTAATATTATTTTATTATATTAAGTCTTTTACCTTATGTGTTGGTTATGTCTCATATTGATAAGATCATATTGTTGTTTTATTGGATCTTTCTTTTGGAGACATATATGGTATATCATTCTACCTTGTGGATTTTCTGGTTATTGCACCATGTAATATGTTGCATCTATTGAACCTTGAAAATCAAGATTTTCTGGTGGAGCACATGTTGTTTTAGTCCTCACACATGTTGTAACAGAAAATTACGGTGACGATTTTTCTATGGTACGCATGTTGATTTTAAACGTACATATTGATACGAAAAATCATTTGAAGGACTAACAATGAAATAGCCTTGATTTGGAGTCCATGTTGGTTATTTCTTGCTACACTACCACATCATTTGATTTATGTCTACAAAACTTCAGTGTTTGTAATTGTGGACTGCTCTTGTAACGTTGATTGATACAAGTACTGTTGCAGTTCAATAGAGATGTTTTGCTTGACTGAACTATGTTGGAGATGGCGTTCCACCACTAAATGTTTATGTCCACTGTTTATTCAGCCTGAGATTTATTTTCATAAAAATAAGTTTTCCAAAACTTTTCTTTAAAATTAACGTTGTTCAAGTGGGAAAATGTTAGAATTATTTATTTTTGTGGACTTAACATTAACTTTTTATTACGTTAAAGTAAACCGGGCTGATGTTATTAGTTGGTGGACAAGACACAAGCTGTGTATTCATGCAGATTCCTGTGGGCTGGCAATAGTGTAGGCCTGTAGTAAACCTGTGAGCCCATAATTGGGGGTGCACTAGGTTAAGGCTTTTAAGCCTATAAATATAAGGCTAGGTCCCCTCTCCTGGCTTTAACATAAGACGTATTCCCATAAGCTGTTGGCCGTCATAAGCAAAGCAGAGGGAGACTTAGCCTTGTTCATCTTCAGTTACGTGATATAATGACGGACAAAGGTACGCACCTTTCCTCTCGCATATTCCGCTACTTTATAGGTGTTCTTGGTTTATTTGAATCTGTGGTATGTCTCTTTATTGATTTAACAATTTATTCCTCTCAAGTACTCAAGGTTAATGGAATCTTTTCTCTCAGAATAAAATGATTCACTTTCAGAAAATAGCGGTACCTCAAATTTTCTGAAACTCCGAACTCACTCAACGATTTAATAATCACACAAGAGCTTTTAGAATAAGAAGAAGATGTTTTTCAACTCAAAAATCATACCTTTATCTGAGAAAAAGTTCAGGTATTTATAGTCGTAAGGTGTCCCTTCAGAAAGAAAGCAATGTTTCACGAAAAGAGACAACTTTCTGAAACAGTACGCGATTTGCATTGGGTCTGCATTGGCCTGCGCCAGATCTATGCTCGCGTTGCGTTTGGTGATTTCCAGTGAGGTCTGCACTGCACTTGCGCTTGACCTATGCCTGTAGGTCGTCAAGTGCGCACGCAGATACTTTTTTCGCCTGAAATAGTATGTCTCTTGCCTCAAAGGATCATGTTCCTTCAAGATGCATTGTGACTGCGTTCAAAATGCGTCCGCAAATGGAGAAAAATATTTCTATTGAATTTTTGGATTAAAACTTCACTTATTTCAAGTTTCGAATAAATTTTATCCAAAAAATTAATCTTCAAAGTTGGGTGACGACAACGATAGCACGAGATATTCTTGTTCTTGCCTCACTATCCAGATGAAGGAATGCTTCTCAATATAAGCATAAGAAAATTTCTTTCTCCCACTAATGTAGGAAAACTTTACTTCCTTAAAGTGAAAGTTCACTTCACTTTTTCCTCCATTTTCCATTCACATATTCACTTAGAACCCAACATAATATACCTCTATCAATCAAAGTTATGTAAAAATTAAGTTATGTCTTTTAAAGCATAACTTGTTGATTGTGAACTGAAGTTATGTCTCTAACAGCTAAGTTATATGAAAATTAACTGACATAACTTGATATGCTTCGTAAGTCGTAACTTGTATTATACAATGATAGGACGATATAAATTATTGCCTTGTGATATTTTTTTTTTCATTGTCGTGCTATTTTCATCCATTCTTTTATTACTTACAATGATAATACGTCGAAGGGAAAAATTTTAAAATCACTAACTTAAGGAGTAGTTTGGTATGGTAAGGTATAATACTCTTAGAATAAAACTAGGATTATTTTATTTGAAAACTTACCTCAATATAGAATAGTTGGAAAATATTTACCATTTATAGCTCTATAATCTTAATATATGCATAATTCACTTTTAATACGTGGTGTAGATTTTTTTAATCAAAACAAACCTAATACATTTAAAACACTTATAATACATCTATATTGCATGCATAATTCATTTTTAGTACATACTACAACACATCTATACCGCATGCATAACTCGTTTTTAATATATAGTACATTTTTTTTAGCAAAATAAGTATAATATATTTTGACACACTTCTAATACATCTACATTGCATACATAATTCACTTTTAATATATAGTATAATAGCTATAGATGGTAAATATTTTCTAAATTTGATTTATCTAGGTAATATATAAAAAAATATATTTAAAATTAATAAATGTTTTATAAAAAATACACAAATAGATAATTTTTCCTTAATTATCATGCATTTGGTTGGTGCGTCTGGACTATTATCACATCATTTATATCTTAGCGACGAGATAAATTATCTCATATACTCCCTCAGTTTTAAAATAGTTGACCATTGTACTTGACACTTTCCTTAAGAAAATATTTATTCGGGATTTATTTGACCAAATTAACCTTATTAATTATATTTTGAATATATATATATATATATGCGCACACACACTTTATTTAGTCATTTAATGATAGTCGAAATGATATAATAAAATTCTCTTAATTTCATAAATAACACAGTTAAATTGAAACAAATATTTTTAAAAAAAAGGCCAACTATTTTGAAAATAAAGGACCCAATACATTTAAAACACTTATAATATATCCATGTTGCATGCATAATTCTTTTTAGTACATATTGCAATACATCTATACCGCAAGCATAGCTCGTTTTTAATATATAGTACATTTTTTAACAAAACAAGTATAATATATTTTAAAACACTTCTAATACATCTATATTGCATACACAATTCACTTTTAATATATAGTATAATAGCTATAGATGGTAAATATTTTCTAAATTTGATATATCTAGGTAATATATAAAAAATATATTTAAAATTAATAAATATTTTATAAAAAGTACACAAATAGATAATTTTTCCTTAATTATCATGCGTTTGGTTGGTGTTCTTAATTAGTGTCTGGACTATTATCACATCATTTATATCTTAGCGATGAGATAAATTATCTCATATACCCCTTCAGTTTCAAAATAGTTGACCCTTGTACTTGACACTTTTCTTAAGAAAATATTTATTAGGAATTTAGTTGACCAAATTAGCCTTATTAATTATATTTTGAATATATATATATATATATATATATATGTATGTATGTATGTATGTATGTATGTATATATACATATATACATATATACACACACTTTATTTAGTCATTTAATGATAGTCGAAATGACATAATAAAATTCTCTTAATTTCTTAAATAACACAGTTAAATTGAAACAAATATTTCAAAAAAAAGGTCAACTATTTTGAAATAAAGGAATCCTAGAATAGCTAATAATCGCGGGATGACTTATTCACAAGTTAACTATTTTGAAATTAATTATCACACTATATATACATATAAGATAACTTAACTATATATACTTATAAGATAACTTAACTCATCATTATGATGTTTATGAGATAACTTATCTCATCATTATATAAATAATGAGATAAATATTTTCGAAACTAATTAAATACATGGTAAGTCTTATTATACCTTATGCTCCCCTGAGGCTAAAAATAGAAGCAAATGGGACCTTAAATTAAAAAGGACAAATAAGTTTTTCAATTAAGTGAAAGTCCTTTTAAGTTTTAAAAATTAGGTAAAAGAGACAATTTTTTTCCAGTTATTTTAAATATTTTTCGCTCTAATAACTTTACATAATTATTGAACAACTTTGTCAATTATTGATATAACTAATATAATTATCGAACAATTATCCCACTTGTTTAAGCACTTTATTTTTCTAACTTAATAATATTATGGGCCCTTTTATTAAATTAAAGCACTTTATTTTTCTAACTTAATAATATTATGGGCCCTTTTATTAAATTAAAGACTAGGAGGTCTTTCAACTCATTTTTCTGGAAGCAAACACACCCAAATAACAACATTCGTGTAATGATCCGGTCACTTCTATTCTCCGACGAGAAGAAAACCCAAAGGGCTAAAGGGATTTTGCAGTGTAATTTTCTCCGGCGAATTTCCCAGCAATCAACTTAGCCGTTAACTTAGAAGGAAAAAGGAACTGTTTCTTCTGCAATCAACAATATGCCAATTAAATGGTAATGATGTTGAATTTCAATAAAAAAACGTAACATTATTAGTAGATTTTTGTGTGTAGTTGTATATATTTATGTGTACAAATTGTATGTTGCTAGGGTTTTGCACTGGCAGCCGAACGCAGGCGTAACAGCTAACACTCAAATATTGACGGAAGTATCTCAATGTGTTGAGAGTATGAATGGTGTTAAGCAAGGAAGGTGGAAAGCTACTCTTAGTTTCTATAAACCAATGCTCAGAGGTATTCCGTTACTTGATAGTCTCTCCGTTTTAATTTGTTTGTCTTTCTTTTGATTTGACACCTAGTTTAACAAAGTATAAAAGTTGTTTGAATTTTGTGGTCTTAAATTAAAGATATATCAAATGTACTATAATGCCCTATAATCTTCTTGTCTTAAACATGCGATGTGGAAAGTTGAGGTTAAAAGAGTTGCTGTATAAAAAAGAAAGAGACCAGTCTTTTCAAAATGGACTAAAAAGGTAAGTTGGACAAACAACTTGAAATGGAGGAGTAAACCATATTTTTTTAACTACACTATTAAGGGATTCGTTGTAAAGATTGAACGTTGGGGGACGCTAATAGTTCATTTGTTTGGCTACCTGAATTTTCACCTTGTCGGTGTGGGTTCGATCTTCCACTTTATAATTCCCTCCCGCATTTCCCTTGCCCTTCAATTTTCCTTTTCTTAAAAAAAAAAAATTGGATTTTGGGAAGGTTTTCTCTTCTTTAAGGTAAATTATTTATAAGTGAAGTAGTAGTAGAATGATATGGGTCAAGAATAGAGCAAAATAGTTAAGTATAGCTGACCTCAACTTTGTTTAGTTAATTAATTGATTAGTCCTCTTTCATAAGGCAGCCTTTTGGAAGAGTAGTAAACTCATATAGGAGCCTGTGTAAGCAAAAGTTTACGCGTAAGGGGAAGTTAAAGAAGGAAGGTGGAAATATACTCTTTGTTTCTATAAATCCATGCTCCTAGGTATTCCAGTACTTAATAAACCATATTTCCGTACACACAGTATAAAGAGATTCATTATAAACATTGGATTTCATTATAAACATTGGATTTTAGGGAAGTGTTAGTAGCCCTCAGTTGGTCTCTTGAGCCAAGAGTCTATATGAAACAACCTCTCTACCTACAATAGAGGTAAGGTCTGCGTATACTCTACCCTCTCCAGGTACTGGATATGTTGTTGTTAGTAGCTCAGTTTATTGGCTACTTGAACTTTCACCTTGTTGGTAAGAGTTCGATTCCCCACATTGTAATTTCATCCCTGATTGCCCCTGCCACAAATCTTTTCTTTTAAAAAAAGATTGGACTTTGGGAAGGCTTTCGATTCTATAAGGTAAATTATTTATAATTGAGGTAGTATTGTAATGATTTTGGTCAAGAATAGAGAAAAATTGGTTGAGGAGGATTGGTATAGCTGACCCAAGTTTGTATAGTCTATTACTCCCTCAGCTTCAATTTGTTTGTCAGATTTTAACTTACATGGAGTTTAAGAAAGTTAAGAAGACTTTAGAATCTTGTGGTCTTAAACTAAAAAATATGTATGATGTACTAAAATTTCCTTTAATCATTGAGGTGTTAAAATTTTCATGTCAAAAAGTTGAAATTAAGGAGTTGCCAAAAAGGGAAAGAGGCATCCTTTTAAACGTATCAAAAGGGAAAGTAGGACAAACAAATTGAAAAAATGGGAGTAATTGATTTGTCCTATTCCGTAAGGCAGTCTTCTCGAAGAGTGGTAAACTCACAGAGGAGAGTGAGTAAGCAAAATTTTAAGAAGAAAAGATTGGAGGGGCCAACAGGATTTGATGATTTACAGGGTAAAATTGGAAAATGAAAGAGTAAGGGTGAGGATGTAGCTTTGTGGGATTATATTGGGTATGTTGTTATTGATTAATTGGTTGAATTAAATTTAATTTAGTAATTTTCATGATTCTGAGGTTCTGGTCGCTATGTATATGAGTAAACTGTTAAGTAGCCTACATTAACTATCTCGGTCATAGACCTTCACAACTTCCTATTGACATAGCCCTTCTAAAAGATTTGTGACAGTAAGTTTATTTATTTTGATAAAATTTAAATGGCTGAACTGAAATTGGGGTTTCTTCAATTACAGTTCTTGAACTTCTAGTTCTCGTTAATTAATTGAGTATAATAGAAGTGAACGAATCCACCGACTGATAGGTGAAATTTATCTTCTTAAGACAGTTTTATTAGAATTTGAGCTGCTCGGCTTCTTTAGTTGTCTGCTACAACGACACTTTTTAGATTTTATTAAGTACTTTAGGCTAGTATGATTTTCATAACCATTGAAATTGATGTGAAACACCCGTGCAATGTTGTCATCCGATCAGATCTTAAATGTTAATTTGGTGCAATGGCTTGTGATCTCAGATTTGAAATATGTTTATTATTTCATTTTGCATCCTTGTTTTGGAGATGTCATCACATTGATGTTAGTTTGAGCTGTGATTTGGGTGTTGGCATTCTTAGAACTGATACTCGGCTCATTGAGGAACTTTTTCGTGCATCTATTGCAAGTATCCAATTTTTTGCAGATTTCCATAGATTAATATGTTTTAGGTGAGATGGTACACCCACCCCCACACCAAAAAATAAAATGGTTTGTGAATCATAACTTTTAGTTCCATACTACCTTGGCCGACTAAGATCAGCATGCATCCCTCTCAGGGTTTATTGATTGATTATGTCGAGTCATTTCCACTGGCCAAAGAATTTTCTGTTTGCAGCAATTACAAAATGAATATAAATTAAATATTGCATATGATACTGAAGAATATGACGAAACAGTTCTTGCGATGTATTGATTACATACTGCATCATCACCGTGCAATGTATTTAACTCTTGTGTGCTATCTTTGCTTGGAAATATGGCGCTTTCCCCTTTCAGGGTCTCCGTTCCACCACGCTATTTCTTCTGTGCAATTGTGAGAGGTAACTTGTAGCTGAATATTTATTGGCAGTTGTATTTTCATAGGCTCTTGAATGATGAAGGGGATAGAGTTATTGTGTTAGGGGAGCTGGAGCACTCAGAGGAGTGTCGTGACTTTAGTTATTGTAGACGTTTTAAGACGGAGGAGGTCAGAGAGGCCGTTCGCAGGATGCAAAGAGGTAGGGCGACGGGGCCTGATGAGATTCTCGTGGATTTTTGAAAGTTTTCTGGCGAGGCTGGTTTAAGGTGGTTGACTGATTTGTTTAACGACATTTTTAAGTCGGCGAAAATGCCCGAGGCCTGGAGATGGAGTACTATGATCCCTCTTTATAAGAATAAGGGTGACATTCAGAGTTGCAGCAACTACAGGGGTATTAAGTTATTGAGTCACACTATAAAGATTTGGGAGAAAGTGGTCGAGTTGAGGTTGAAGAGAATAGTGTCTATTTCGGAGAACCAGTTTGGATTTATGCTCGGGCGCTCGATGACGAAGGCAATTCACCTGGTGCGGAGACTGGTAGAACAGTACAGGAAAAGAAAGAAGGACCTGCACATGGTGTTTATCGACTTGGAGGAGGCATACGACAAAGTCTCTAGGGAAGTTCTTTGGAGATGCTTGGAGGTAAGTGGGGTCCTGGTGGCGTATATCAGAGCAATCAAGGACACGTATGATGGAGCTAAGACCCAGGTAAGGACGGCGGGAGGCGATTCAGAACATTTCCCTGTCTTGGCAGGGTTGCATTAGGGATCTACTCTTAGCCTATTTTTGTTTGCTTTGGTGATGGATGTGCTGACGCGGCGTATCCAGGGAGAGGTGCCTTGGTGTATGCTGTTTGCAGATGATGTGGTTCTGATTGATGAGACTCGGGGGGGGGGGGGGGTGAATAATAAATTAAAGGTGTGGAGACAAACCCTTGAGCCTAAAGGGTTCAGGTTGAGTAGGAGCAAGACCGAATATTTGGAATGTAAGTTTAATGGCTTGAGGCAGGAGGACGAGGTGGAAGTGAGGTTGGATTCTCAGGTGGTGTGTAAGAGGGATAGCTTCAAGTATCTCGGGTCCATGATTCAGTGGAATGTTGAGATTGACGAGGATGTCTCTCACCGTATTGGGGCAGGATGGATGAAGTAGAAGCTCGCCTCGGGGGTGCTGTGTGATAAGAAAGTGCCGCCTAAGCTTAAAGGCAAATTCTACAGGGTGGCAGTCCGTCCGACCATATTGTATGGAGCGGAGTGTTGGCCAGTCATGAACTCTCACATTCAAAAATTGAAGGTGACGGAAATGCGGATGTTGCGTTGGATGTATGGGCTTACTAGGGGTGATAGAGTTCGGAATGAAATTATTCGGGAGAAGGTTGGAGTGGCTTCGGTGGAGGACAAGATGAGGGAAGTCCGTTTGAGATGGTTTGGACACATGATGAGAAGGGGCATGAATGCACTAGTTCGTAGGTGTGAGAGGCTTGCTTTGGATGGTTTTAGGCGGGGTAGGGGTAGGCCGAAGAAATACTGGAGAGAGGTGATTAGGCGGGACATGGAGCAGTTTCAGCTTATTGAGGACATGACCCTAGATAGGAAGATCTGGAGGACGCGTATTAGGGTAGAAGGCTAGTGCCAATTTGGGTCGGTATGGTAGGGCATTACTTGGTGGGTGTATTATTCTTGTTATGATACCTTGTTGCATGTTGTGTTACGATTGCTTACTATTCTTTGTTCACTATTCCCTATATGTGGCATATTTATTGCCTTGCCATCTTGTTCCAGGTCTTTTGTACGGATTTCATTACTATTCCTTATCTTGAGCCAGGGGTCTATCGGAAACAGCCTTGCTACTTCTCCGGAGGTAGTGGTATGGACTGCGTATATCTTACCCTCCCCAGACCTCACGATGTGGGAATACACTGGGTTTGTTCTTGTTGAATGTGCGCTGTTAGGATCAGCTTGTTCCTGTATATTGATTAAGCTTATTTCTGCTATCGCCAGTTTCATGTCTTACATGTTTTATGCAACATGAATTAGTTCCTCAAAATGTTAATAATATTTGATTTTTACCCTCACTAAGCAAACAATATGTTTAACTTCTTGAAAGTAGTCACTCTAAGGAGCTAATATTAGTTGCTACTTTCCTGATGTTGAATTGTAATATTTTTTGTTGTAGTTACTGTTCAGAAGTTTGGTCACACTTTCTATAGTATTTTTCCATGGTTCATTTTTGTTATTTCCTTTTCCAAACTGCTTTGAACGGTGTTTTTTGCCGAGCCGAGGATCTATTGGAAACAGCCTCTCTACCTTTCCCTGAAATCCCACTTTGTGGGATTTCACTTGGTAAGTTGTTGTTGCACGAGGATGTAAAGATTTACAGGGTAAAAGAAAAGTTAGGGCTTCCATTGAGCAGTCTAGTGAGGCTGAAAACAGTGTCCTTTGGCCTTTGGAAGAAGAATCCTGATCCTTCTAGGTTTTAATGGATGCACACAAATGGTGATGTATATGTTAGTAATAAATTTAAGCTATTCATTTATAGGTTAGTTTGGGTTGATAGTGGATATATTGTACAAATGTAAACCTGCTTCAACCTCTCATGTTCTAACTTACACATCGTTTCATTTTTGTGAGTACTCTTGCACCCATATATGAGATTTGATTTTGGAGTGATTTTTTTCCCTCTCAGTTGAACAAGCAAATGCGTTGGACTTTCCTCGAGATTTTTTAGGGATTTCACTTCAAGAACAGCCCAACAAGTATTACTTTGTAATAAGAGGGCAACGATTGATCGTAGAAGCAGAGTCATCTATTCAGGCGATAATGGAGAAGCTGCAGTCTTACAAAACGAGGGTTGCACTTAATTTTGAGGTTTGTATTACTGAGATCTACAAATTATTTTTTTTCCTGCACAAGGATGATTAACTTTTATAGAACCATCTACACTCTTGGCTTTGTAAATTTAAGTGTCTATGAGTGATATTATCTGCATTTGCTGTACTTCAATGGTTTGTGGAGATTGAAGATCTGCCCCACTTTAATATTAGTATTTCCCTTGTAAAATGTGATGACTGAAGAATTTCAAGATGATAACGGACTGCATCTTAGTTCCTCTGATCATAAATCAGTCATAAAATAAAGCTTCAATTCTTCTAGAATTGTGTCATCCAAGTGGCCATTAGCCAAATATGCTTTCTTAGACAAGACCTCATTCATTTGAACTGGTCAAGCTTCTTGCAATATCAAAAGCATCATATGTTATTGGTGAAGCTTGTATATTCTCTATGGCGATTCTTGGAAAATATTTTCCATACTCGCCACTGTTTGACTTGCTTTGGTTTGTGCTTCTGTATTCTTAAAAAGCACTTACTTCGGACTACTTCATAATACTCATTAAAATATTTTGACTTATATAGGGGTTTCAGTATCAACTTGGTGACTTCCAGCTGCGAGTGGGAAAAGTTGTTCCAATACACTCTGAGAACTTGAGGGGAATAGTTATGGAGGTATGAAATCCCTTTAGATATTTATTCTCGTTTGAATGTTTGTTGTGTGGTTAAGCCTTTTTCAGAACAGAGCTATGTAGGATTTCTGTGATCTATTATGTTTGTTTTTTATTCTGCATGGGGAAGAATTCATTTATTGAGCTTTACCTAGAAAAATTACTTACTACTTGTATCCTTGTCTTAATTCTAAAAGATGGTCACATAAACATATTTTTATTTGAGACCTCAATGGAGTGGCAGGAGGAACTTGATTTCTACTACTTCTTTTCACATCAAAAGAAGTAGAAATCGAACAAGCAAAGGTACAATGGAATGGATAAGGATCAAGTCAATAGTTGTTGGTGTCTGGGGACAACATGCTTTAGGTATGTGATGATGTGTGGGGACTATCTTGTCGTTCTGATCTATTAAAATTCTTGAAATGCTGATGGTAACAATGGTATCTTAGCAGTATGGCTGTTTGATGGATCTTAATAAATGCTGCCTAGTTCATAGTTCAGCTGCTTTTAGTTCCCACCCCGCCTCGCCACCAAATCTCCCCACCCACAAAGAAAAAGGGAAAACTAGTATGGAAAACTGATGTGTTTAGGAGTAGAACTTCATGTCACACTTCACTTTGCTGATTATTGATGAATTGACTGAGTATGCGTAAGTAGCGGAGTTTTTGACCAAGTATATCGGTATTGTTTATCACAACTTCCATTGCATCCTCATAATATTCCATTTAACAAAGAACATCCTTCAAGTTTCAAAAAATAAAAATTGACCAAAAACATCCTTCTGTCAACTTTTCCATCTTCTCCAATGGAATATTTTTCTCACGTTCTTTTATCTCTGTATTTTTTTCAAAAAATTTCCATGGCTCTTCAAAGGTTGAAAAAAGAGCTTTACATGGCCAGACAACATTAAACAATATTGAAAAATACCTTTTTTCTCCCAAAAAAAAAAATCTCTCTCACTCTTAACTCGTTGATCAACGACTTTTGGATGAATCTCCTTTAGTTCTTTAGTGACTCAATACCCCAACATAAAGACCCAATATAGGGAAGTTATTACTGTTTCCCAAATCTACCGGCACCACATATAATTTTAGCCAACTCCCGTATGAATATATGCTCACAACACCAAAGAGTAGAGTGGTAAAAGTTCAAGTTTCCTCATACATTTGAACTAAAATGAATCCTTATAGAAAAATAAAAGTCAAGGACTTTGAATTGGCAGAAAGCTTCTGCTTCACGACATCTTTCTCTGTGGCTGTGTAATATTTTCTCAATGGAAGCCTTTCAATGTATTGTTGTGGATGGCTCTCTCTGCTGGATGACTATGTGTGAATATATTCATAAGAGGAAGGGAGAGGGAGAAAAAGGACCGTCTTTTTTCTCGTAAAAGACTGTTTCTTTTTCGTGATTATGTCCAAGTGAAGGAGGTCTTTCTTAATTGATGGATGGTGTTTGGGAAGAAGTCAGTGTGACACTGTTAGAGAAGAAGATTTGAGTGTAGAATGTGATTTTGTGCTTGAGCCTGTGTTTAAACACGAAGAACTAAAGGAGACTCATCAAACTTAATGACAAAGGATGGAAAAAGAATTAAACTTATGGCAACTAAGTCTGTTGGAGAAGAAGGTGTTACGATGTTTTCTTCTTTTTTTCTTGGAAAAATGAACTGAACTTAAGAAAAAAAGAAACACCATTGGAGAAGATGGAAAAGCTGACAAAAGGATGTTTTTGGTCACCTTTTTGAAACTTAAAGGATGTTCTTGGTTTTAGTGGAATACCATGAGGATATGTGAAGGTTGTGGTAAAACAATAAGGGTGTATTTTGTCAAAAATTCGTAAATACTACATGGATTCAAAAGAGCCACACCGTCCACAACTTATTGCTATCTAATGAAAATTGTTTTAAGCATTTCATTTGCACTCAATAATTTTTCAACTGATGCATGTTGAGAGCAAATTAGTAGGATATCATCTGTATACTTGTGTTGGTTTGGCTTTTCCAGGTTAGTCTTATTTTTAGGTAAAATGAGGAGATGAGCAAAGAGAAGATAAGGTAGATGACAACCTTTACACAAATAAAAAAGTGGACGTTCTTTTCTTTTCCTATCCTCCCATTATCTTCAGCATAATCTTCTTTCTTCTGATCTTATTATTTGTTAATTTGGCTGTCTTACCTTTCCCGTGCTTTTCTTGCCTCTCAAGCTTGTTTCTTTTGTAGATGGAGTATCTTCCGATTTCCTCATGGGAGAAATCACACCAGATTATGGGTGAATTCTTTGACATATGGCAAGAAGCTCTTGGAAAAAGATCATTACCAGGTCATTTCGTGCACATTGAACCAAATTTTTCCGAGTTTGGCCTCTCTGATCAATACATTTCACAGCACACAGCTGTACAGTATGCTAGCATCATGGCTCAAATGATAGCAACAGCTCACTCAGCGCAAACAGGGAGAAATTAGATTTTACCAAAGTGTTCTGTTGACAATGTAAGATTTTTTTCCTTTAGCTCCAGAAGTCAGTTGCTACTACTACTACTACTGCCTTAAATAGAAAACTAACGTTCAAGATAGATCATAATAGTAAGAAGCTAATAGTGTTTCGTCGTTTCTTTTTTAACCTTGGCCACAAGCTGCATAGACGATAGATTATTGATATGAAGGAGATCGCTTTTTGTTAATTTTACCTTTTGTACTTTTTGTCCAGAAACAGATTGGGAATATGCACATAGAAAGTGATGTCGATATACAACTATCTTTTTTTTACTTTGCAGCTAAAACCAGAATCCCAATTGTAAGCAAGCTAAATTAGAGCCACTATGGTATTATATCAGTGTAACTTCTTTTCCTTTGGAGAGTAAAGCTTTCTTTCGCAAAGGAAATATGGCATATATGTTGATATTACTTGAGGAAATTAAAGCATTCCAGATCCTTCATTTAGGGAGGAATTTTGGTAGTGCAACTGGTCGGCTACTTTAAACTTTTATTTTGATGAGTTTGATTCATCACCTCGTAATCTCCCTTTCATGTCTCCACTTTTTTATGAAAAAAAAAGACATAATAAATAAATATGATCCTAAACTTGACATCAAATTATAACTTTAACCTTAAACTTTGATAGTGCACAAATATGATCTTTAACTATTAAAAACTGCACAAATATGATCTCCGATCTTATGTGGCAAAACGCGTGTTGTACATGTAAAATTGGGCGCATCGGGCTAAAAATTTGAGCATTCCAACAGTAAAAAAAAAGGGTAAAATGACTATTATGCTTATGCCCTTACTAATTCCTTTTTATATATTTAAATGACTTTTCACTATTATTTTTTTATTATTTTCAGTAGGGGTGTATAAATCAAATTGTCAAGTCAAACTGAACTGACGAACCAAACCAAACCGAGAAAAAAAATCGACTTATGGTTTGGTTTGATTGGTTTGGAGTTAGAAAAAAAAAACCCGACCATTCTTGGTTTGGTTTGGTGTTAACCAAAAAAAAGTCAAACCGATCTCGAATCAAATCGACATAATATATGTATGTATGTGTATATATATATATATATATATATATATAATATTCAAACTTTTTTATACATAAATTATTAATTATAATCTACTTTTTAAATACTTTTTCAACTAGTTTTAGTAATTTTCAATAATTTGAAAGTAGATGTGATAAATATTTAGATTTGGACCTTTAAGTTGTAATATTTGTCCATTAATTGCTAATTAAATGATCGAAAGTCCAATATAAACTTAAAATCTAAACTTTCCACTCTTCATCTCACTTTTTAGTTTCAAGAAAGTTTTTCGCTCCTCATTTTTTCATAATTATGGTTTTTCATTAGCACATGAGTGAAAACATATTTGATCTAGTTTTCGATTACAATATAATTACAAAAACTAAAGATTATAAAAAAAAATCCAAAAAAATTGAAAAAACCGACTAAAATCTAAATCGAAAAAATCAATTTTATGTTGGTTTGATTTGGTTTATAGTTTTAATAAACTGACTTGATTGTTTTGTTTTTTTTTAAATAAAAATCGAACCAACCCAACCTATGTACACCCCTAATTTTCAGCTCAAAGATGAAACTATACTAATAATAAATAAAAAATTATAGTTTTAATAAAACGTTATTAAATTAAAGTTATTAAATTAACGTTACTAAAATGTTATTAATAAAACGTTATTAAGGGCAGTAGTAGTAGTTTATTAAATTAATGTTATTAATAAAAGGTTCTTAAGGGCAGTAGTAGTAGTATATTAAATTAGCATTATTAAAATGTTATTATATTAACGTTATTAAAACGTTATTAAGAAAACATTATTAAAGACAACAGTAGTAGTATATTAAATTAACGTTATTAATAAACTATTTTATTATTATTATTATTATTATTATTGTTGTTGTTGTAAATGATTGAAAAATACCAAGAAGAAGTTCACAATAAACTACTAAAAACGATAGAACAAAGTTCAGATACCTCTATGAAAAGCATTACCAATGAAGAAGCAAAAAACACTGAAGATATTTGCGATTCACAGTCACT
Organism: Capsicum annuum; assembly: GCF_002878395.1. Lineage (NCBI taxonomy): Eukaryota > Viridiplantae > Streptophyta > Magnoliopsida > Solanales > Solanaceae > Capsicum > Capsicum annuum. The sequence continues at coordinate 30,387,179 of NC_061114.1, forward strand.
ACCTCCAGAACATATCCTCATAAATGAAGAGATCGAAAAAATCGAAGCATTTCTCTGTCACCTGAAGAAAAAGGAAAAAGACAAGACTGGACAAGCAGGCCCCAACAACTAATTATTCTTTTACTATAGGGCCCATTTGTAATAGTGAAAATACTATACGCAGGGACCCACTGTAGGACCCATAGTACTATACGTAATTTTTTTTTCTATATAAAGTCGCCTCATTTTGTATAAGGGGGCATAAGTTTTTCTTCCCCTTCTCTCTCGAAGCCTAGCTCTCTATCTTCTCTACTTTGTAATATACTGTGAAGATAAATAAAAGGCAGATAACCACCGTTTAATATTTTTTAAGCCTTGCATCCGACCAGCTTCAAGGTACATAGTTCTTCTTCTTTTAACTTACTTTTTATACTCCTTCTTCTTGCCAGCCGTGACCATGTCCGGCTAAGAAAATTCTCATGTCTATGATAAAAGTCTAATTGAATCCAAACTTTATGTAAATATGAGAAAATGTTTGTATAGCTTCTAACTTGGTTCCAAAATGGTGGTACATTCGAGTTTAATATGTCTTAGGTTGGCCTGGTCTCAGTGACTCCATCTAGTAAGTTGTTCCACTTTAGCCCGTAAATTTGATAGACAAAAAGGGCGACTTTTTGCATAATTAGAACTTCTAGACACATGGGTTTGACCGATGCATATTAAATCTCTGACAGGCCCTTTGTTTGGGTAAAAGATTTTCATACAGTTAATAAGCTATTTGACATTCCCTTATATTTCGATTGGTGTTTTTGGTTTGATATTTCGACTAAAGCTTAAGCCGATATTCTTATGATAAGTCTGAACGCAGTGTGGCTTACCCCTGCTTAAGGATCCTTGTCATATGGTATCAAAGCCTGATTATTTCATAGTTATCTGATATAAGGTGTGACAGATTTACGCATAGGCATGAAATTTTAAGATATGAATCTGGGAGAAGTTAGTACAAAAAGTACTAAACTTGAAGATGTAGATTTACCTCAAAATCTAGATTTATTAAATAAATGGACTCTTCCAAAAATCGACATAAAAACTATTTATGAATACGGACATTTTGATAAAATTCTGCATAAACAAACTGTTAAAATTACCGAACAATCTATTACCTTAAATGCTGATAAACAAACTATTCACTTGCTTAATAAAACGATGTAGATACTTTTAAAAATCGTTATGATTTCATGCATATTGGCTTAGTACAAATTGTTTTTAAGCCCCTTACTCTGAGAGGTCTGCCAGAAACATTTTTAGCGGCACTACGTGATGCTAGAAATCTAAATTTTAGACAATCTTTAATGAGAACTATTAAATCTACTCTTGCATATGGCCCTGTATATTTTAATGTTTAACCAAATTTACAATTATCTTTGACTGATAGAAATATTCTTGATGTTCTGACCTTATATGTAAAAATCCATGGGTATAATTATGCCCCTGGATCTGAGCTCATAGGAGTATCATATCGTATTTATTACCGTCTTATGACTACTATGACTCCTAAATGTAGATTAATTGAAGATCCTTCTGATTATACTATTCTTATAGAAACCAATTTCCTAAAATCCAAGGTTAGCACCAGAAGACCTATAAGATGGGAAGAAATTAACTTCCCTGACACCCGGATTTTAAATTCGATCGTTTCTCCAAAACAGCTTGCAGAAGAAGTGACCAATTCAGAGTTAACTCATGTAACTCAAAACTTAGATGGAAAAATTTGTCTTCAATTTGATGATAATTCTACTATTTCTTATCGAAATTCCTTTGCTATGTCTCGTACTATGCCTGCTAGACAATATATTTCTCCTATTGAACCACCTGTTTATGGCACAGCTAGGAATCGTGCTGCATCAATCTCTAAACTCTGCAGATTTGCATAATTCTTTTAGAAGTATTGAAAAGGTTAAAATCAATCCTAAAACTCATATAGTTCAAGATAATGATAATATTTCTGATAAAGAAAATCCAACTCCTTCAGAGATCGAATTTGATGTTAACAGTATTTAAAATTCTTATATTAATTTATAAAAATTATTTAAATGATTCCACATCAAATAGATTTTAGTCCTGGTTCACAAGCAATAAATTATGTTAGAAAAGAATTCTTTGATAAAAAATGAAAAAACTTTAGAACATGGTTTTTCGAAACATATAGTCCTGACGATATGAGAAATATTTCAGAAGAGTTCTATGAAATGTGTGAGCTCTATGAAATGTGAGCATTGCATAATCAGATTATTTATTTTGCACCATGGTTTATATCTGCATATTTTCCTAAATATATTAATGTAATAGAGAGATCTTACCAAGATGTTAGTGGAAACATTATTGAATGTGTTTACCCACTCCAATCACCTTTTATACTTCCTAATAATACGAGTATTACTTATTCTGCATTCCAAAAATTCATTGATAATGACATTGATCGAATCACTATTGCAGAAATTAATAAGTTGATTGCTCAAAATAATTATTTAAGTCTCTATGTGAAAGTTTTTGGGGAACACATTTCTTCGCTTGACAAAAAACTTGATGAATTGATTAAAATAGTGAAAAATCTTAATAGTCCAAAAACTTCTAATGTTGCTTCTACTTCAGAAAGCAAATCTGAAGAATGACTGTTAAACCTTGTGTTCAAAGACTTCTTGATATTGAAGGCTTTGCAAAAACCTCTCATATAGAAAAACTGAAAAAATTGCTTGACGAAAAGTTTTCAAAATTAAACATCAATCCTATGAATTTTTCTAGCGAATTTTTGAGTTTACAACAACTTGAAAATACTTTTAAGAATGAATCTTCTCCTGTAATAGACACCAATTACTCAGAGCTTAATAAGCTCAGAGGAACAATTAAAAAACAACCCAAACGATATGTTGATCTTCCTCGTATGTCTGCTACATATTATCCACGTCCTACTCCTCCAGATGTGTTAATAGAGGAAAGAGAATGGAATATGACTAATACTTCATATTGTGGAGAATCAATTTAAGAATGGTAATAATTGTTTTTTCAGAATGGTAGAAAGTAAAGAAATTCATTCCCTTTGACTCCAGTTGTTTAGGAATAGTCCAAGAATAACTTGTAAAATATTTAAGCATTATTGATATACTCGCGAGACAGGAAATCAGGTAAAGAATAAGATTTGGAATATATAAGTCTTCTCTTATCATGTCATGAATAATAGTTTGTAATATTGGTGACTGAATATCTTCGTTCAGAGGAACACATTTAAGAATGGTAATAATAGTTTTTTCAGAAAGGTAGAAAGTAAAGATATTCATTCTCCTTGACTCCAGCTGTTTTAGGAATAGTCCAAGAATAACCTGTAAAATATTTATGCATTATTGATATACTCGCGAGACAGGAAATCAAGTAAAGAATTTTCACTACCCTTTTTATAATGTATTTCAAAATCGAAAGGGGCCAATTGAGCTTGCCACCTTGCAAAGATTAGTTTAGAAGTATCATGTTTAAAATCTTTATCAAACATATATTTGACGGATTGTGCATCAGTTCAAACAATGAATTTTTGATTATATAAATCATCTTGGAATTTTAAAACACATTTAACAATCGTTAACATTTCATGAGCCATCGTGGCGTATTTTTTCTGGCTTTCAGACCATTTTCCTGAATAAAATCTAATAAGACTTTCAAAATTAGTATAGGGATTCACTTGTTTTAGAATTCCTCCATATCCGATGTTAGAAGCATCAGTCTCTACGATTTTTAACCATACAGGATTCGCAAGAGTTACACAAGGTAAAGATTCAACACATTTTTAATCATTTGGACTAGCTTAGTGTGAGTAGTAGTCCAAGGTTTTTTGTAATTTTTTTTAATCTATCATACAAAGGTGTCAAATCTCGAGATAAGTTTTGATAGAAAGGGGAAATATAATTAAGACTTCCTAAGAATCTTTGTAATTGAGTTTTATCAGTAATAATATCAGGAAATTTCTTTGAAAAATTCAAAGATCTTTGTATTGGTTCAATCTTACCTTGGGAAATATTATGTCCTAGAAATCGAATGTTAGTTTGAAATAGTGACATTTTTGGTTTAGAAATAACTAAGCCATTTTGTATAACAATTTTTTTGAAAATATTCAGGTGTTTAAAATGTAATTCTATAGTTTTAGAAAAAACAAGAATATCATCTATATAAACAATTATAAAATCCATGTGGGAATTGAATATATCATTCATGATTTTTTGAAATTCAGAAGGAGTATTTTTCAAACCAAAAGGCATAACATTCCATTCATATTGACCAAAAGGCACATTAAAGGCAGTTTTATAAGTGTGTTTATTTTCAATACGAATTTGCCAATAATCATATTTTAAATCGAATTTAGTAAATATATTGACATATATAATCTAGATAACAAGTCTTTTTTATTAGGTATTGGGTACCTAATCCATTTTAAAACTTTATTCAGAGGTTTGTAATTAATAACGAGTCTAGGCGTACCTCGTTCTTTTTCAGCAACATTGTTAACATAAAATACAGTGCATGACCACGGGGATTTTGAAGGTTTTATGAGACCCTTTTCTTGAAGATTATCAATCTCCTTTTTACAGAATTCTTTTTTGTTGGAATATTAGTTTCGCTGAAATCATTTTCATAAGGAAGGGAAACAACATGTTCCTTTCTTTTCCAAAAGGCATTTGAGTGATCCACACAAATATCAATAATTAATTAACTAGAAATCATTTTTAATTTTTCTTGTATTTTCACAAAACTTAGTGTATTTTGGATATTCATACTCATAATTTCAAATTGTAACAAATTTAACTGCGTTTATTTCATGTCAATCAAAGCATTGATATCTCTTGTTACTGGATCTGTAATAAAAGAATAGGAGATTTTTTTATTTTTGTAAGTAGCTTCAAAACCATTTGCATCAAGATGCATAAAAGGGTAAATAGCATTTATAAAAGGTATCCCTAAAATAATAGGAGGATATAACTGATTTTTTACTAGAAAGAAGAAATGTGGAATGCAAGTCTTATTTTTACAGACATGTGCATTAGGCAATTTATAATTAATATCAAGAGTATGTCCGGATGCCGATCTAATGAAATGAGTAGTTTTTTAAAAATATCTGGTAGGAATTAATCCTTCTTGAATGCAACTAACATCTACACCACTATCAATCATAGCAATATTAGTTATAGAAATATCATTATTAATTAAAATAGTGCAATTAATATACCATTTATGGGCGGTAACAATCTGCATCATTCCTAAAAACAAATCATTTTTATATCAAGATTTTGAATATTATCATCATTATTTTCAGTGATTTTTTGACCGTTAGATGTTTAATGTAACAGATTTTTATGTAAAAATTTTCCTTGTCATTGATACTTCTTTTGATGATTTAAAAATCGAGGTTGAAAATCTGAGAAAAAAAATTATTTCTTTAAAATAAAATCAAATAATTTGTGATCACAGGATTTCAAAAACTGAAGAAAATACATCTCATCATGTTTCTCGACTTTTTGCATAATTAGAACTTCTAGACATATGGGTTCGACCGATGCATATTAAATCTCTGACAGACCTCGTTTAGAGGAACACATTTAACAACAACAACAACAACAAACTCAGAGTATTCCCACATAGTAGGTCTGGGGAGGGTGAACTGTACGCCGTCCATACCACTACCTCCAGAGAAGTAGAGAGGCTGTTTTCAGTAGACCCCCGACTCAAAACAAAGAATAATAATAAAAGTCATAATAACTCATGAAACAAGAAAAAATAGCAGAAATAAGACACCCACAAAGTAATACCCTACACTGACGAACCAAGGCACCTACTACCCCCATACCCTCCTACTATCAGCTCCAAACTTTGAACACAGTCCTAAGACTACCAGCCGACTATTCTAAAGCTCTCCTAACTACTGGCTATGACTCCCCCACAAGTACTAGCCTTCTAATCTAATCCGTGTCCTCTATACCTTCCTATCTAGGGTCATGTCCTCGGTAAGCTGTAACTGCTCCATGTCACGAAACATACAACAAAATAATAATACTATAATCAACCTACACGAAACAATAGATAGTAACATAAATTGACGAACAAGAAACAAGAGTAATACTTCGAATACTAGAATGGACAACAAGTCAATATACTTCTACATACTAGTATGGACACACTATTACCTACTACCCTTCTATCCTAACTCGTGTCCACCACACTTTTCTATCTAAGGCCATGTCCTCGATGAGCTGCAACTACGTCATATACTATATAATCACCTCTCCCTAATACTTTTTCGGTCTACTTCTACCTCTCCTGAATCCGTCCATAGTCAGCCTCTCACACTTCCGCACTGGGATATTCGTGCATCTCCTCATCACATGCCAAAATCACCTCACCTCGCTTCCCGCACCTTGACTTCCACTGAAGTAACTCCCACCTTGTGTAAGTCATGGAGGTTAAGAATGGTAATAATAGTTTTTTTTCAGAAAGGTAGTAAAGAAATTCATTCTCCTTGACTCCAACTGTTTTAGGAATAGTCCAAGAATCACAACAACAACATACCTAATATATTCCCACCTAGTGGGGTCTGGGGAGGGTAGAGCGTACACAGACCATACCACTACCTCAAGAGAAGTAGAGAGGCTGTTTCCGATAGACCCCCGGCTTAGGACCAATAACAGTATAACAAATACAAAAAGTAAGCGGATACAAACTAGTATGGTACATAAAACAAACTAACAGTATAACAAACACAAAAGATAAGTGCATAATAAACTAGTACTGGATGCAAAAAAGCCAACACCACTAGCCCTAAAAACTACAGCCCCAACACTGCGAACTAGAAACTCCAAACCCAAACGAGCACTCCCCTATTACTATCGCCGCACTCCCACCCCCTAACCTCTACCCTAATCCATGTCCTCCACACCTTCTTATCAAGGGTCATGTCCTCTGTAAGCTGTAATTGCTCCATATCATGCCTAATCACCTCCCTCAAATATTTTTTGGTCTACATTTAGCCCGCCTAAAACCATCCATAGCCAGAGTCTCACACCTCCGCACTGGAGCATCAGGGCCCCTTCTCATCACATACCCGAACCAATGAAGTCTCACTTCTCATAACTTATCCTCCACCGAGACAGCTCCCACCTTCTTCCGAATAATCTCATTTCACACCCTATCTTTCCTAGTATATCCATACATCTATCAAAATATTCATATCTCCGCTACCTTCACCTTTTGGATGTGGGAGTTCTTAACTGGCCAACACTCCATTCCATACAATATATTCGTCTGGACTACCACTCTGAAGAACTTACCTTTAAGCTTCGGGGGCACCTTCTTATCACAAAGGACTCCTAAAGTGAGCCTCCACTTCAATTACCCTTCCCCAATACGATGCATGACATCCTCGTCAATCTCACCACTACCCTGAATTATAGACCCCAGATACTTAAAACTCTCTCTCTTCTGGATGGCCTGAGAGTCTAGCTTCACAACCGCTCCATCTTCTTGCGATATGTCACTGAACTTACACTCCAAGTACTCCATCTTGGTTCTACTTAACCAAAAACCTTTAGACTCAAGCGTCTATCTCTAACTATCCAACTTATCATTACCTCCACCCCGAGTTTTGTCAATCAGAACCACATCATCTGTAAATAACATACACCAAGGCACCTTCCCTTGAATATGCCACATCAAAACATCCATCACCAAGGAAAATAGAAACAGGCTAAGAGTCGATCCCATGTGCAACCCTATCAAAACTGTGAAGTGCTCCGAATCTTCGCACCATCATACATATCCTGAATCAACCTAGTGTAAGCCACGGGCACCCTTTTAGCCTCCAAGCACCTCTATAGAATCTCCCTGGGAACTCTATCATATGCCTTCTCTATACCAATAAACACCATGTGCAAGTCCTTCTTCCTCTCTTGAAAATGCTCTACTAATCTCCTCATAAGGTGAATGGCCTCAATGGTCGAGCGACCAGGCATGAAACCAAACTGATTCTTAGAGATAGTCATGATCTTTCTCATCCTTAACTCTATCACCCTTTCCAAAACCTTCATAGTATGACTCAACAACTTAATACCTCTATAGTTGTTACAACTCTAAATGTCTTCCTTGTTCTTATACACTGGAATCATCGTGCTCCACCTTCATGCTTCAAGCATCTTAGCAGCTCTAAAAATAATGTTAAACAACTTTGTCAACCACTCCAGACCTGCCCCGCTAATGCTCTTCCAAAAATCTACTAGAATCTCGTCTGGCCCCGTCGCCCTACCCCGCCACATCCTGCAAATAGCTCCCTTGCCTCCTCAACCTCGATACACCTATAATAACTATAATTACGACCCTTCTCAAATATATTTAAGTCTTCCAACATAGAACCTTTGTCCCCCTCATCGTTCAAAAGTTTATGAAAATAGAACAGCCACCTCTCCCTAATGAGGGCATCCTTAACCAACACTATACCATCCTCTCCTTTGATGCACTTCACTTGGTCAAAGTCACGAGTCCTCTGCTCCCTGGCCTTGTCCATCCTATAAAACTTATTATCTCCGCTTTTATCCTTTAAAAACACATACAAACTCTCAAAAGTTGCTGTCTTAGCCGCTGTAACCGCTAACTTAGCCTCTCTTCTAGTTACCTTATACTCCTCCTTATTCTTCTTTCTTTCCCCATCATCCTTGATCCCAACCAACTTAGCATAAGCCACCTTATTAGACTCGATATTTCTCTTGACCTCTTCGTTCCACTACCAGTCCCCTCGATGTTTTCCAGATCAACCTCTTGAGACACCCAACACCTCTCTAGCGGTATCCCTAATGTAACTGGCAGTCGTCTCCCATATATTATCCACACCCCCTTTACTCTCTCAAGGCTCCCTACTCTTCAACTTCTCTTTCATCTCCACAGCACTAGCCAAAGTCAAGCTACCTTACTTAATCCTGGGTCGTGCCTTCCCACTTCTCTTCTTTTTGCCCTTATTGATAACCAAATCCATCACCAACAATCTATGTTGAGTTGAGAGATTCTTGCTAGGTATGACTTTACAGTCTTTACATAGCGCTCTATCTCCTTTTCTAAGAAGCAAAAATTCTATCTGGGTCTTGGTTACTGAACTACGAAACGTAATAAGGTGATCCTCCTTCTTCAGAAAGCTAGAATTTGCTATCTATAACCCAAAATCCCTAGAAAAATTCAACAGAGAAGCTTCTCCTTCATTTTGCTCACCAAAACCAAAACCGTCATGCACATCATCATACCCTTTTGACAAAGACCCAATATGCCCATTGAATCACCTCCCACAAAAAGTTTCTTAGTGCTCAGGATGCTCCTCACCACCTCATCTAAAACCTCCCAAAATTCCTTCTTCTCCTCTTTGTCCAAACCTACTTGCAGGGCGTAGACACTAATAACGTTCACCGTAGACCCTCCCATGACTAACTTAATAAACATCAGTCTATCACTAACTCTCTTTACCTCTACCACCTGCTCCCTAAGATCCTTATCTACTAAGATACCTACCCCATTTTTATCTCACTCTATCCGAGTACTACAACTTATATCCATCCACATCTCTCACTTTAGTGCCTACCTATTTAGTTTCCTGAACATACGCTACACTAACCCTCCTCTTTCTAAAAATCTTTACCAGCTCTATAGACTTACCCTGGAAAGTACCGATGTTCCAAGACCCAAATCGCAACCCAAAAGCTTCTTTATCCTATCTAACCTTACTACCCCTAGCCCTTAACCCCAAACTCGATCCTAGACCTGACCCAAACCCAACCCCCTCAAACCCCAACCCAGACCCAATATCTCCTGATCCTGAGCCCGACCTATGACATAACCCTAGTCTACCATTGCCAATCATAGCCACTATGCAACAAAGGAGAGAAGGTTCAAAAGAAAAAGGAAAGAAAGATAACAAAGGGGGATTAAGATAAGCTAAAAGGGCACACTAGTTAAAATGAAGTCAATAAAAGAGCTAGGGACACAGACAACAATCTATAATAGATAGAGAGCAACAAAACCAATAATATAACACAAATTTTGATAAATAATAGTCAATAGCGGGAACTAATGCTACCACAATTAATGGATATTCTAGTAAATCAAGTAACAGTAAACAGACAAGGTAACACAATCCAAAACTACTAAGAACAATAAAGATATTCACACATAAAACACTATTACAAAGTAAACAATCAACAAAAAATTCAACACCCACAACCAGATAATCAGCCAAGGTGATACGAAATAGGAATCACAACAAGAATAGTGCAGAACACTACAAGTAGCAGCCCCTAAAAATCAGGAAAGTGATACACAACTAGAAAAGATAGATCGAGTGCACCTGATCGAAGCTGGGTTGTGTCCGTCTAATTGGTTGAGTCGCTGGATTTCGGTAATTTACGGTAGGACTTGGTCGCCATAATAGTGTCACTGGAATAGTGTCACCGTAATAGTATTCCTGTCACCAAATTTCAAAGAGCTTTGTGTTCTTCTTCTTTGAGATGATGATGATGATGGTTCCTATCTTCTTCTTGTTTCTGTTCTTGGAAGAACAAAATACTATCACATAAGCAATCCGTTTCTATCAACTAGTTTTCTAAATGATAAGATTCTTGAGTCGTCTAGGGTTACACAATCCGAAACCCAGACGAACGAACAAACGAGTAAATGATATAGATGTAATAACACTAGTGATTGAAACCAAAAATGAAGAGTAGAATTGAAAGTACAATTGGTTCAACTATGGCATTGATTACTCCAAATGCAATTCAGTGTGAAAGCATTAGATTCCTAATAATAAAACAACTAGATCAAATAGTCCAAAAATAACTTGTAAAATATTTATACATTATTGATATATTCGCGAGACAGGAAATTAGGTAAAGAATTTTCACTACCCTTTTTATAATATATTTCAAAATTGAAAGGGTCCAATTGAGCTTGCCACCTTGCAAAGATTAGCTTAGAAGCATCATGTTTGAAATCTTTATCAAACATATATTTGATGGATTGTGCATCAGTTTGAACAATGAATTTTTTATTATATAAATCATCTTGAAATTTTAAAACACATTTAACAATCGTTAACATTTCATGAGTCACCGTGGCGTATTTTTTTTGGCTTTCAATCCATTTTCTTGAATGAAATCTAATACGACTTTCAGAATTAGTATAATGATTCACTTGTTTTAGAATTCCTCCATTTCTGATATTAGAAGCATCAGTCTCTATGATTTTTAACCATGCAGGATTCGCAAGAGTTACACAAGGTAAAGATTCAACACTTTTTTTAATCATTTGGACTAGCTTAGAGTGAGTTGTAGTACAAGGTTCTTTGTAATTCTTTTTCAATCTATCATACAAAGGTGTCAAATCTCAAGATAAGTTTTGATATAAAGGGGAAATATAATTAAGACTTCCTAAGAATCTTTGTAATTGAGTTTTATCAGTAATAATATCAGGAAATTTTTTTGAAAAATCCAAAGATCTTTGTATTGGTTCAATCTTACCTTAGGAAATATTATGTCCTAGAAATTGAATGTTAGTTTAAAATAGTGACATTTTTGTTTTAGAAATAACTAAGCCATTTTTTATAACAATTTTTTTGAAAATATTCAGGTGTTTCAAATGTAATTCTAAAGTTTTAGAAAAAATAAGAATATCATCTATATAAACAATTATAAAATCCATGTGGGAATTGAATATATCATTCATGATTTTTTGAAATTCAGAAGGAGCATTTATTAAACCAAAAGGCATAACATTCCATTCATATTGACCAAAAGGCACATTAAAGGCAGTTCTATAAGTGTGTTCATTTGCAATACGAATTTGCCAATAACCAGATTTTAAATTGAATTTAGAAAATATATTGGCATCATACAATCTAGATAACAAGTCTTTTTTATTCGGTATTGGGTACCTAATCTATTTCAAAACTTTATTCAGAGGTTTGTAATTAATAACGAGTCTAGGTGTACCTCATTCTTTTTCAGCAACATTGTTAACATAAAATGCAGTCACTCTGAAAAGTATTTTCAATTTGCTGTAGATCAGAAGATTTGTTAGAAAAATCCATAGGATTGATATTTAATTTTGAAAAATTTTCGTCAAGCAATTTTCCTAGTTTTTTCCATATGAGAGAATTTAGCAAAACCTTCAATATTAGGGGGTCGTTGAACACACGGTTTAGTAGTCAATTCTTCAAACTTATTTTCTAAAGTAGAAGCAGCATTAGAAGTTTTTGGACCATCATTAAGAATTTTCACTATTTTAATTAATTAATCAAGTTTTTTGTCAAGCGAGGAAATGTGTACCAGGGGTTTTGCTTAAAGCGAGGCGCCGATTGAACACATTTAAGAATTTAAGAATGGTAATAATAACTTTTTCAGAAAGGTAGAAAGTAAAGAAATTAATAATAATAATAATAATAATAATAATAATAATAATAATAATAATAATAATCTTTTTAGGTTTGATGCAAATTGTTACTACCCATAAATGGTATATAAATTGTACGATCTTGATTAATAATGAATTTTCTGTAACTAATGTGGCTATGATTGATAGCGGTGTTGATGTTAGCTGCATTCAGGAAGGTTTAGTTCCAACTAAATATTTTTAAAAAACAATGCATATAGTCAAATCTGCATCTGGTCATTCTCTTGATATTAACTATAAACTACCTCATGCACATATCTGTAGAAATAAGATTTATCTGCTTTTCAAAAATTCATTGATGATGACGTTGAAAAAATCACTATTTCAGAAATAAATAGTCTAATTTCTCCCGAACAAGGGGTCTATCAGATATTTAATATGCTTATATTGAACCCATGTGCCTAGAAGTTCTGACTATGCAAATAGTCACCCTTTTCTTCATCTTTTGTGGGCCAAAGAGGCACAACTTACTATATGTAGTCACAAAGACAAAGCCAACATAAGCCATATTAAACTCGACTGTACCACCATTTCGGAACCAAGTCAAGAAACTATAGAAAAATTCTTTTATATTTTGATATAGTCTGGATCTTTCATAGTTACTAAGTAAGAGAAGTTAGATCTCTGGCATAGATATGAAAGGTTATTTCAAAAAATCATGAATGATATATTTAATGCCTATATGGATTTTATAATTGTATATATTGATGATATTCTTGTATTTTTAAAAACAATAGAATTGCATTTCAAACATCTGAATATTTTCAAACAAATTGTGATACAAAATGGTTTGGTTATTTCTAAAACTAAAATGTGTTTGTTCCAAACAAATGTTCAATTTTAGGGCATAATATTTATCGAGGAACAATTGAACCCATACAACGAGCTATGGACTTTGCTTAAAAATTCTTAAAACCTTTATCAAACATGTATTTAATTGATTGAGCATCGTTTCTAATGATAAATTTTTGGTTATATAAATCTTCTTGAAATTTTAAAACACATTTAACAATAGTCAACATTTTATGAGCCACAGTGGCATATTTTTTCTTCTAGACCAAACAGAATAGCAGGATCTTATCAGGTGTGGGTAAGCCACAACAACTACCAGACCAACTTACAAATATCAGATTAAGCCATAGTCAGAGTACCGAACCAAACCACCAACAGAAATATAAAAGAACTTTCGAATAGCTTAGTGACTGTATGAAAGAATTAATCATTTACCCGAACAAGGGGCCTATCAGATATTTAATATACTTACGTTGAACCCATGTGTCTAAAAGTTCTGACTATGCAAATAGTCGCCCTTTTCTTTATCTTTTGCGGGCTAAAGAGGCACAACTTACTAGACGCAGTCACAAATACAAAACCAAGTCAAGAAACTATAGAAAAATTCTTTCATATTTTGATAGAGTCTAGATCTTTTATAGTTACTAAGTAAGAGAAGTTAGATCTCTGGCATAGATAAGAAAGGTTTTTAGCCAGACATAGTCACGAGTGGAAAGAAAGAAGAAGTATTAGAAGTACTTCAAAAGAAATAAATAAATAACTTAATAATGGTCGGATGCAAGGCCGGAATAGTAGATAACGGTGGCTAGTGCCTTCTTATTTAACTTCAAGACAATATACAAAAGGAGAAAAGAGAGATCCCGGCTAGAGAGAATATGAAATAAAGAAAAGAAAAACTTATCCTCTTTAACATAATGAGGCGTCTATATATAAAAGAAAAAAGCATCTTGCACAGTACTTGTGGGTCCCTGTGCACAGTATTTTTACTATTACATGGGTCCCACAGGTGAGGCCTTTCTATTATATTTTGTCTTTTCCTTTTGATAAGTAGAGGAATGCCTCAATGTTTTCTATTTATTCATCATTGAGGATGTTGCTTGGTGAAAGTGGTTGAGATTCCTGAATATTTCCAGATTCAGCTACTTCTTCGCTTGTAAGGCTTTTCATGGAGGTGTCCGAACATTGTTCTACAGTTTTTAGCAGATTTTTCCAGACTTTGGCCAAATAATTCTCAATCATCTCTAGTTTGTCTCCGTCATGCACAGAGAGTCTCCTAGAAATATAACTCAATTTTTTATCTTCCACAACCTTTTTCTGTGGAGCAGTAGTATATTCGATAATTTTGCTATTAATATAATCAAGTAATTCCTTCCCATGTGGAATTTTTGTGAGGGGTCTTCTTTTGTTAACTCGTCCTAGAAATTAGTATAATACCTTATATAGTTCGAGTATTTGTTCTTTCGTATATCCAAATTCAATATTCCATTTATCTATCCATAGAATAGAGAATTCAATGAAGAGATACATATGATCGATCTTATCTAAATTACATACATAATCAGAATGATATAATTCTGTCAGGATAGGTGAAACTTTAATCCATTCTTTATATAAATGCAGATATTCTACTGGCAGAATTTTAATTGTAGGGCTATGATATGACCACCACTGAATGAACCAATTGGGGATTGGGTATTCAAAAACTTTAGCGCAGACCTTTATAAACCAAGTATGTTTGTGTTTAATATTATTGTAATATAAAGTCTGGGTAAAAGCCTTGATATAGTCCCAATAGGTAAAGGAAATTTTTGAACCTTTCATTGTCATGGTTTTTTTGGACATGAATGTTGTTCCCCAATCTTCTATTGATATGAGTTTTTTATCTCTATCTTGAAATATCCATGAACATGTTCTGTTGTTTCGCTCATTTGGTGATGTTCTATTTCAATGCTTCTAGTGGACACTAGAATAGATTCATAATAAGCTCTCGTCTTATAAGATTCTCCTACAAATAGAGGTTAGTCAATAAATATTTTTTGAGGAGTTTCCATGGATCATTCTGTTTGCATATTTGAGAGTTTTTGATGAGAAGTATCAATTCTTGATTTTCAAGTTTTTCATAGTTTGGCCTATCCGCAGTGTTTTCTTTTGCAACTGAAGTAAACAAATCAGCTTGCTTAGCAGACATATATGATTATATTTGCTCAAATAATGGATGATCCTCTGGAATATCCTCTAGATGGATTGAGTTGCTTATATGTGGTGCTTTTGAAGATAATTCTACAATTTGTAGAATTTGAGCATTTATCAGACTTCTATTCCCTGTTATAATATTAGGAAATTGAAAGATGAAGAAACGGAGTTTCTATCTCCCGCCTTTTCCTGGCCACCTGTAATTATGCTGCACGAAGTAGATTAGAATTTATCAAATGATGAGTTAATATCAGACCAATCAATTTCATCTCTAATATCTTCAAAATTAGGAAGAAATAAATCTTCTTCTATCATATTATGGATGAGTTTTTCTAATATGATAAAATGAATATCTTCATTTAAAGGAATGCATTTTATAATGGTAATTATTGTTTTTTCAGAAAGAAAATATATGTAAAAATTCATTTTAATCATTCAGATATTCCCTAGACAGGAAGTCAGGTAAGGAGTTTTCACTACCTTTTTTATATTGTATTTCAAAATCAAAGGGAGCTAAGTGAGCTTGCCACCTTGTAAAAATCAATTTAGAAGCATCATGCTTAAAATCTTTATCAAATATGTATTTAACTGATTGAGCATCAGTTCTGATGATAAATTTTTGGTTATATAAATCATCTTGAAATTTTAAAACACATTTAACAATAGTCAACATTTCATGAGCCACAGTGGCGTATTTTTTCTGACTTTTAGACCATTTTTCCAGAATGAAATCTAACCAAACATTCAACATTATTATTGAGATTGACTTGTTTAAGTATTTATCCATGACCAATATTTGAAGCATCAGTTTCAACTATTTTTAACCAAGATGGATTAAGGTTAAACAAGGCAGAGTTGCAACACATTTTTTGATTAATCTTACCAGATCGGTGTGGACTTGAGTCCAGGGCCTTTTGTGATCCTTTTTTAATCTATCATATAAAGGAGCTAAATCTCTAGATAGATTCTGATAAAATGAAGAAATATAGTTAAGACTTCCTAGAAATCGCTGCAACTGAGTTTTATCAGTAATAATAGTAGGAAATTTTTCAGCAAAGTCCATAGCTCGTTGTATAGGTTCAATTGTTCCTCGATAAATATTATGTCCTAAAAATTAAACATTTGTTTGGAACAAACATATTTTAGTTTTAGAAATAACCAAACCATTTTGTATCACAATTTGTTTGAAAATATTCAGATGTTTGAAATACAATTCTATTGTTTTTGAAAATACAAGAATATCATCAATATATACAATTGTAAAATCCATATAGGCATTAATTATATCATTCATGATTTTTTGAAATTCAGAACGAGCATTTTTTAAATCAAATGGCATAACATTTCATTCATATTGTCCAAAAGGAGTATTAAAGGCAGTTGTATAAGTATGCCTTTTATCAATTTGAATCTGCCAATAACCAGATTTTAGATCAAATTTTTAAAATATATTGGCATCATATAATCTAGACAACATATCCCTTTTATTAGGTATTGGATACCTAATCCATTTTAAAAATTTATTCAGAGGTTTATAATTAATTACTAATCTTGGCGTACCTCGTTCTTTTTCAGCAGCATTATTGACATAGAAAGAGTCCAAGACCAAGGAAGATTTTGAGGGTTTTATGAGACCCTTGTTCAAGAGACCATCTATCTCTTTTTTATAGAATCCTACTAACTCTGTATTCATTTGACAGGGCCTGGATTTCGTCAGAATATTATCTTCTCTGAAATCATCTTCATAAGGAAGAGAAGCAATATGCTATTTGCGAGTCCAAAAAGAATTTGGGTGATCAGTACAAATATCAAAAATCAATTGATTAGTTATCAATTTTATTTTTCTTGAATTTTCACAAAATTCATCGTATTATGAATATTCATACTCATCATTTCAAGCTGTAAAGAATTCATCGTATTATGAATATTCATACTCATCATTTCAAGCTGTAAAAAATTCACATATTTTTGCTTCATATCAATCAAATCATTTATGTCTCTTATTAGTGGATCTGTAACAAAAGGATAGAAAATTTCTTGATTTTTATAAGTATCTTTGAAACCTTTAGTATCAATATGCATGTAAGGATAAATAGTATTTATAAATGGCATTCCTAAAATAATAGGAGGATATAACTGATTTTTTACTAAGAAAAAGAAATGCGGAATACAAATCTTATTTCTATAGATATTGTAATGCCCCGATTTGTTGAACCGGAATGCTACACGATGCTCATGACTCTGAAGGGCCACAAGCTAACCCACGACTGATATCTGTACCTGTACACTAAATAAAATACTGAATAATGCTGAAATATGCACTGAAAGGCCATAAGGTTCAATACTGAACATAACATGGATGAGATAACATCTGTGGGGTAATACAATACCCAAAAAAAATCTGTAAACACTGAAGTCTAAAATATAATGGTCTGCATTTAGTCTGAAACCCTCTACTGTTGAATAATCTGAATAAGGAGTTGATGGGACATGTCTCCAACTAACTCCAACTAATAACTAATCAATGAAATAGTGGAGAAATAATTACGTCCTTGAAGGATGAGGACTCACTTCTATTCTGACTGTTGAGACTGAAAACTACTGATGATCTGGAACTCGTATCTCTGAACCTATGGTGTAACATAAAAAGAAAGCACCATAGCATAAATGCATCAGTACAATAGAATGTACTGAGTAGACATGTGAGGTAGGCTAATGCAAGGGTTAACATGCATGAATAATGCTAGCTATCTGTCTAACATGAATGCGAGAATGCATATATAAATACGTAACTGTAACTGACACTGTGATATCTGAGTTCTTTTACTGAGACTGGTACTAAAACTGTGGGAGGTAGTATTTAAATGAAATGCCCCTGATATGCCATTATGGCTAAGATGGGGTCCAATCTGTAACCTCAATTGGAAGGGTATCAATACCGCACCACTGGTAAGGACAAGCTATGGGAGACCCTCATCTGATAGTATCCCTTGTACGAGAATGGTGGGGCCCTTATCTGACAGTGCTTATCTACCTCATCAACCCTCATTGACAGTGTTGAGGTTTTAACCTATGCTGGCTACATAGTTCTGGAATACAAGGATGACTGATAAGGATCACACCCATCTGATAGTGTGTGTCCGCATCCTTGGGTTTACTCGATACTAATTTATCCGCATCCTTGGGTTTACTCGATACTAATTTATACTCCTATCTGAATGGACACTGAACATGATTTACTAAACTGAACATAAACTTAGTTACTGAATTCCGTTGACTGATGAAATATTACTGATATCTGACAACTGACTGAGTTCATGAGATCATAGAGATTTCTTGATTCATAAGACTGTCTGAAGTCTAAGAATCATGGATTGACTGAGAGTATCGTGAAAACATGACATGACTCTAGGTACAAAGCTAATGTTTCGAGTACAAGTACCCCCAGGACTCGATGGAAGGAAACTGACAAAGCATGACTTACTTGAATACATAATAATTATCATAATACATTTACTGAAGCATTTCATCAAATATGTGACAAGCATAAACTTGTACGTACATAGGGATTTCTGGTTATCATGCTAATTAGACATTTCCCCTTCATATAGGCATTCAACCAAACACAGTACGCATAAAGTGTGTAAACAACATCATACAACAATTAACTGTCGTGATTCAATTTCAATTTAATCATTCAAGGGTTTAGTCCTAGGGTTTCATGAATCTATACTGATACAAATCAACCCATATGAAATTTAACACTCATTCATGGAATACAATTCAATTACTCATTATCAACATGAACAAAAGCAGTCCAATCATGAAATTCATAAGAAAATTCATAACTTGAATTTAGAAAAGAGATTATTGGGCTTCATGGACGAAAGAAGTCCATGAATGAACACTATGCTTACCTTAGTTCGTGATTTCATGAAGATTGATGATGAAACCTTCTTGAAATTGGATATTTTATGAAAACCCTAGCTTGTTCTTCAGAGAAACTTGTGAGAAAAGAGTGTATTTTGGGTGAAAAGTGGATGAATCACGTGTTAAAGGGCTTAAATAGGGGTGGAAAATCGACTCATTTAACCCTAGACGCGTCTTGTAATCTTAGTAAAAATTTTCTGAATTAAACCCCTGGCGCGACGCGGTACATCGCGCTATGTCACTAGAATTTGACAATTGGGAAACTGAGGTATGGTGCGACATGGAGCCATCGCGTTGCCCCTTCCTTCGTGACATAGAACTTTCGCGTGACGCAGGGGAAATCGAGCTGAGACATTGGAAAAAGGATAATTCTAAATTTGAGTACTGGCACGATGCGTCATAATCACGGACACCTACTGGAAATTACAACATGCCATTTCCTCTTGTGGCGCGGCGCGCCACTGACTAATATGGTGCTGTTTTACGATGGAAACTTGAAATAGTCATAACATCTTACCTGGTTATCGAATTTAGCGAATCATATATCGATGGAAAGCTTATTGAATTTTCCATATGACAAAAAGTGAAAATGTTGAAAATTTCTCATGAAATAATTATCATTCACTTTAGAAGCTAATACTAGGCATTCTTGGGATGAAATTGGCTAAAAATCTTTGGGGTATTACAGATATGTGCATGAAGTAGTTTATAGTTAATATCAAGATAATGGCCAGATGCAGATTTGACTATATGTGTTGTTTTTAGAAAATATCTAGCTGAAATTAAATCTTCCTGAATGCAGCTAACATCAGCGCCGCTATCAATCATAGCCACATTAGTTATAGAAAATTCATTATTAATCAAGATAGTACAATTTATATACCATTTATGGGCAATAACAATTTGCATTATACCCAAAAAGAAATTATTTTTTACATCAATATCACGAATAATTTGATTGTTAGAATTTTCAGCAATTTTTTCTTTACCTTTGAAACTGGAAATAATATCAATTTGAGAAATAATTTCAATATTTGAAATTCTATGATCAGCAATCATTTGATTTTGTTTCAAAGAAATAATTTCTTTTTATAATTTTTCAACTTCTATTTTTAAATCATCAAGAGGCGTATCTTTTTCAAGTGTCTGACTATTGGCAAGACGTCTATTAACTTTAGTTAAAGAGTAAGGCACAATATCGATAACAAATTTAGTATTTTTCTTAACATATTTGCTATCAACAGTATTTAAAGTGCTAGGTTGTGAAGAAGAAAGATCAATAATTTTTTGACGAAGCTTTTCATCAGTCACGTCTTTTAATAATTTTAAAGCACTATCAGCAGTAATTGTTTGAACATTTAAATCTAAATATTCAATTTGGGATTGCAATTTATAAAAAGCATTATCATAATGACAAACATTATTATTACAATCAGTGCAAGCATTAGCATAAGATGTTTCGTGAATCTCATTGTCAGTTGAATCAGGTAATTTAATATTATTTTCAGATTCAGATTCATATTCATAATTAGATTCGAAACCAAAAGTATATAACAAACCATAAACCCTATCATGAATCTCATCAGAAAGTCCTAAGGATTTGAGTTTTTGAAGTTTACAATTTGGAGCAATATGACCAAATTGACCACAATTGTAACACTTGATTTTTGATAAGTCTCTCTTAGACCTATTTTCATAAATCCAGTAGACTTACAACGGGTTTTACTAGCTTCGCGCTCTTCTTTGGATCTATGTCTAGATCTTCTTTTTCTATAAGTTTTATCTTGGTCATTGGGTTTTATATGTCTATGACCCCTTTTTCTAGAGGTAGAGGCAGGATTTTCCATACCAAATTGTCTGCAAAAATCACCTAATTGGAATGTTTCTTTAAGCCTGTCAAATTTAATTTGTCGGGATAATTTTAACTCATTATAAATTTTTAGACCTTTTTCGGTACAAGCTTCTATAAGTTGACCATAAGTGAAATCTGTCTAAGGAATTGCACCATATTGACCCTTGATAGATTTTTTAACCCTTTCAGCAAAAAGAGGTGGAAGTCCATCTATAAATTTAGCCTTCCAATATTTAAACCTAGATTCGGGTAAATCCATAACCCTACTAATAAAAGTATCTTTGTACCATCTGAATTCTCCTAAATGCCTACATCTGAGACCATTTAAGAGGGTACGAGTGTTTTCATGTTGGTTGGTGAATCTACCTCCAAATTGTTAAATAATAGTTAGTATAAGGGTATATACAACATCTTCTCTACCTTCAGGTAATTCTCTACCCAGGTTATCAATACCAAGCAATATATTTTTGGATTCAAAAATTTTATTTTTTTCTTCATTAGAAAGAAAATTGTCCCACCAGCCAGGAAGTTGGCCAGTAAAACCTACAACAATTATTTTACAAATAGTAGCATCTGTCCGAACAAGGTTACCCCCAGTATCTTTAGGGCTAAAGACTTTTGCAATAGTAGTATACATTAGCATGCGATGGACTAATATAGATAATTTTCTTTCAGATAATCTATCTAAGTTCCATTCATATATATGTTCTCCACTATAAGACATGTTTGTCAATGACCAATCTCTTTTCTCTATCGAGACATCTTGAGGAGTTAGTCTTGGATAGGCAGTTTGCATACGAGGAATATCAGCATATTTTTCCCTCGGTTGTTTTCTTACCAATCCTCTGATTTTATTTAACTCTGAGTGGATTTCTGCTCCTATGTTTGAAATAAGAGTTGGCTTTATATCATCAAAGTTATTAGAAAGAGATCAATAGTATCCACAAAATTATTGGACAGATCCATGGGTTTTATATTTAAACTATCAAATTTCTTTTCAAGTAATTTTTCAAACCGTTCTAAATCAAAGGGTTTTTCAAATCCTTGGATATCAGGAGGTCTTTGAATATGAGGCTTAGCTATCAAATCTTCTGTTTTGCATTTTGAGGTAGAAGCAGTATCAAATGAATTTTGACTATCGCTTAGCTTTTTAATCAAATCAGTCATGATATCTAGTTTTTTTATCAAGAGAAGAAATATATTCTCCAAGAAATTTCACATAAAGACACAAATAGTTATTTTGAGCAATTAGACTATTTATTTCTGAAATAGTGATTTTTCCAACGTCCTCATCAATAAATTTTTGAAAAGCAGAGAAGGTTATACCAGTATTGTTGGGTAATATGAAAGCTGATTGAGGGGGGGGTAAATAGTCTGTATTATAGTACCATCTACTTAGAAAGAAATCTGCTAGTTTAAATATAAAACCTATGGATCTGTCCAATAATTTTGTCGATACTATTGAATCTCTTTCTAATAACTTTGATGATATAAAGCCAACTCCTATTTCAAACATAGGAGCAGAAATCCACTCAGAGTTAAATAAACTCAGTGAATTGGTAAGAACACAACCGGGGAAAAAATATGTTGATATTCCCCGTATGCAAACTGCCTATTATCCAAGACCAACTCCTAAAGATGTCTTGATAGAGGAAAGATATTGGACATTTACAAACACGTCTTATAGTAGAGAACATATATATGAATGGAACTTAGATGGATTATCTGAAAGAAAATTATCTATATTAGTCTATCGCATGCTAATGTATTCTACTATTGCAAAAGTCTCTAGCCCTAAAAATACTGAGGGTAACCCTATTCGAACAGACGCTACTATTTGTAAAATGATTGTTGCAGGTTTTACTGGCTAACTTCCTAGCTGGTGGGACAATTTTCTTTCTAATGAAGAAAGAAATAAAATTTTTGAATCCAAAAATATGTTGCCTAGTATTGATAACCTAGGTTGAGAATTACCTGAATGTAGAGAAGATGTTGTATATACCCTTGTGCTAACTATTATTCAAAAATTTAGAGGTAGATTCACAAACTAATGTGAAAACACTCATACCCTCTTAAATGGTCTCAGATGTAGGCATTTAGGTGAATTTAGATGATACAAAGATAATTTTATTAGTAGGGTTATGGATTTACCTGAATCTATGTTTGAACATTGGAAGGCTAGATTTATAGATGGACTTCCACCTCTTTTTGCTGAAAGGGTTAAAAAATCTATCAAGGGTCAATATGGTGTAATTCCTTGGACAGATTTCACTTATGGTCAACTTATAGCAGCTTGTACCGAAGAAGGTCTAAAAATTTATAATGAGTTAAAATTGTCCCGACAAATTATGATTGACAGGCTTAAATAAAAATCCCAATTAGGTGATTTTTGTGGACAATTTGGTATGAAAAATCCTGTTTCTACCTCTAGAAAAAGAGGTCATAGACATATAAAACCCAATGACCCAGATAAACCCTATAAAAAAAGGAGATCTAGACATAGATCCAAAGAAGAGAGTGAAGCTAGAAAAACCCATCGTAAGTCTACTAGATTTACGAAAAATAGGTGTACGAGAGACTTATCAAAAATCAAGTGTTACGATTGTAGTCAATTTGGTCATATTGCTCCAAATTGTAAACCTTAAAAACTCAAATCCTTAGGACTTTCTGATGAGATTCATGATAGGGTTTATGGTTTGTTATATACTTTTGGTTCCAAATTTGATTATGAATATGAATATGAATCTGAAAATGATGTTGAATTACCTGATTCAACTGACAATGAGATTCATGAAAAACCTTATGCTAATGCTTGCACTGATTGTAATAATAATGTTTGTGATTGTGATAATGCTTTTTATAAGTTGCAATCCCAGTTTGAAGATTTAGATTTAAATGTTCAAACAATTACTGCTGATATTGCTTTAGAATTATTAAAAGAAGTGACTGATGAAAAGCTTCGTAAAAAAATTATTGATCTTGCTTCTTCACAACCTAGCACTTCAAAGACTGCTGATAGCAAATATGTTAAGAAAAATACTGAATCTATTATCGATATTATGCCATACTTTTTAACTGAAGTTAATAGACGTCTTGCCATTAGTCAAACACCTGGTAAAGATACGTCTCTTGATGATTTGAAAATAGAAGTTGAAAATTTTAAAAAAAGAAAGTATTTCTTTGAAACAAAATCAAATGATTGCTGATCATAGAATTTCAAATATTGAAAATATTTCTCAAATTGATATTATTTCCAGTTCCAAAGGAAAATAAAAAATTGCTGAAAATTCTAACAATTAAATTATTCATGATATTGATGTAAAAAATGATTTCTTTTTGGATATGATGCAAATTGTTACTGCCCATAAATGGTATATAAATCGTACTATCTTGATTAATAACAAATTTTCTGTAACTAATATGGCTATGATTGATAGCGGTGCTAATGTTAGCTTCATTCAGGAAGGTTTAATTCCAACTAGATATTTTCAAAAAACGACGCATATAGTCAAATCTGCATCTGGTCATTCTCTTGATATTAACTATAAACTACCTCATGCACATATCTGTAGAAATAAGATTTGCATTCCGTATTTTTTGTCTCAGTAAAAAATCAGTTAGATCCTTCTATTATTTTAGGAACACCTTTTATAAATGTTATTTATCCTTACACGCATATTGATACTAAATGTTTCAAAGATACTTATAAAAACCAAGAAATTTCCTATCCTTTTGTTACAGATCCAGTAACACGAGACATAAATGGTTTGATTCATATGAAGCAAAAATATGTGAATTTTTTATAGCTTGAAATGATGAGTATGGATATTCATAATACAATGAATTCTGTAAAAATTCAAGAAAAAATAAAATTAATATCTAATCAATTGATTGTTGATATTTGTGTTGATCACCCAAATGCTTTTTGGACTCGCAAAGAGCATATTGTTTCTCTTCCTTATGAAGATGATTTCAGAGAAGATAATATTCTGACGAAATCCAGACCCTGCCAAATGAATATAGAGTTAGTAGGATTTTGTAAAAAAGAGATAGATGGTCTCTTGCACAAGGGTCTCATAAAATCCTCAAAATCTCCTTGGTCTTGTACTATTTTCTATGTCAATAATGCTGCTGAAAAAGAACGAGGTACACCAAGATTAGTAATTAATTATAAACCTCTGAATAAAGTTTTAAAATGGATTAGGTATCCAATACCTAATAAAATGGAGCTGCTGTCTAGATTATATGATGCTAATATATTTTTAAAATTTGATCTAAAATCTGGTTACTGGCAGATTCAAATTGATAAAAGGCATACTTATTGAACTGCCTTTAATGTCCCTTTTGGACAATATGAATGAAATGTTATGACATTTGGTTTAAAAAATGCTCATTCTGAATTTGAAAAAATCATGAATGATATATTTAATGCTAATTGTAGATATTGATGATATTCTTGTGTTTTCAAAAACAATAGAATTGCACTTCAAACATTTGAATATTTTCAAACAAATTGTGATACAAAATGGTTTGGTTATTTTTAAAACTAAAATGTGTTTGTTCCAAACAAATGTTCGATTTTTAGGACATAATATTTGTCGAGGAACAATTGAACCTATACAATGAGCTATGGACTTTGCTGAAAAATTTTCTAATATTATTATTGATAAAACTCAGTTGCAGCGATTTCTAGAAAGTCTTAACTATATTTCTCCATTTTATCAGAATCTATCTAGAGATTTAGCTCCTTTATATGATAGATTAAAAAAAGATCACAAAAGTCCTTAGACTCAAGTCCACGCCGATCTGGTAAGATTAATCAAAAAATGTGTTGCAACTCTGCCTTGTTTAACCTTAGCTAATCCAGCTTGGTTAAAAATAGTTGAAACTGATGCTTCAAATATTGGTTATGGAGGAATACTTAAACAAGTCAATCCCCATAATAATGTTGAATGTTTGGTTAGATTTCATTCTGGAAAAATGGTCTGAAAGTCAGAAAAAATATGCCATTATGGCTTATGAAATGT
This sequence comes from Capsicum annuum, assembly GCF_002878395.1. Taxonomy (NCBI): domain Eukaryota; kingdom Viridiplantae; phylum Streptophyta; class Magnoliopsida; order Solanales; family Solanaceae; genus Capsicum; species Capsicum annuum. Next base: position 30,413,465 of record NC_061114.1, read on the forward strand.
TGACTATTGTTACTCATAATTGCAGGTAGGCGAGGGAAAGGTGGCAGAAGCCAAGGCAGGAGATACTCTTCCTCTAGAGGAAGAAACTCCCTTCTTCATCATCTAATTATGCTTCTTCATCTTTCAATTTTCCAGTATTACAACAGGGAAATAGAAGTCTGATAAATGCGAGAATTTCGCAAATTGTAGAATCATCTTCAAAAGCACCGCATATAAGCAACTCAATCCATCTAGAGGACCTTCCAGAGGATCATCCATTATTTGAGCATATACAATCATATATGTCTGCTAAGCAAGATGATTTGTTTGCTTTAGTTGCAAAAGAAAACACAACGGATAGGCTAAACTATGAAAAACTTGAAAATCGAAAATTGATACTTCTCGTTGAAAACTCTCAAATATGCAAACTGAATGATCCATGGAAAATCCTCCAAAAATATTTATTGACTAACCTCTATTTTGCAGGAGAATCTTATAAGATGTGAGCTTATTATGAATCTATTCTAGTGTCCACTAGAAGCATTGAGATAGAACATCACCAAATGCGCGAAACAACAGAACATGTTCATGGATATTCCAAGATGGTGATAAAAACCTCATATCAATAGAAGATTGGGGAACAACATCCATGTACGAAAAAACCAAGACTATGAAAGGTTCAAAAATTTCCTTTACCTATTGGGACTATATCAAGGCTTTTACCCAGACTTTATACTACAATAATATTAAACACAAACATACATGGTTTATAAAGGTCTGCGCTAAATTTTTTGAAGACCCAATCCCCAATTGGTTCATTCAGTGGTGGTCATATCATGGCCCTACAATTAAAATTCTTCCAGCAGAATATCTGCATCTATATAAAGAATGGATTAAAGTTTCACCTTTCCTGACAGAACTATATAATTCTGATCATGTATGTAATTTAGATAAGATCGATCAGATGTATTTCTTCATTGAATTCTCTATTCCATGGATACATAAATGGAATATTGAATTTGGATAAATAAAAGAACAAATACCCGAACTATATTGGGTATTCTATACTAATTTCTGGGACAAGTTAACAAGAAAAGACCTCCTCACAAAAATTCCACATGGGAAGGAATTGCTTGATTATATTAATAGCAAAATTGTCAAATATACTACTGCTCCACAGAAAAAGGTTGTGGAAGATAAAAATTTGAGTTATATTTCTAGGAGACTCTCTGTGCATGATGGAGACAAACTAGAGATGATTGAGAATTATTTGGCCAAAGTCCGAAAAAATCTACTAAAAACTGTAGAACAGTGTTCGGACTCCTCCATGAAAAGCCTTACAAGCGAAGAAGCAGTTGAATCTGGAGATATTCAGGAATCTCAACCACTTCCACCAAACAACATCCTCAATGATGAAGAAACAGAAAACATTGAGGCATTCCTCTACTCATCAAAAGGAAACGACAAAATATAACAGCAAGGCCCCACCTATGGGACCCATGTAATAGTAAAAACACTGTGCATAAGGAACCACAAGTACTGTTCAAGATGCTTTTTTCTTTTATATATAGACGCCTCATTATGTTAAAGGGGCATAAGTTTTTCTTTTCTTTATTTCATATTCTCTTTAGCCAGGCTCTCTCTTCTCTCCTTTTGTATATTGTCTTGAAGTTAAATAAGAAGGAACTAGCCACCGTTATCTACTATTTCGGCCTTCCATCCGACCATTATTAAGGTATTTATTTTCTTTTGAAGTACTTCTAATACTTCCTCTTTCTTTTCAGCCGTGACTATGTCTGACTAAAAACCTTTCATATCTATACCAGAGATATAACTTCTCTTACTTGGTAACTATGAAAGATCCAGACTCTATCAAAATATGAAAGAATTTTTCTATAGTTTCTTGACTTGGTTCCGAAATGGTGGTACAGTCGAGTTTAATAAGACTTATGTTGGCTTTGTCTTTGTGACTACGTCTAGTAAGCTGTGCCTCTTTAGCCCAAAAAAGATGAAGAAAAGGGTGACTATTTGCACAATCAGAACTTCTAGACACATGGGTTCAACATAAGTATATTAAATATCTGACAGGCCCCTTGTTCGGGTAAAAGATTAATTCTTTCATACAGTCACTAAGCTATTCAAAAATTCTTTTATATTTCGGTTGGTGCTTTGATTCGGTACTCTGACTATGGCTTAATCCGATATTTGAAAGTTAGTTTGGCAGGCGTCGTGGCTTACCCGCGCCTGATAAGATCCTACTATTCTGTTTGGTCTGGCTGGCACCGTGCCTTACCCGGACCTGATAAGATCTTGCTATTCTGGTATCAATAATAATAATAATAATAATAATAAGCAAAACGACATCGTTTTAACTTATAGAAGAAAAACAATGTCGTTTTAAGTACCAGATCAAAAGTCTTCCCAGTCAACCCTTTTAATGACGTGGCACCGTATGATTGGATTACATATCCACGCAGGCGCAAGTGCAACTCATGCATGGAGGTTGCAAAATCGAAGGTCATATTTGTTCAGGTTTTGAATAGTTAAAGGTCCTATTTGTGCACTATCAAAGTTTAAGGACAAATTTATAATTTGGTGTCAAGTTTAGGATCATATTTATGTATTATGCAAAAAAAAAAAACCATTAGAGATATATGGCAATGAGTAGGTGGTGTGGGAGTGGGGATCTCATAATCAGGTAGTGTATGAGAGCTTTTTATGCAGGAGATTGCAAGTCATAGACCCAAATATGAGTGGCTTTAGATATTTGACCCTAATAAGAAATGTTTTTAAAAAATAGTTTTCCTTACTTTTTAAGTATAGTACAAGTACCATTTCGCCCTCTACACCTCAAATATATTTTTTAAACTTTACATACTCTCTCAAATTTTATTTTTTATTTTTTTCTTTAATTTTATTATTCTATTTTTTATTATTTTTACTTTTTATTTTTTCCTTTAATTTTATTTTCATGTTTTAATTCATTTGTCTCAACCTTTTTTTTTCTTTTTATTTTTCAAGCATTATCTATTTCTTTTTTTAATTATTTTTTTAATTCATTTGTCTTTAACCTTTATTTTTCTTTTATTTTTGGTTTTTATCAGTTCTCTTTTTTTTACCCTCATTTTTCTCAAGCTTTATTTTTATTTTTTTCTCTCATTTTTTATTGAAAAAATTACCCGAGTTAGCCATTATAGGGCTTTTATTACCACTTAAAGCCTACTTTTCAATTAATTATAATTCATAGCCCCCTCTTGCCTAGTAATTATTCCTAATTACAATTCATAGCCTTTCTCGTGTATTTTCTCTCTTTTTCTATTTTCTATTATTTTCTTCTTCTTTTTTTCCCTTTTCAATTTTTTTTCTTCAATTTTTCTTTTCCTTTTTCTATTGCTTTCTCTTTATTTTTTCTTTTGTTCACTTTTTCCTTTTTCTTTTTATTTTTTATTCATTTTTTTCTTTTTCTTTTTTTCCTTTTCATTTTTCTCCCTTTTTTTTCTTTTTTATTTTTATTTTTCTCCTTTATTTTTTTCTCCTTCTTTTTTTCTCATTTTTCTTCTTTTTTTTTTCTTTTTAATTTTTTTCCTTCTTTTCATTTGTGCGAACTAGCAAACACAAATATAAGTGCGAACTATAAAATACAAATACAAATGCAAACTATAACATATAAATACAAGTGCGAACTATAAAATACAAATTCAAATGCGAACTATAACATATAAATACAAGTGTGAACTATAAAGTACAAATACAAATGTGAACTATAACATATAAATACAAGTATGAACTATCATTTGTATTTTTTAATTATTGAAAAGGAATGATTGATTTTCTTTCCATGAATACTTGTTTGTATTTATTGATACCAGTTGTATTTATTTATATAAATAAATACAACTCAAATTTTTATACAAATACAATATATACAAATACATATTGTATTTGTATTTGTAAAATCATTTGTTTCATTTGTTTGTCATTGTATTTATATCAAGTGATATTTGTTTGTTTACAAATATGAATGATACTTTTGATATACAAATACAAAATGGTACATTTGTATCAAATGATACATTACATATTTATATATTTTAGAATCATAAAGATACAATTAATGCACTTGTTTGTATACAAATATAAATGATAAATTATACATAGTCACGACTAAATACAATATGCAATCAACTTACAAATACAAATACAAAATAAAATCATAATATAAATATAATCCAATATAATATGCAATCAATTATAAAATACAAATACAAAATAGTTCTTTAAAATATAAGCGTGAATTATATAAAATATAAATGATGGCGCAAACTAACAAATACAAATACAAGTGTGAACTATTAAATACAAATACAAATACGAACTATAAAATATAAATACAAGTGCGAACTTTAAAATACAAATACAAATACAGTTATATCAATAATTATAAAAATATAAATGACGGTGTGACTACAAATACGATAAACAATTGTGGTAACATTATCATCCATGACTTGTGCTCGATTAGTCATATTTTTTAAAAATACAAAAAATATAAAATAGAACAAAAAATAATAAAGAAAATAAGTAAAACAAAGAAAATAAAAAAAAATCAAAGAAGAAAAGAAAAGAAGAAAGAGCAATAGAAGCTAGAGATTAAAGAGAGAAAAACAAAGAAAAAAGTAAAAAGAAAGAAACGACAAAAATAAAAGTAGGAAAAAATAGAAAAAAAGAAGAGAAAAAACGGGAAAAATACACAAAATAAAAAATAAAAAAATATTAAAAAATATAATGGTATTGTTAGGTAAGAAATATTTAGATCAACGAGATAAGCGTGATTGAGATTTTTTTATTTTTAAAAATATTGAATTCCATTTTTGGCGCGACTAAATAGAGACTGTATTCATATAAAATATGAATACATACTATCTGTAAAACCGAATACAGCGGGCATAAATTGAATACAACGACTATAACGGGTAATTATGTAAAATGTGGCTATGGAAGGTGGGTTTTATAGCAAAATACTGTTATTTTTGAAAGATTCCCTTTTTTATTTGCTCAATTTTTTTAATTCTTCACTTTTTTCTTTATCTTTATTTTTTTCTTGCCTTTTTTTTTCTCACTCTTTTTTTTCTATTTTTTTATCATTTTTTTTCTTTTTTTCAGTTCTTTTTTTTCCCTCATTTTTCTCAAACTTTATTTTTATTTTTCCTCTTATTTTTATTTTTCTCAATTTTTTTAGTTCTTTGCTTTTTTCTTGATCTTTATTTTTTTTCTTTGCTTTTTTTCTCAATCTTTTTTTTATTTCTCTATTTTATTTGATCGTTTTTTTCTTTTTTCTCAACTTCTATTATATTTTGCTAATAAATAAAAAATTGGATAATCCGCAAAGGTATCTTCTTTTTTTGAACATCAAAGCAAATTTAAGGGCATGAATTGTTGTTACGAAGTTCTTTGGAAATTCTTGAGATAAGTCGTGTCTCTAAGGTAAGAGTTGTAGAATATCTCATAAATAAAGACATAATGTGGTAGTATCAACTCTTGCCCGTGGGGTACAGTTTATTATTTGAAAGTCCTTGAGTTAAGTCTTGCCTCTAAGGCAAGAGTTGTAGAACATTCCATAAATGAAGACATAATGTGGTAGTGTCAACTCTTGCCCGTGGGGGCATAATTTGTAGTTTGAAAGTCTTTGAGCTAAGTCTTGCCTCTAAGGCAAGAGTTGTAGAACATCTCATAAATGAAGACATAACGTGGTAGTGTCAACTCTTGCTTGTGGGGCATAATTTGTAGTTTGAAAGTCCAGTAGCTAAGTCTTGCCTCTAAGGCAATAGTTGTAGAACATCTCATAAATGAAAATATAACGTGGTAGAGTCAACTCTTGCCCGTGGGGCATAGTTTGTAGTTTGAAAGTCCCTGAGCTAATTAAGTCTTGCCTCTAAGACAAGAATTGTAGAACATCTCATAAATGAAAAAATAACGTGGTAGTGTCAACTCTTGCCCGTGGGGCATAGTTTGTAGTTTCAAAGTCCTTGAGCTAAGTTTTGCCTCTAAGGCAATTGTTGTAGAACATCTTATAAATGAAAACATAACGTGGTAGAGTAAACTCTTGCCCGTGGGGCATAATTTGAAGTTTGAAAGTCCTTGAGCTAATTAAGTCTTGCCTCTAAGGCAATAATTGTAGAACATCTCATAAATAAAAACATAACGTGGTAAAGTCAACTCTTGCCCGTGGGGCATAATTTATAGTTTGAAAGCCCTTGAGCCAAGTCTTGCCTCTAAGGCAATAGTTATAGATGATCTCATAAATGAAAATATAACGTGGTAGAGTTAACTCTTGCCCATGGGGCATAATTTGTAGTTTGAAAGTCCTTGAGTCAAGTCTTGCCTCTAAGGCAAGAGTTGTAGTGTCGAATCTTGCTCATGAAACATAACTTGTTGTTTGAAAGTCCTTGAGGTAAGTCTTGCCTCTAAAACAATAGTTGTAGAACATCTCATAAATGAAAACATAACGTGATATTGTCAACTCTTGTCTGTGGGGTATAATTTGTTGTTTGAAAGTACTTGAGCTAAGTCTTTCCTCTAAGATAAGAGTTATAAAACATCTCATAAATCAAAATACAATGTGGTAGTGTCGACTCTTGCCCATGAAACATAACTTGTTGTTTGAAAGTTATAAGTCTTGTCTCTATAATGTAGTAGTGTCAACTCTTGCCCATGAAACATAGCTTATTGTTCGAAAGTCGTAAGTCTTGCCTTTATAATGTGATAGTGTCAACTCTTGCTCATGAGATGTAACTTGAATGGAAGAAATCGAAGAAAAGAACAAGAATAATTAAAATTAAGTAAAAAGAAGAAAATGAAAAAGAAATACTAAAAAATAAAAATCAAAGAAAATGTAGAAGTTGAGAGAAAATATGAAAAAAATAAAGGTTGATAAAAATAAAAAAAAATATTAAATAAAAATAAAGGTCAAGAAAAATTTAAAAACAAAAAAAATCAAAGAAAAATAAAAAAAAAGTTTTTTTTTAATAAAAGTAGACGTTGAAAGGTGTAAAGAAAAAAAAGCAAGAGTTGAGAGAAACTAAAAAGAACCAAAAAAAAAAAAGAAGAAAGAAAAAATAAAAATAAAAAATAATATAAAATAAAAAAAAAGTTAAGAGGAAAAAAGGAAAAAAGTAAGGGTTGAGAAAATTAAAAATAAAAAGAGAAAAGAAAAAATAAAAATCAAAGTAAAATTAAAAAAAATAAAAAATAAAAGTTGAAAGATATAAATATGAAGTTGTTATCCATTATGAGGAACATTTATGTAATTTACTCCATTGATCAGGGGCAATTTTATCTAAAAGAATATTAGTTAATAGGTAAGGCTATTTTAAGAAAGTTTTTTTATTTGGGGCTAAAATTTGAGAGTCACCCCAATTTGAGTCTATTTTTAAGATTTACCTCTTTTTATGTGGGATGGGTCAGGATGAAACTATTTTTTTAAAAAAAAATATGATCAAAGACAGGATGAGGTCGAAGGAGAGTCAAATATAAAGAAAAATAAAAAGGAACACTTAGGTTGTATTTATTTTTATTAAGATTCAAACTTCTAAGAATGATTAAAATATTATTTTTGAATTTAAATATTGAATGATTAAGGTTGTTTCAACATTTAAATAAGCAAAATTTATTTATTTGTAAATATAATTCAAATAAAAAATAATTATGTTATAAAAATATTTAACTTAATAAAATAAAATATTATTTAATTTAAAAAAAAAACGTTTATGGTTGCTAGTGATGGTGGATATTGTAATGATAGTGGTGGTGGTAATGATTGATGTTAGTGACTAGTAATGTTGACGGTGATGATTGTGATGGTAGAGAGATGATTGGTATTGTAGTGACTGTCATGGTGGTGATTAGTAATGGACTAGTGGTGGGGGTGGTTGTGATGTGAAGTTGGTTAATTATTTTGTAGATTATTTAATAATATTTTATTAATTTCATACTTATTTCATAACTATATATATAATAAAGGAGAATAGTCTAGCATGATATTATGCTAAGTGACATCTTAAGAACTAGCATTTTACAACAAAAAAATATTTTGTAGATTATTTAATAATTTTGTATTAATTCCATACTTATTTCATTTCTATATATATAATAAGAGAAAATAGTTTAGTGTGAAATTGTGTCAAGTGATATCTTGAGAAATACCATTTTATAATAAAAAATTATTTTATAGATCATTCAATTATTTTTATATTTATTTCATATATATATATATATGAGGTTATGTCAAGTGGTATCTTGAGAACTAGCATTTTAGAATAAAAACAAATCATTTTATAGATTATTTAATTATTTTATATTTATTTCATATTGTGATTAAAAAAAAAATTAAGTTTGACTTTTATTGGATGAAAAAATATTAAGATTCTCATACTGAGTGAGAAATATTAAGATTGTTTAATTATTTCATATTAAGATTATTCAATTTTTCAAATTCTTCATATCATGATAAAAATCAACTAAAATTAACTCTTATTAAATGAAAATAACAATATATTGATTCCTATTCCGTAAAATATATTCAGAAGACTTCTTGATTTGCATGTTAAAAAATTAGTATTCAATATTAATGGTTGAAGAGAAATTAATATTTAATATTAGTTGTAACAATATTATTGAAACATATTAAATAAGTTGAGCTTGATGAGGAAATATTGTCATATATATGATCATACACTTTATCTAGTTTAATACTCCTAATTTATCGTGAAAATATATTAGTAGTGTTCTCATGTTTAAGCCATTTGAGGTGAAGATCATCAATTACTCAATATATATGAAAAATATATAATAGAAGTATTCTTAAATTATGCCACAATTATGTGGTAAAACTCAATATTACAGCTAATCGTTAGATGCAACTTACATATGGCTATAATGCTAAATAAATATTACAGGTAATCATGATTAGCATTTATATACAGATGGTAAACGAATATTTAATTAGCAATCATATAAAAATGATAAATTAATGTTTGATTCGCAGATGGTAAATGAATCTTTTGATTAGCTTGATTATAATAGCATATATGTGGAAAATAAGGTATTCTTAAAATACGTCATGTGATTGTGTTAAAAAATAAATATTTAGATATTACAGCTAATAATTATTCGCATGTTATTATTTTTTTATTTTCATAGAAAGAATGTCATAACATAATCAAATTATACAAATGATAAATTGATTTTTGATTATCAATTGTTACACAATATATATGAAATGAAAATATATTCTGGCCAAGACTGATCCTTTATCAGAGATGCCTACAAAAAATACTATATATTAGGATGATTCCTGTGTAATATAAATATTGAAGCTACTATATTGTCTACAGAAAAATAATTACTTTGACTCTGTTACTGTGCGTAAGAATTTTTTTTTTTGTGCGTAAAAAAATTCATTGTATTTTCACTGTATCTAATATTGCGTGCTTGAGCTTATAGACTTCTAATATTGATGATTATGGTTCGTATCCTGAAGCTCGATACTATTCATAATAAAAGGGCCCTTTTTAAAGTATCTGTTGGGAGCTCGAACGTAAAAGATTGTGACGAGGATTATGCTATTCTTAGAATTTGCGATAATGAAGTTGTTATCAAACAATTTTCTTATTCTTTCGGTGACGATGAATTTTCATTCTGTTTTGCATACATATATCATAACACATTATTTCTATTGTTTAGTGTTGAATTATAACTTCAGTATGGGTATAATTGCTAACATGTAATATTATTATTCCATAGGATCCAGATACCAATTGTAAACAAGTCACTATGAACATAAAGAAGTCACGGTTACTTTATTGTTACCTTTTCTATCATTTTTTAAATACAAACACAACTATTTTGATTATAGTTGTTTATTGCTGACAATTCAGAATTTTTTATTTTTTTTATTTTGTAGGATTTCAATCCTAATAATAATAAAGGAGAGCCTTGGAGTTATTGGTAAAGTTGCCTACATGTGAAAAGAAGGTTATGACTTCAAGCCTTGAAAACAGCCTCTTGCAGAAATATATATAAGAAAAGAGAATAGTCTAGCATGATGTTATGCCAAGTGGCACCTTAAAAACTAGCATTTTACAATAAAAAATTATTTTATAGAATATTTAATGATTTTATATTACTTTAATGCTTATTTCATATCTATATATATAATAACGGAGAATAGTCTAACATGAGGTTGTGCCAAGTGGCATCTTAAGAACAAGCATTTTACGATAAAAAAGTATTTTGTAAATTATTTAATAATTTTATATTAATTATATATAGAGAGAGAATAAATGAAAATAGTCTAGCGTGATGTATAGTGCAAATATTTGTAATGATATGTATCATGTGAGGTTTTGAAATTACGGAATCTCTTAATAGCTAAAAAATTACTCATGAAAATGAAATATCAAAAATAAATATTAAATGAATTTATGTCATATAAATTGATAATATATTAAAATGTTATAGTCTTAAGGTTTATTTATCATTGTAGTGTATAATTTATGCCATACTTTTAAAATTATCTTTCACTATCTGAAAGTTTTTTAATTTGAAATTGAGTATTTCTCCATTTCAATTTTTTGTTTGATTTTGATTTGATACGAAGTTTAAGAAAGTAAAAAATAATTTTTAATCTTGTGTCTTAAATTAATAACATGTAGAATGTGTCAAAATCTATTTTAATCTTGGTGTTAAATATGACATGTGAAAAGTTATAATTCAATAGTTAAAAAAAAGAAGGAATTTTTTGAAACAAATTTAAATGAAAAGTAAGACAAATAAATTGAATGTATGGACTATCATTTAAATATTTATAAATTTATTTATTATTTTGTTACACTTGTAGAGTAATTAAATATGTAAATAACAACTAATTCTATATTTTATGTGGATCCATGTGAGATATCATCTCAATTGCGATGTGATTGACATTTACAAAAAATAACTTGATTTTTTGTCATTAAAAATTTATGGCCAAGCTTTGATGCCTAAAATATAAGTACACAAGATATAACTTTTTTTGAAATTACAAATATACCCTTGGCCGTCCCACTCTTCACTCTTCTATATAAAAAATACCATAATATACAAATAAAAAACAAAGTTTTATCCTTTACAAAATAGCAAGCATAAAAAAGGTCATATTGAAATAAGAATAACACTACATAAGTAAAAGTAAACAAAGTTAATTCAATGTTCAGAAGTAACCAATTCAAGAGCGAGAATGAAAATCATTCTTTGGCCAATGCTAGATCAAATTTAAAACTTAAATTGAGAACTTGTACCCCGATTATCAACAATTAGGACAACTAATTCTGTAGATTATTTCTCAATTTTTTTTTCATCTTTTTCTATCTAATGTGATTGTTGTTTTGACAATAAAAATCACATCTATTGCACTTTAAAATATATATTTTTTCTCATCTCTAAATAAAAAACCTACAATGAAAAAGTTGATGATATAAGATAATATTAGTTTTTAAGATATAGCTACTCAGGAATATTTAATAAACATTTGCATTTATATAATAAAAGTACAAAATTTGTAAAAAAATACTAATCAATAGAATAAAGGTTGAGGGATTTCATAGTGCAGTCCACTATAAAATATTAATCAATAAAATAAAGATTGAGAGATTTTACAGTACAAAATTTGTAACAAAATCCTCATCAATAGAATAAAGATTTGACAGATTTTATTTTCAAATCACACGTCATAGAAGAAGTGTATATCGTGTCCATACAAGTGTCATGGATATTCAATCTACATAGGATTAGGTAATATTATTGTAGAATAAAGTGACCTGATGAATAGTATAAATACAAACAATCCTTATTAATATGAACTTAAAAACATATAACTCAAACACTCACTTGAGCAGACAACCATGAATAAATAGATAATATGACGCAACTATCACTATTAATCTAAAAAAACAACAACTAAATATCATACGTCTCTTTCTCTTCTAATTGACAGGCCATGTAAATAATTTTTTAATAATATACTTATTTAACTCATTAAACTTATTTAGTCAAAATTATATTCTTATTCTTTTCTTTAGAAAAATATATTAATTTATTAAGAAAGAATTTTCATGCTTAGAAATCTTTTACCATTCCTTAAACTTTTTATTCTTCTAAAGTTATTTTCTTGAATTGTTATTCATGTTTTTGGAATCACTTACAAAAGTCACTTTTATTTTTGCTAAGACAATAATATCACTCAGTTATCAATATTTACTCAAAAAATGACTAAATACCTCAAAAGTATCTTCTTATTCTAATTGACATGAGTAAACCATCATTTTTAACAAATAATAAACATATTAACTTAGCAAACTCATTTAAACAAAATTATAATCTTAGTTTTTTTTTAAAAAAGGTACATTAATTTATTAAGAAGAAATTCTCATTCCTAGGTATTTATATTTTTTTAGAGTTATTTTTCTAGATAGTCATTCAGGTTTTTATATATAATTGCCTAAAAAATCAATTTTTTTCTAAAAAAATAATATCACTAAATTAAATAAGTTATCTAGAGATTTTAATTTGCATGTAAAATAATATGGTAAAGATGTATGACAAAGAATTTCCAAGCATGGAAATTAGATTAATGCATTTTTTAGAAAAAAAATGAAGTTATTATTTTAATTAAATGAGTTTGATGAATTAAATAATTTATTATTTTGAAAAATGTGATTTTAATTACATTGCATGCCAATTAAGAGAGAAGAATACTTTTGAGGTGTATAGTATTATTTTTAGGAAATTTGAGAAAAATTTTCAAACTATAAGATAGCTAATTGGTAAATGACATTAATATTGATCAAAATTACAATATTGTCCTTAGCATAATTAAGAAAGATTTTTTTTTTTGAAATGACAAATATACTCTTGGTCGTCCCATGATCGAGAGAAATTTTCAGTTGGGAGCCATTCTTTTGCAGTTAGGAGACATTGTTGTTATGTTTTTCAGTTATGAGCCATTGTTGTGTGGTCCCTTTCGAGCGGTTCCTCTTCACTCTTCTATAAAATAATATATATATATATATATATATATATATATATATATATAATAATAATAATAATAATAATAATAGTAATAATAATAATAATAATAATAAAAGAAAATAGTCTAGCGTGAGGTTGTGTCAAGTGGTATCTTGAGAAATGACATTTTACAATAAAAAATTATTTTGTAGATTTTTTAATTATTTTATATTTATTTCTTATCTATATATATAATAAGGAGAATAGTCTAGCATAGGTTATGTCAAGTGACATCTTCGGAACTAACATTTTACAATAAAAAATTATTTTGTAGAGATTTAATATCTGTATATATAATATAGGACAATAGTCTAGCATGAGTATGCCAAGTGGCATCTTAAGAACTAACATTTTACAACAAAAAATTATTTTGTAGATTATTTAAAATTTTTGTATTAATTTCATACTTATTTCATATCTATATATATAATAAAGGAGAATAGTCTAGCATGAAGTTGTGTCAAGTGATATATTGAGAAATAACATTTTACAATAAAAAATTATTTTATAAATTATTTAATTATCTTATATTTATTTCATATCTATATATATAATAAGGAGAGTTGCTATTATTTTGTAGACTATTTAATAATTTTGTATTAATTTCATACTTATTTCATCTCTATATATATGATAAAGGAAAATAGTCTAATATGAGGTTATGTCAAGTAGTATCTTGAGAAATAACTTTATAGTAAAAAATTATTTTGTAGATTATTAATTATTTCATATCTATATATATAATAAAGGAGAATAGTCTAGCACGAGCTTGTGTCAAGTGACATCTTAAGAACTAGCACTTTACAATAAAAAATAATTTTTATATTATTTAATAATTTTATATTAAATTCATATTTATTTCATATGTAATAAAGGAGAATATTCTAGCATGAAGTTATGTCAAGTGATATCTTGAGAAATAACATTTTACAATAAAAAATTGTTTTATAAATTATTTAATTATTTTATATTTATTTCATATCTATATATATAATAAGGAGAGTTGCTAATATTTTGTTGACTATTTAATAATTTTGTATTAATTTCATACTTATTTCATATCTATATATATAATAAAGGAAAATAGTCTAACATGAGGTTATGTCAAGTAGTATCTTGAGAAATAACTTTATAATAAAAAATTATTTTGTAGATTATTAATTATTTCATATCTCTATATATAATAAAGGAGAATAGTCTAGCATGAGGTTGTATCAAGCGACATCTTAAGAACTAGCACTTTACAATAAAAAATATTTTTATATTATTTAATAATTTTTTATTAATTTCATATTTATTTCATATATATAAAATAAAGGAGAATAGTCTAGCATGAGGTTGTGTCAAGTGGTACCTTGAGAAATAGCATTTTACAATAAAAAAAATTATTTTGTAGATTATTTAATTATTTTATATTTATTACATATTACGGTTAAAAAAAATTAAGTTTGACTTTTATTGGATGAAAAAATATTAAGATTAACTTTTATTGAATGAGAAATATTAGTATTGTTTAATTATTTTATATTATTTCGTTTAAGATTATTCAATATTTCAAATTCTTCATATTATGATAAAAATCAACTAAAATTGACTTCTATTAGCTAAAAATTAAAATATATTGATTCCTATTTCATAAAATATATTCAGAAGGCTTCTTGATTTGTATGTTAAAAAATTAGTATTTAATATTAATAGTTGAAGAGAAAGCTATATTTAATATTAGTTGTAATAATATTATTGAAATATTTTAAATCAGTTGAGCTTGACAAAGAAATGTTGTCATATAATATAGTTATACACTTTACTTGATTTAATACTCCTAATTTATCGTGAAAATATTAGTAGTATTCTTGTAATGACCCTCCTCACGGTCATTTTCTTTGTTTTCATACATTTTTAATTTCTAGAGCTTTTCTATAACTGTCCAAATTATTTATGACTTGCTAGGACTGACAATTCGATTTTCGGACGGTTCATTTGAAAAGTTTAGTGGTATCAAATAAATTGTAAAATATTTAATCAAAATTAACATTTGGTATAAATTTAATTTATTATTCTTCTAAAATGTTTTTGATTTGTATAAGATTTTTTAGTTATAATATATCTATATTACTTCATAAATAATTTTATAACTTACTAATATTTTAAACGGAGATAGTAAATCTAGATATTTTAAAATATTATTATTGTATAACAGTGATTTTATTAAAAATAATTTTCTTTTAATCATGGTATATTCAAAATATGATATGTGTTTTACCTCGAACCTATGCAATACCTGTATACTTACTTAATGAATTAAATAAAATAGGATGGTGGTAACTCCACGTCCACATGGAAGTGGAGGGGCAACACAACAAATGGGATTAGGTAGCAACTAATGACATTATTAAGTGAGTCATTATCACTACATGACATGCAATAACCTTTCACGATTCTCTAACTAATATACATTTTCTTTCAAATGCTAATTGACGTGAAAAATTGTCTAAACATATACATTTAGTCACATTGAAGAAGTGGTACTTCACAAAATGTTGTGATATCGTATTTATCCCGAATAAAATAAATTATTTTCATCAAGTTATTCAAGCTTTGTATTCCAGTAAGGCACTATTCGGAGGCTTCTCAGAGAGGTTTTTAGCTTTGGCGTCCAGGTAGACTATGCTTACCTTATCTTAGATTGAGCTTATGGATTGTATTAGTATGCTATTGTGTTAGTTATGGGCAGGTAGTTGCAGTTCGGGTATTGTTTGAAATAAATGATGTCTTATTTATCCGGTTAAAACTCTGTGCTAGTAAATTTCGATCCCGTTATCTTTTAGTATGATGTAGTATGTATTAGCTTAGTGCATGGTATTAAACTGCAAAACCTTGAATTCTCCCCTTTTAGCTAATTTATATAAATGTTTATTTAAATGTATTGCAGTTATGATTCAAGGCCACCATATATTCTATTTCTTTTATTTATTGGGAATTTTGCCACCACTTTGGCATCAGTTACAGTATGATTAGGATTTTGGTTTTACAGTTGAGTATGGCTACTACTAGTTTCAGTTCGAGTCCGACACCTTGCTATAATATTATCTAGGAATTGTGGTATCAATTACTTTTATTTTGGGAGTTGTGGTTACTCTGAGTTTCGATTCGAGTCTGACATCTGACTATGGGTTCGGTTGTATATCATATATGTGGCCTCTCATTATTACCCACTATTTTCAATTTGAATCCGGCATATGACTTCTTGTTATTATCCACCGCTATCGGTTCGAGCCCGACTTCTGGGCTCTCGTTACTATCCATTGGTATCGATTCAAGCCTGGTGCACATTTGGATGACTACTATGATTTGTTGGGATTGATTCAATTATGAATTATTTATTTATTTTCTTTAAGTTTGTAATGCCCCGAGTTTGTACCCCGGACGCTACACGTTGCTCATAATTCCGAGGGACCACAAGTTAACCCATGATTGGTACCTGCTGCAGTAACTAAATAACAATACTGTAATTATGCAAAAGTTAGGCGAAAACTGGCCATAAGGTTCAATACTGAAATAAAACTGAACATGGTATAACAATACTAAAACTGAAATATCTGTCTGAAAATACTATGTCTGGAAAGCCTCTAACCGTCTGAAGTATGGAGTTGATGGGACAAGCCCTAAACTAACTCCAACTACTGAAACTGTACTGATAAACTGGAATACTGAAGAAAATAATCATGTCCTCGAACTATGAGGACTCACCACTAACTCTGACTACAGAAAATCTGAATTGCTAAGGGTGCTCGAAAGCCCGTGCGTCTGAACCTATAATATAAGATATCATAGCGCAAAAGAAAAGTATGCATCAGTACTTTGAATGTACTGGTATGCTAAGTGAGGTAGGCTGAAATGCGTGGGTTCATATACATGAACAATACTGACTGAATGGCATGAGTATAACTAAATGAGAGTACATGCATGAATACATAAACTGTAACTGAGATCGTGATAACACTAAATAATAAGTTTGAATACTTATTAACTGATATCCGAGTATACTGATACTGAATTACTGATAATTGAATGGCTGTATCTGACAGTCCCAATTATGTGGAACTATACTGAGTTCCGTACTGAGCTGAGTGACTGCGTCTGACAGTCCTGAATTTGTAGAACTAAACCGAGTTTTGTACTGAGATTGAATTTGAAACTGAGACTGTGAGAGGTAATAATCTAACCAACATGCCCTTTTCTGAATAGATTAGGGTCCAACCTGTAACCCAGTTGGAAGGGTGTCAGTATCGTGCCACGGGT
Source organism: Capsicum annuum (assembly GCF_002878395.1). Classification (NCBI taxonomy): domain Eukaryota; kingdom Viridiplantae; phylum Streptophyta; class Magnoliopsida; order Solanales; family Solanaceae; genus Capsicum; species Capsicum annuum. The sequence goes on from NC_061114.1 coordinate 30,430,850, forward strand.
AAAGATAACTGTGAGTTAACCCTTTCTGGCAGAAAGCTCTTTCGTTAACTCTCGTTGGCAGGAAAACTCGAATGAGATGTATCAACCCTCATAATATCTGGCAGGAAGATATCTAAACCTACGCTAGCTACGTAGTTCTGTAATGCAGGGATTGCTACTAACGGTCAAACCCTCTGCTGACAGGAATGCCCCCATCCCTGGGTTAACTCGGTGCTGAATCCTACTCTCATCTGAATAGACAGTAAATGATTTCCTAGTTCATACTAGGCTTAACTGAACTGTTACCGATTATACTATCTAACTGAACTAAACTGAGTTCACTGAGTTCCGTTGACTGACGGAATGCTACTAAATTTTATTAACTGACTGAATTTATCGAGGTCTGAACTGAATACTAAACTGGACTGGACTGATACTGAGTCTACTGGGTTTTCCTAAATCCTTTAACTGACTGAGAGAACTACTGATCGTGCCATGACTGAGATTATTCTATAACTGACACTGGCTCTAGGTAAACTGCTAAATTATCGAGTATTAAATACCCCCAGGACTCGATAGCATGAAGAGTAAAGCATCACATGATCTTGCATAGAATAAAAATACACACTTGTTCATAATGTATCTATAGAGACATTTTATCAAACACTTGCATGATATAACTTACACATAAGCTAGCATGACATGATTTCTTTCCCTTATTAGTTCAGATGAACAATTCATCAAGCACTTGGTGAGCATAATATATGCACTTAATAAGTGAGCATCATGATTTACTTCCAATTTCATAATTTCAAGGGGTTTAACATGGATTCATACGAATCTACACACACAATAATCAATTTCATATGAAACATATAATAAATCATGCAATAGAAATCTAATTCAAATAATAATCATGAATACACTTTAATTCCAATCATGGAAATCATAAATTCCAACTACTTAAAGTTTAAAAGAGTTACTTGGACTCCACGGGTGGAAGGAACCCTTGAATGAACACTTCACATACCTTAATTGGCGAATTCCTGAAGAATAATGGTTGAAACCTTCAGTTTTGGATCTTGAATATGATGAACTAGGGTTTGTTCTTGATAAATTCTAAAGAGAATGAGTATATTTTGCCTCTTGGAAGGCTTAATGATATGTTTTGGGGGCTGAAGAACGTGGAAAAAGACCCAATTACCCCCAAAGATGCGGATTTTTAATGACTTGAAATTAAATCATCGACGTACAAACCGACGCGCCGCGTTGTTGGCATCGACGCGATAGCTAACGCATCGCATTTAGTCCGCATCGATTCACTGAAAATTGCCACTGGGAGTCAAGGAAAATATTGATCGATGCAATGGCCGCCGCGCTGCACCAAGATCAAGTCGATACACTATTTTGGATTCCCAAATATGGTTCAAACGAGGTTCGAAAAATATAAAACTCGTCCGAGAATACCTACTGACATTCTTGATCATGAATTAACCTAAATATTAACATTTTAAGGTCATAAAGGTCGTGAAATAGAGTTTCCAACTTACGAAGGCGAAAATGACACCAAGTCTGATTACTTAGATAAAATTTTCTAAGTCTGGGACCCCTTAACAAGCTTTAAAGGACTGAGTTAAGCTTAGAATTTTGCGCGGTCTTACAAAATTACTTTGTATATGACCCACCGGCTTATGGAGGCACAATTGGGTCAATAGTCTTCTTTAGTGTGCCTGGTGGGCTTATGAGGGCTTAGTTAGGTTATGTTTGATTTGCTTTTTATTACTTCATTAATTATCTTTTTGTATCACTTTTACGTATTCCTTTATTGCATTTGCATAGCTCGATAGTTGTTTATTCTATCCCTATTTACCTTTCTACACACTCGCATTTTAGTTAAACTTTTCCTGCATTGAGCTTAGTCAATTGATGATGCCTACTGAGTATCCGTTGCTTTAGTACTCATACTACACTTTTGTATTTTTTTCCTAATGTAGATTTGAGTACTATCAGCTGGCGTTGATGCGATTCTTATTTTTTAGTGCTGATCCAGAGTAAGGTAAACTTTTTGTCATTTGAAGCTGATCCTTCTCTATCTATTCTAGTTTAATATTTTGTACTCGAGACTGCTTGTATATATAGTGTAAATTTTGTATTCTGTCTATTACTATAGGTACTTTTAGTGGTGGCTTTAGTATCGACCTTACCAGGTCTTGGGAAATGTTATGACTGTGAGGTTGTTGGTCACTTTGCCTGTGACTGTCTACAGCGTGGGATGATTGAGCCTTCAATCCAGACTGCACATCCACTCAGATCAGTGCCACCACTAGCCAGATGTGTTGCATAGGGTCGTGGGGGTGGTTCCAAGGGTTCTAAAGATGGTTCATAGAGAGGTAGAAAATGTGGTCGGATAGGCACTCAGTCCAGTAGCGGACATGGTCATTTATATGGTGTACCATGTAGACCATAGGCTGAGGCTTCGAATGCTGTGATCACATGTATGATTTTCGTATGCCATCAACCAGCTTCTAATTTGTTTGATCTCGGTTCCACATTTTAATATGTTTCCGCTTATTTTGAATTGATGTTAGGTTTATGTTTGGGTCCTTGTTTGTGCTACTGTGTATAGCTACCCCCATGGTTGATTCTTTAGTAGTGGTTCGGCCATATAGATTTTGTTTGTGACTGTTTGAGAGTTTGATACTTAGATTGATCTCATTGTCCTAGATATGGTAGATTAGGGTTGCTTATCGGTTAGATCGGATGGATAATTATATGTCATGACCCAAACCAGGACCTAGTCGTGACGGGTATCTCAAGTCCGCCAAGGACCAGAGACCACCCCTATTAACCTAGCTAACTAGAACACAATTTAACTAACAACGGATGAGTTCTGAACATATAACAAGAAAAGATAAATCAACTAGCTCAGAAAGAAATCTAAGAATTTCAACAATCCTCCCATTCCACAGTAATCCACAAATCCTTTAATAACCAAGAACAACCTAAGTTGGGACATGCTCCCCGGCCATAGCAAAAAAGGAGACCAAAAAGGTAGTCTAGACATAAATGAAACAATACATTAAAATGATAGGCCTGATACGACCTTAACCAGGGCCTAGCCGTGTCTGGCATCTCAAGTCCAATCAGGACCGGAGACCACCCCTAATACCCAATCGTAACCACCCTGCACCCTATGTCAGATGAATTTCAAACATATAACAAGATAATTCAATAATAAGTCAAAGAAATTAAACAAAGTCTACATTCGTAATCCAACAACCTCAATAAAATATTTAACTGGTTCTGACCCCAATGTAACTACCAATACTAAGGCTGACACTAGTATCGACACTGCCCATGCCTATAGTAGTCTGATAAAGCCTATAACCGGAATCAAAGAACATCTGATCAGTACATGCCTCCCACCATAGCCAAAACCAAAATTAATGAAATAACAATAATAAAAAGAAGTCAATAGCATGAAATAGAGCCTTTCGAAATATGGAAGCTCACCACTTCACTTTGACCCAAAGCTGTCCCCGAATCTAAGTCACTGAGTAGGAGGAATGGTAGTATGGACGGTTCCTGCATCATGTGGGATATAGCGCCCGAGGATGGTAAGTGGAGTGAATACTAGCATGTACTCAGGGATAAAGATAAAATAATGCCATTATTCAAAACCAAATCAAATAACCATATGCAATCACACATACACATATATCGTGTCGGGATAGAAAATTGGATTTAGCAGGCATTTAAAACCTTAAACTAGAATGTGTAGCTCTGTCGTCCTAAATGTCCACCCACGGGCTATATGGGTTCAGCTCCCTCTGCTAAAAGAGCCGCGGCATGTGTTAGCCACACGGATCGAAGAAAAAACCTGAGATGACTAGTACATCTCCTAAAATATAAAGCGTGACATCATGCACATGGTCAACATCACCAAACCTCACATCAGCAAACGTGATTTTTCAGTATTGGTCCTTCCGAGGCCTCCACCTTCCACGGCTTTGCTAACACAACCTTCTTTAAGCCCATATGAAAACCAATTACATATTCAACCATTTACCAAGGAGTCTTTTGTTTAGACAGTAACTGTTGGTATCATCATACCAAAATTAAAGCTTGTAAGTCTATCCTTTTATACCATACCAAAGCCATTAAACCAAGTTGACTCCAAAGTTTCCAATTAAACCAAAACCATGACTACTAAGGCCTTTCCAACCATTTAAAATCAACCAAACTAATTCAGGTTCCATTACCATTTATGCAATACAAAGATATCAAGAGTAGTCAAACAATGTGAAAAAATCATTCTCATTGGCATTTTAACAAACAGGTTGAGGGTACATAAGTTTCAAAACCTTAACCAAGTAATTTGGGGAATCCATAATACCCCAAAATCCATTTACCATTAACATGCAACCCACAATGTCAGAATCATACTAAAAGCATGAAAGACATAATTAAACCACGAGAACCATTATTCAACCATGAATATCCAAAACCCCCAACCATTATTTCAAACCATAACAATATTATAAAAACCATATATTAAACCAAATGCTCTTTATAAAACAACAATGATGGAGGAGTAACATGCCTTAGACACTAAGAAAGACGGAGAGAAACCACCCTTGAAAGCCTTAATTGATTATCTTGATAAAACCCTAGCCATTACTTGAACCAAGAGTTTGAGAGAGATTTTAAGAGTATTTGATTGGCAAAAATAGATTAATGAAGTGCCAAAAGGTATTTTATGTCGTGGTGTCAAAGGGAGTTAAAAAGGGAAAATTTCCAGAATTTCCCTAACTCAAAAATGTAAAAATACCCAGGTGGTTACGAGTCGATCCCGTGACTCGTGGCCACAACATACAACTCATACTATTGAGTTGTCACCAATATAGTGAGTTGGACACCCACACACTGCACATCATACAACTCACCGATCCCACTCATTATCAAACCATACTACTCGTATGGCCTAGTTATACCCAAGATAGAATCCAAAGGTATTGACACTGGACAACATACGATTCAACTATACCACTTATACCTTATCCTCATAGCCCTTGGTGAGCCACTCGTACTCAGATCCAAGTCAAGTCACTAAGTTTCTAATTTGATGAAGGATTATCCTAACGACCCGTCACCACACCTAACAACCCCTACCACTAAATCGTATCCAAAATAGAAATCCAACCATTATCCACTGGACTCCTTAAGACTTGGGTCACCTAAGCCATACATACACCATACGACTCGTATGACAAGTCGTTACAAGGACAATGAGCTTAAAACCCAGGAATTTTCCAAGAGCCAAAACCCAGGGTGTTTCAATTCTCCCCCACTTGGATCATTCATCCTTGAATAATGGGACAGAGCAGTGACTAACATGATTAAACACCCCAAACACCCCTACGTTTCCCTTTAAGACAGAAAATAGATTACTAAGGAATTCACAATCTACTCTTACCTTTAACTAAGTTAGAAAACAAAGATGTTAAGAATAACACATACTTTATGCATAATCTTCTGGAGCGGAAAAAATGATGGATACTTAGACTTCATGTCCTCTTCAGCTTCCTAAGTAGCATCTTCAACCTTGTGGTTCCTCCACAGAAATTTTATCGAAGCTACGTCCTTGGTCTGCAAATGCCGAACCTGTCGATTTAAGATTTCAAAAGGGACTCCTCATAAGACAAAGAATTCAAATTACCAATATCCTTGATAGGTACAATCTGCGATGGATCACCAACATACTTTCTCAACGTTGAAACATGGAATGCCAGGTGAATGGAGCTCAAACAAGAAGGCAACTCTAACTCATACGTTACATTGCCAACCCTTCTCAAAATAACACTTCAGGGACTGAGCTTCCCCTTTTTCCCAAACCGCATTCACTCTCTTCATAAGAGACACCTTAAAAAACACATTATCCCCAACCTTAAACTCTAACTTCCTATGCCTCACATCCGTATAGGACTTTTGGCAACTTTGGGTGACCTTAAGTCTATATCGAATCACGTTCACTTTCTCCATAGCTTGGTGAACCAAATTTAGGCCAAATGCCTCCCCAACCTCAAACCACCCAATAGAAAACCTATACCTCCTACCATACAATGCCTTAAACGGAGCAATCCCAATGTTAGAGTGGTAGCTATTGTTATAGGAAAACTCCATAAGAGGCAAATGCTCAACCCAACTATCACCATAGTCAATAACATAAGCACAGAGCATAGCTTCCAAGGTTCGAATAGTCCTTTCTGCTTTCCCATTCGGCTGTGGGTTAAAAAAAGTACTAAGGCTCACCTTGGTTCCCAAACCTTTCTGAAAAGACCGCCAAAAGTGAGATAAAAACTGTGTATCGTGATCCAAGATAATAGAAATAGGTACCCCATGTAACTTCACAATCTCTTGGATTACAACCTTGCATAATCCTCAGCTGAGAAATTTATCTACACTGGTAAGAAGTGAGCAGACTTTGTCATCCTATCCATGATGACCCAAATCGAATTGATTGATTTTGAGATCGAGGAAGACCGATAATAAAATCCATACTAATCACCTCCTATTTTAAAATAGGTAAATCAATTTCTTGATACAATCCTCCGGGCCTCATGTGCTCAACTTTCACTTATTGGCACACCATGAACTTAGCCACAAAACTAGCCACATCTCAATTTATATTGTTTCACCAATACATCTCCTTAAGGTCATGATACATTTTCACCAAACTAGGATGAATAACATAGCACGACTCATGATCCTCCGCCAAGATCCTCTCTCGCAACCTATCTATGTCGGAAATACATAACCTCTCTTAGTACCGCAAGGTACCATCACTACTAATATCAAAGGCCATCACTTTCTATTCATTTACATCACCCTTGATCCTTATCAAGATAGAATCTAGTACTTACTTCTCCTTGATTTCAGCACCAAGAGACGACAACGCCACCTCTTGTATAAACACACCACCATCCTTAGAGTCCAAGAGACGAACCCCAAGGTTAGTCAAACAGTGAATATCTTTTACCAACTCTGGCTTTTCTTCATCCACATGATCCAGACTTTCCATGGATAACTTGATAAGAGCATCAATAACCACATTACCTTTACATAGATGGTAGTGAAGACTCATGTCATAATCCTTGAGCAGCTCAAGCCATCTCCTTTGCCTGAGGTTCAACTCTCTCTGAGTAAACACTTACTACAAGCACTTATGATCGCAAAATATATCCACATGCACTCGATACAAATAGTGATGCCAGATCTTCAATGTGAACACCAGAGCTAATAACTCCAAGTCATGAGTTGGATAGTTCTTCTTATGCACCTTCAACTGTCTAGAGGCATAAGCTATCACCCTGTAATGCTACGTCAAGAGGCAACCAAACCCCACACGAGACGCATTATAATAGACTACAAAACTATTAGTGTCTTTGGGCAAGGTCAAGACTGGAGCCAAAGTTAGCTTAATCTTCAACTTCGCAAAACTACCCTCAAAAGCATCAGACCATAAGAACTTTACCTTTATCTAAGTCAGCTTAGTCAATGGGGCAGCTATAGTAAAAAAACTTTCTATGAACCTCCTGTAATAATTGGCTAAAACCAAGAATCTCTTAATATTGGTTGGAGTCGTGGGTCTAAGACACTTCTTAACCATTTTAACTTTCTACGAATCTACCATGATCCCTTCATTAGAAATGACATGACCCAGAAAAGTGACAACGTTTAACTAGGACTCATATTTCAAAAATCTGGCATACAACTGCTGCTCTTTCAGGGTCTGCAATACTATACAAGGTGATTAGCATGATCTATCTCACTCTTTGAGTACACCAAAATATCGTCTATGAACATAATGATGAACGAATCTAGAAACTGACGAAATACCCTATTAATCAAGTCCATGAATGCCGTCGGGGCATTAGTCAACCCAAAAGACATAATCAAGAACTTGAAATCGATATATTGGGTACGTAAAGTAGTATTAGGGATATCCATCTCCCTAATCTTTAGCTGATGATACCCAGAATGAAGATTAATCTTGGATAAAAACTTAGCACCCTGAAGCTACTCAAACAAATCATCTATTCTTGAAAAAAGGTACTTATTCTTTATCGTCACCTTACTCAGTTGCCGGAAATCAATACACAACTGAAGGGAACCATCCTTTTTATGCATGAATAACACCAGTGCACCCCACAGAGACACACTAGAATGGATGAAAACCTTGTCCAAAATATCATTTAATTGCTCCTTAAGCTTCTTTAACTCAGTTGGAGCCATTCTATATGGGGGAATAGAAATAGGAGGAGTGTTTGAAGTAAGATCTATCCTAAAATCAATCTTTAAATTGGGAGAAACACCAGGAAGGTCATTAGGTAAGACCTCAGGAAATTCATTCACCACCAGAATGAAATGCAGAGAACGACCCTCTGAGTTAGAATCTTTAACCCGGACCAAATGATGGAGACACCCCTTGGAGATTAATCTCCGAGCTTTAAGATACGATATGAACTTCCCCTTAGAAGATAGGGAAACCCCCCCCCCCCCCCCTCAATAACCTGCTTATTAGAGATTTTAAAGACAACCTTAAGGGTCCAGCAGTCTAGAGAAGTATAGCACAAATGCAACTAATCTATCCCCAATATGACATCGAAATCAACCATGTCTAATTCAAATAGATCCACTAAGGTTTCTCGACTACCCACAGATACCACACAACCCCTATATACACTTTTAGCCATCATAGAGTTACCCACTGTAGTAGAAATAGAAAAAAGGTCCAAAATATACTCGAGACTGAAACCAAAATGCATAACCACAAATAGGGACACATATGAAAGAGTGGTTCCTAGATCAAGTAAATAGTACACATCATGGGAAAAGAGCTTCAACATACCAGTCACGACATCAGGCAATGCCTTGAACTTCTAGCGGGTAGTGAAAGCATAGAGATGGTTACAAACAGTGCTGGAGCCAGATGGTGCATCCTTTGTTGCCGAAGCTAAAGAAAAGGCAACCAAAACCTTGTTTGCCCCAGAAGCAACCTTACCAACATGATAATTTCTAATCATATGCCATGGCTAACCACAGTTAAAGAACTTGCTTTTCCCTTCATCATAGAAACCACGATATGATCAACCATATAATTTGTAGAGAGGATATAATGGAGCCGACTGGGCCCCACTAGCCTGAGATTGGGCGCTCTATGCCCTATAATTATCGCCACCTTAAAAACGCCTATCGCCCGACGACTTTGGGTAGGGAGCAATAGTCCCTGAGTAAGACCTAGATTTACCCCATTTCTTTTTAGGCCACTTTCCACCATCCCTTCTACTCTGCTATTAGCCATCTCCCTACTCAGAAAATCTTAACTTTTTCCTCTGTCTCTGCCCCATTTTAGCTTGCTTTTTTTTGTCTTCCTTAACCTATTGCATGTACTCAACCAACCTAGAGATATCCATGTCCTTATTCAATAAGGCAGCCTTACTTTCTAAAATTAAGTCTCAGGATAACCTGAAAGCAAACTTCCTCATTCTATCCCTTATGCTAGAAACCAACTCTGGAGCATACCTATCACGCTTCAAATCTTATTGAGGCGGACTGGCACCCGTAACCAAGGAGGCCCGAGAGAACCAGCTCATAACCTTATACTTCCCATGCATACTTCTATGACAACCCAAAATTCGGACAACATCATGTTGCATATAAAAGAAAATAATCACCTGTATAAGCTCGAGAACACATATATATGTATATACAATACTTGGCTGTTGGAGCCATCATATCTATTAACAAAACACCACCTTGACTGTACATTAGGTCTATAAAGCCTTTAGATAATACACAGAGTTTAACTAAGGTCGGGACACACCCCACCATATAACTAACTTCTATACAATATCAAAAGTGAATGGATATGACACGGAAAGCCCTGAAGCAAACTGGAGCTCACCAAAAGCAGTTGGATATCCTGGCTCCTACTTGTGCAGTGTATGAGCTGAGGTACCTTTGCCTGCAGCATGAAATATAGGTCCCCCATGGGGGACGTCAGTATGAAATATGTACTGAGTATGTAAAGCTGTAGATAATCATATATGATATAGGAGCTCAATAGAAATCAGAAACAAATGAATAAATCATAATAGGAGTGGACCACACTTACCAGAACTTGTGACAACTTGTACATTATATTTATTCAATTACTTTACCTTCGTTCTTATCATCTTTGTAATCATTACTGTACTATGACCATTAGGCTGCCTCCAGTACATATCAACTGGGATCGACCCATAATAGGCATGTGCCTCTAGGATACCACCCATAAACACATAAATAGGGATCGACCCATGATAGGCTTATGCCCCTAGGATACCACCCAATAAGAGAGAACTTCCATCACTTAGTTTAATTAATCTTTGAGATTGTTATTTTGGTCACCACTGCATTTTGATACTTTGAAACAATGATACATCAATAAGAGACATATAAATAAACCATCAATGCAATAACAATAAAGTAAGAACTCATTGTCACATCCATGAAGTATTTTGGAGTCATCAATGTCATAACAATGAAGTAGGAACTTATTGGTATATCAATAAAATATTTTGGAGTCATTAATAGCACATGGATCTTGTTTGAGTAACCGGATACCTTCTGACATTCATTAGTGCAATAAACATGTAAGATTTGGAAAACAAGTAAGTATTAGAATGTCTTGACAACTTGTAGAGTGGAAACAAGTTCATTGGTAACGTTGGACATCATACAAAACCATTATGGATCACATGTTACTGAATAACTTTGAAAACTTTCTTAATAGAACAATTGTTCACTTTCATGCCAAAGATATGGTATAGAGTATACTTTACATACCAGACTGTCAACCTTCAATACTAGTCCCAAATGGACTTCCCATCTTTTCGGATTACTTATCTACAATGAACCTATATAGCAATCTAGTATTAGCAACCAAACGTCACAATTCAATTATTTGAATTCACCAAACTAGTGGTTAAGTAGTAAGCCTTAATTACACCATAAAGGGTGTCACTTTAACCCTCTTATACTCTAATTACATTCACATGCCATGCATATTCATACAACATCCTCCAATATCAAGTTTGGATTCATTTATCTTTCCAACTAATCCATTAAACCAAATTGAGCCATAGACATAAATAATCATCAATTCAATAGTATATCACCATATCTACCTTCCATAACTCAATTACCATATCCACCTTCCATAAATCAATTACCATATCCGCCTTACACAATTCAATACAACCAAACCATGCAAAACAGTCCATAACCCTATTTCCATCACCTTTCAATAACAACCAATACATATAATCCTCTATCACATATATACATATGGAAATGAACAAAGGCAAATAATATTCATACCTTAGAATTCACCTCTTGATTATGAAATCCTGTTTGTACAAATAATAGGTGCTGTTCAAAGCTCTCGAGATAACAAACGCAGTTATCTGATTACTTTGGAATTTCTACGGTTGAATCAAAGGTAATCTAAAAGTCAAATTTGGCTAGGGTTTGTTCTTTCTCAATGATTGATGATGAAAATGAGTTTTTGAGCTCATATACATGAGTATATACACATATTCCCGTCCATAATATAATAGGAAATGACCAAAATGCCTTTAAAATTTAAATAATGTCAAATCTATCCTTTGGTGGACTGTTTGATAAGCCAAAGTAGATCGACCATAACTCTTCTCTCTGATACCAGATTTGGGTGAAATTTGTATCATTGGAAGGATAATTCAAAGAGCTTTCATTTCATATAAAGTAGGCCACCTAATTCGTCCTGTACAAGGAGTTATGGTCGTTCGAAGTTGACCCTAAAAATCTATTTTGATAGGCTGAAGTAAAACGAGTATAACTCCTTACTCAGACGTTGGATTTGGATGAAACCAATTGTATTGGAAAGAAGACTCAAAGATATTCTTTTCATAGGTTGCAGCTCTCCCAGTTCATTATATTAAGGGAGTTATGATCGTTCAAAGTTGACCCAAAAATTTGGCTGGCCTCAGTAGTTTGTGTGCAGGAAATTTTCCTGCATATTTACTATTCCCAAATATCCTGGACACCGTTTTATAGTTTCAAACGTGCTCGATTATATCCAAAATCTATCCATTTTTGGAAATTTTTATATCATTGAAAATCTTATTCAATAACCTTCGCATGGAACCATCGACGGGAAAATTCTGGTATAAATAAAATAAAAAATATTAATTCCATATAAATAAGACTAATACACGTACTTGAATATGGGGTGTTACATCCTTCCCCCCTTTAGGACATTCGTCCTCGAATGTTAGCGTAGTTATTCAACCGAAACAAGCTCAAGTCCATCATTAATATTCACATCATCACATAAATACTATGCATATATAAAAAAAACTTACTTGTTAATGTTCTAACTCGGTTTCTTGAACCTCCTCTTCATATTTGAACAAATGAGGGTACTTAGGTTTCATTGCTTCCTCAGCTTCCCATGTAATCTCTTCCCTTTGACGACTTCTCGAACGTACTTTCATAGTTGCTATCTCTTTATTTCTCATCTTCTTAACTTGGCGATCTAGAATAGCAATAGGCACTTCCTCATAGATAAGATCTTCCGCAACTTGCATATTCTCAGTAGAAGTGATATATGATGGATCTCCGATGCACTTTCGAAGTATTGACACATGAAATACCAGATGTACTGATGAGAGCTCTTGGGGTAGCTCTAATTCATATGCAACTTGTACAAACCTTCGAGTGATCTTATATGGGCCTATATAACGTGAACTCAACTTCCCTTTCTTGCCAAATCTCATTACCCCTTTCATTGTTGATACCTTCAAAAATACCCAATCACCTATAGAAAACTCTAGCCCTCTCCTTCTACTATCTGCATATGACTTGTGTCAACTTTGGGCTATTTTCAGTCATTGCCGAATTACTTTAACCTTCTCTATGGCTTGATAAACAAGATCCGGTCCGAACAAAAGAGTTTCACCCACTTCGAACCATCCTATTGGTGATCTACACTTCCTTCTATATAAAGTTTCATATGGTGTCATTTTGATACTTTAATGATTGCTATTATTGTAGGCAAACTCAATAAGAGGTAAATGATTATCCCAATTGCCCTTAAAATCTCTTACATAAGCTCGTAGCATATCTTCAAGTATTTGGATGGTACGTTCTGCTTGTCCATATGTTTGAGGGTGAAAAGTTGTACTCAACTTCACTTGTGTTCCTAAACACCTCTGAAAAGACTTCCAAAAGTTTGCAGTAAATTGGGTTCCCCGATCTGATATAATAGAAATTGGCACTCCACGTAACCGAACTATCTCTTTAATGTACAGCTTCGCATACTCTTCAACTGTGTAAGTGGTCCTAACTGGTAGGAAATGTGCGGATTTGGTAAGCCTATCAACAATCACCCATATAGGATCGAACTTTCGGGATGTACGAGGCAAACCAATAACGAAATCCATGTTGATTATGTCCTACTTCCAGCTTGGAAGATCAATGCATTGCATATAACCTCTGGGTTTTTGATGCTCAACTTTAACTCTTTGACAATTTGGACATTCAGCTACAAATTCTGCAATGATTTTCTTCATTTCATTCCACCAATACATATCTTTCAAATCTTGATACATTTTGGTTGATCCTGGATGAATGGAATACCTTGAACAATGTGCCTCTATCATAATCTTCTTTCTTAGCCTGTCTACATCCGGCATGCACAATCGGTTTTGGCACTGAAGTACTCCTTCTCGCGTAAGATCAAATGCCTTGGTTGCACCACTCTGAACGTTCTTCTTAAGCTATAATAAAATAGGATCTGCATATTGCTTCTCTTTTACTTTAGCTACTAATAAAGATCCCGCAGCATTATGTATGATAAGCTCTTTATCCGGAATTTCAAGAAGGCGAACTCCCAAACTAGCTAACTGATGAAGATCTTCAATCATCCCTTGACTTTCTATAGGCTCCATCATAGCCTTACGACTTAACGCATCAGCTACTATATTTGCTTTCCTTGGATGGTACAAGATATCAATATCATAGTCCTTCAATAGTTCAAGCCATCTCCGCTGCCTTAAATCTAAATCCTTCTGATTAAAAATATATTGCAAGCTTTTATAGATATATCAACATGAATCCCATATAAGTAGTGGTGCCATATCTTTAAAGCAAAAATAACTGCTGCCAGCTCAAGATCGTGTGTAGGATAATTTTTCTCATGTGGCCGCAATCGTCTAGAAGCATATGCTATTACCTTATCATGCTGCATCAATACATATCCTAAACCAATTCTGGAAGTATCATAGTACACTGTATACCCTTCGGTGCCTTCTGGACGTACCAACACGGGTGTAGAAAGCAACTTGTTCTTTAAATCTTGACAACTCTTCTCACAGGCATCATTCCATTGGAATTTGGATGCTTTATGGGTTAGCTTGGTTAAGGGTGCTGAAATGGAAGAAAAGCCTTTAACAAACCTTCTATAATAATTGGCCAACCCGAGAAAACTACGAATCTCCGTAGGCATTGTGGGCCTTGGCCAGTTCTTCACAGCTTTTATCTTTTGAGCATCGACCTTTATCCCTTCACTAGATATAATATGACCCAAAAATGCCACCGACTTTAACGAAAAATCACATTTAAAGAACTTTGCATAAAGCTTACAATTACGAAGAGTCTGTAATGCCTGTTGTAAGTGATTGGCATGGTCCTCTTCTGATCTAGAATAAACTAGAATATCATCTATAAAAACTATCACAAATACATCCACGAATGGCTTAAACACCCTATTCATCAAATCCATAAAAGTTGTGGGTGCATTTGTTAGCCCAAATGACATAACTAGAAACTCATAATGACCATACCGTGTTTGGAAAGCTGTCTTGGGTATATCCTTCTCTTTCACCCTCACTTGGTGGTAACCTGACCTAAAATCAATCTTAGAAAAACTCTTGGCACCCTATAACTGATCAAATAAATCATCAATTCTTGGGAGAGGATATTTATTCTTAATAGTCACTTTATTCAATTGCCGATAATTAATACACATCCTCAGCAAGCCATCCTTTATGCACACAAATAAAACTGGTGCTCCCCAGGGGTACATACTAGGCCTTATGAATCCCTTCTCTAGCAAATCTTTCAATTGCTCTTTCAATTCTCGTAATTCTGCTGGGTCCATTCTATACGGAGGAATGGAGATTGGTTGGGTGCTTGGTATTACATCAATACCAAACTTTACTTCTCATTCAGGAGGCCAACCTGGAAGATCTTCAGGAAATACATCAGAAAATTCATTTACCATTGGAACAGCGTGAAGAGTTGGTGGCTCCACTTCTGTATCCCTTAATCTAACTAAATGATATATGTATCCCTTGGAAATCATTCTTCTTGCCTTAAAATAAGAAATAAATCTACCTCTTGGCGCGCCAATTTCACCTTTCCTTTCATGGACTGATTCATTTGGAAAATAGAAATATACCTTTTTCGTGCAGTAATCAATTATGGGATAACAAGATGCCAACCAGTCCATACCTATTATAACGTCAAAATCTACCATTTATAACTCCAAGAGATCAATCATCATATCACGACCACAAACAGTTACTATGCAGTTTCAGTAAACCCTTCTAGCTATAAGAGATTCCCCAACCGGTGTGGACACTTCAAATGGATTAACTAATAGTTTGGGTATTCTTTAAAACTTTCCAGCAACCAATGGAGTAACATAACATAATGTAGAACCGGTATCAATTAAGGCATATACATCGAATGAAAAGATAGACAACGTACCCGTAGCCACATCTGGGAAAGCCTCTAAATTCTGTCGATCCGCTAGAGCATACGTACGATTTTGAGCCCCGCTAGAACTCGTGGCTCCTCTATCACCTCTAATGCGACCCATTGGTTGTGCAACCCTTCTTAAATAAGGCATCGATGATGATGATGCAACAAATGACCCCGTAGGTTATGTCATACCCCCTATGCCCCTTTGTGGGCATTCTCTCATCATATGCCCTGACATACTGCACCAAAAGTAAACATTGGTCCCTAGCCGACATGCGCCCAAATGATACCTCCCATATTTATTGCATGGCTCTCGAGGAGGTCTCGATTGGCTCATATTCCCTTGACCTTGGTACCCCACTATCCGCGAACTCTGACTCTCACTTCTGTGCCCAAATTGATTTCCTCTGAACCCTTGAACTATAGTGGGGCACTAGCTACAGAATAAGAAGATAATGGCCTAGGTGGTCTAGAAGAAAACTGTGGTTTGAACCCTCCTTGGGATGCCATGAACCGCCCTATAGATCTGGCCCTCTTAGAATATCCTCTTTCTAATTCCCGTGTTCTTCTCCTCTGCCTCTGATCTTCTATTTTCTGTGCAAAATCTTGGATCCTCGCTATGTCTATATCTTTGTTCAAAGCGGCAATAGTACAATCTCTAACCAGATATGGATGCAGAATATCCACATATTGATAAAATCTATCATCCATAGTAGCTACAATATTAGAAGCATATCTCGACAAGGAATTAAATTAGAGACTGTACTCCTCCACGCTCATATTTCCATGACAAAGATTTAAAAACTGATCTGCACGGGCCTGACGAATCTCGAATAGAAGATAATGATCAAGAAATGCCTCTTTAAACTCTTTCCAAGTAGTTGGGGGTGCATCAATACCCCTAGATCGTTTCCAGTCTCGTACCAATATATAGCCTCCCCTTTGAATCTATACGCCACTAAATCTACTGTCTCTCTACCCGTTACATGCATAACATCTAAGGCCCTTTGAATTTGATCAATAAAGTCATATGGGTTTTCGTTAAGATCTGATCCAGTAAAAGTGGGAGGATCTATCTTAAGAAAATCCTGTATTCGAAGGCTAGCCGCCCTATCTGTACCACTAGGATCCGTGGTAGAAATATCTTGCGCTTGAGCGTTCCCAGTAACTATACGAGTCAAAAGTTGCACTGCATTTCTAAGATCTTGATCAGCAGCATTAATAGGTGGCTCTGGGGATATAGTTCTCCTCCCTCTTATTTCTTCCGGAGTAGAAGAAATTTCTGATGCATGCTCAGCTTGAGCCTCACTTTGATTAGCTGGTATAGTGGGTGACTTACTAGTCCCCTCTTCAGCAGCCATATCTAATTATTTACCGGTATTTTTGCTTCTGGTAACCGGTATCATTACTATAATAAGAGAAACAAATGGATTCAGTGGTCAACTATGACTTCATATACAATACAGGCTCTATAGCATGATCTAAGACATGAAGAAAAATAAATAATTCCTAAATGTCCATAGCCTTCTGTTTATAGATGCGGCACATGACACACCGATAAACAAGACTCTACGTAGACACGGCTTTGTTGACTCACTAGGACGAACTTCTCAGATACCACTATTGTCATGCCTCAAATTCTATTGGGGTGGACTGGCACCTGTAACCGAGGAGGACCGGGAGAACCAGCTCATAACCTTATACTTCCCATGCATATCTCTATGACAACCTGAAATTCGGACAACATCATGTCGCATATAAAAGGAAATAATCACCTGTATAAGCTTGAGCACACATATATATGTATATACAATACTTGGCCATTGAAGCCATCACGTCTATTAACAAAACACCACCTTGACTGTAAATTAGGTCTACAAAGCCTCTAGATAATACACAGACTTTAACTAAGGTCGGGACACAGCTCGCCATATAACTAACTTTTATACAATACCAAAAGTGACTGGATATGACACGGAAAGACCCGAAGCAAACTGGAGCTCACCAAAAGCAGCTGGATATCCTGGCTCCTACTTATGCGGTGTATGAGCTGAGGTACCTGTGCCTGCAGCATGAAATGCAGGTCCCCCGTGGGGGACGTTAGTACGAAATATGTACTGAGTATGTAATGCTATAGATAATCACATATGATATAGGAGCTCAATAGAAATCAGAAGCAAATGAATAAATCGTAATAGGAGTGGACCACACTTACTAGAACTTGTGACAACCTGTACATTGTATTTATTCAATCACTTTACCTTCGTTCTTATCATCTTTGTAATCATTACAGTACTGTACTGTGACCATTACGCTGCCTTCAGTAAATATCAATTAGGATCGACCCATGATAGGCTTATGCCCCTGGGATACCACCCGATAAGAGAGAACTTCCATCACTTAGTTCAATTAATCTTTAAGATTGTTATTTCGGTCGCCACCGCATTTTTGATACTTTGAAACAATGATACATCAACAAGAAACATATAAATAGACCATCAATGCAATAACAATAAATTAAGAACTCATTGGCACATCAATGAAGTTTTTTGGAGTCATCAATGTCATAACAATAAAGTAGGAACTTATTGGTATATCAATGAAACATTTTGGAGTCATTAATAGCACATGGATCTTGTTTGAGTAACCGGATACATTCTGACATTCATTAGTGCAATAAACATGTAAGATTTGGAAAACAAGTAAGTATTGGAATGTCTTGACATCTTGTAGGGTGGAAACTAGTTTATTGGTAACGTAGGACATCATACAAAACCATTATGGATCACATGTTACTGAATAACTTTGGAAACTTTCTTAATAGAACAATTGTTCACTTTCATGCCAAAGATATGGTATAGAGTATACTTTACATACCAGATTGTCAACCTTCAATACTAGTCCCAAATGGACTTTCCGTCTTTTCGGATTACTTATCTATAATGAACATATATAGCAATCTAGTATTAGCAACCAAACGTCACAATTCAATTATTTGA
>NC_061114.1:30452679-30454255 GCF_002878395.1 Capsicum annuum
AATTCAATTATTTGAATTCACCAAACTAGTGGTTAAGTAGTAGCCTTAATTACACCATAAAGGGTGTCACTTTAACCCTCTTATACTCCAATTACATTCACATGCCATGCATATTCATACAACATCCTCCAATATCAAGTTTGGATTCATTTATCCTTCCAACCAATCCATTAAACCAAATTGATCCATAGACATAAATAATCATCAATTCAATAGTATATCACCACATCCACCTTCCATAGCTCAATTACCATATCCATCTTCCATAACTCAATTACCATATCCACCTTCCACAATTCGATATAACCAAACCATGCAAAATAGTCCATAACCCTATTTCCATCACCTTTCAATAACAACCAATACATATAATTCTCTATCACACATATACATATGGAAAAGAACAAAGGCAAATAATATTCATACCTTAGAATTCACCTCTTGATTATGCAATTCTTTTGCACAAATAATAGGTGTCGTTCGAAGCTTTCGAGATGACAAACGCAGTTATCGAATTACTTTGGAATTTCTATGGTTGAATCAAAAGTAATTTAAAGGTCAAATTTGGCTAGGGTTTGTTCTTTCTCAATGATTGATGATGAAAATAAGTTTTTGAACTCATATACATGTATATATACAATAGGAAATGAGCAAAATGCCTTTAAAATTTAAATAATATCAAATTTCTCCTTTGGTTGACTGTTTTGATAAGCTAAAGTAGATCGACCATAACTTTTTCCTCCGATATCAGATTTGGGTGAAATTGGTATCACTGGAAGGATAGTTCAAAGGGCTTTCATTTCATATAAAGTAGGCCACCTAGTTTGTCCTATACAAGGAGTTATGGTCATTTGAAGTTGACCCTAAAAATCTATTTTGATAGGCTGAAGTAAAATGAGTATAACTCCTTACTCAGACGTTGGATTTGGATGAAACCAATTGCATTAGAAAGAAGACTCAAAGATCTTTCTTTTCATAGGTTGCAGATCTCCCAATTTATTATATTAAAGGAGTTATGATCGTTCAAAATTGACCCAAAAATTTGGCTGGCCTCAGTAGTTTGTGTGTAGGAAATTTTCCTGCACATTTACTATATAGTTTCGAACGTGCTCGATTATATCCGAAACCTATCCATTTTTGGAAATCTTTATATCGTTGGGAAGCTTATTCAATAACCTTCACATGGAACCATCAATGGGCAAATTCCGGTATAAATAAATAAAAAAAAATTAATTCCATATAAATAAGACCAATACACGTACTTGAATACGCCAATACACGTACTTGAATATGAGGTGTTACATCCTTCTCCCATTTAGGACATTCATCCTTGAATGTTGGCATAGTTATTCAACCGAAACAAGTTCAAGTCCATCATTAATATTCACATCATCACATAAATACTATGCATATATAAAAAAAACTTACTTGTTAATGTTCTAACTCTGTTTCTTGAACTTCCTCTTCATCTTTGAACAAATGAGGGTACTTAGATTTTATTGTTTCCCATGTAATCTCTTCCCTTTGAAGATTTTTCCAACGTACTTTCACAGATGCTATCTCTTTATTTCTCATC
>NC_061114.1:30454355-30456734 GCF_002878395.1 Capsicum annuum
ATATCATCACATAAATACTATGCATATATAAAAAAAACTTACTTGTTAATGTTCTAACTCTGTTTCTTGAACTTCCTCTTCATCTTTGAACAAATGAGGGTACTTAGATTTTATTGTTTCCCATGTAATCTCTTCCCTTTGAAGATTTTTCCAACGTACTTTCACAGATGCTATCTCTTTATTTCTCATCTTCTTAACTTTACGATCTAGAATAGCAATAGGCACTTGCTCATAGGTAAGATCTTCCGCAACTTGGACATCCTCAGTAGAAGTGATATGTGATGGATCTCCGATGCAATTTCGAAGCATTGACACATGAAATACCGAATATACTGATGAGAGCTCTTGGGGGTAGCTCTAATTTATATCCAACTTGTCCAAACCTTCAGGTGATCTTATACGGGCCTATATAACGTGGACTCAACTTCCCTTTCTTGCCAAATCTCATTACCCCTTTCATTGGTGATACCTTCAAAAATACCCAATCACCTATAGAAAACTCTAGCCCTCTCCTTCTACTATCCGCATATGACTTGTGTCGAATTTGGGCTATTTTCAGTCGTTGCTGAATTACTTTAACCTTCTCTATGGCTTGATAGATAAGATCCGGTCCGAATAAAAGAGTTTCACCCACTTCGAACCATCCTATTGGTGATCTACACTTCCTTTCATATAAAGCTTCATATGGTGCCATTTTGATACTTGAATGATAGCTATTGTTGTAAGCAAACTCAATAAGAGGTAAATGATCATCCTAGTTGCCCTTAAAATCTATTACACATGCTTGTAGCATATCTTCAAGTGTTTGGATGGTACTTTCTGCTTATCGATCTGTTTGAGGGTGAAAAGTTGTGCTCAACTTCACTTGTGTTCCCAAACACCTCTGAAAAGACTTCCAAAAGTTTGCGGTAAATTGGGTTCCCCAATCTGATATAATAGAGATTGACACTCCATGTAATCGGACTATCTCTTTAATGTACAGCTTTGCATACTCTTCAACTGTGTAAGTGGTCCAACTGGTAGGAAATGTGCGGATTTGGTAAGACTATCAACAATCACCCATATAGAATCAAACTTCCGGGATGTACGAGGCAAACCAATAACGAAATCCATATTGATCATGTCCCACTTCCAGCATGGAAGATCAATGCATTGCATATAACCTACGAGTTTTTGGTGCTCAACTTTAACTCTTTAACAATTTGGACATTCAGCTACAAATTCTGCAATGCTCTTCTTCAAGTTATTCCACCAATACATATCTTTCAAATCTTGATACATTTTGGTTGATCCTGGATGAATGGAATACCTTGAACAATGTGCCTCTATCATAATCTTCTTTCTTAGCCTGTCCACATCTGTCTCACACAGTCGTTTTTGGCACTGAAGTACTCCTTCTCACGTAAGCTCAAATGCCTTGGTCGCACCAGTCTGAAAATTCTCCTTAAGCTATAATAAAATAGGATCTACATATTGCTTCTCTTTCACTTCAGCTACTAATGAAGATTCCGCAGCATTATGTACGATAAGCTCTTTATCCGGAGTTTCAAGAAGCCGAACTCCCAAACTAGCGAACTGGTGAAGATCTTTAATCATCCCTTGCCTTTTTATAGGCGCCATCATAGCCTTACGACTGAACGCATCAGCTACCACATTTGCTTTCCCTGGATGGTACAAGATATCAACATTGTAGTCCTTTAATAGTTCAAGTCATCTCCGCTTCCTTAAATTTAGATCCTTCTGATTAAAAATATATTGCAAGCTCTTATGGTCAGTATATATATCAACATGAAACCCATATAAGTAGTGGCGTCATATCTTTAAAGCAAAAATAACTACTGCCAGCTCAAGGTCGTGTGTAGGATAATTTTTCTCATGTGGTCGCAATTGTCTAGAAGCAATGCTATTACCTTACCATGCTGCATCAATACACATCCTAAACCAATTCTGGAAGTATCACAAAACACTGTATACCCTTCGGTGCCTTTTGGAAGTACCAACACGGGTGTAGAAATCAACTTGTTCTTTAAATCTTGAAAACTCTTCTCACAGGCATTATTCCATTGGAATTTGGATGCTTTATGGGTTAGCTTGGTTAAAGGTGCTGAAATGGAAGAAAAACCTTCAACAAACCTTCTATAATAACCGTCCAACCCGAGAAAACTATGAATCTCCGTAGGTTTGTGGGCCTTAGCCAGTTCTTCACAGCTTCTATCTTTAGAGCATTAACCTTTATCCCTTCACTAGATACAATATGACCCAAAAATGCCACCGACTTTAACCAAAACTCACATTTCGAGAACTTTGCATAAAGCTTAAAATCACGAAGAGTCTGCAATGCCTGTCGTAAGTGATTGGCATGGTCCTCTTCTAATCTAG
>NC_061114.1:30459734-30497781 GCF_002878395.1 Capsicum annuum
CCAGCCACCGTTTTATAGTTTCGAATGTGCTCGATTATATCCGAAACCTATCCATTTTTGGAAATCTTTACATCATTGGAAAACTTATTCAATAACCTTCGCATGGAACCATTGAAGGGCAAATTCCGGTATAAATAAAATAAATAAAAAATTAATTCCATATAAATAAGACCAGTACATGTACTTGAATACGGGGTGTTACAATACCGAGATAATCGGTGAAACTTAAGGGTATATTCCTTGACTGAAATATTTCCTTACTTTAGGTTAACAAACTTTTCTGCCTTTTCTTTCCTTATTTTTTAAGGAAAGAAGCGGTCTAGGAAAGTATTTGAAAAATCCTCCCACAGGGCTGATTCAGCATCGTCACCCCTAGTATGTTCCCATTCCTCATACCGTTGATATGCTATATGCTTCAGTTGGTAGGCAAAAAACTCCACGCCCTCCATATATATGGCATGCATAACACAAAAATCTCTTTCATCTCATCCATAAAATGTTAAGGATCTTTCTCTACCATAACACCAGTAAAGGTTGGAGGATTCAACCTCATGAACTGGACAACCTTTGTGGCCTCTAAATATAGAGTAACAAAAGCACCATGCTTATCCTGAGAAGCTAGCAACTGCGCCAACATATGAATAGACTGATGAAACTCAACATTCGTTACATCAGTCCAAGGAGCTCAAGAAGGACGAGAGAGAACTAATGAAAATAAGAAGAAAAATCAGGGACTGGACCCCTAGACCGAGTTTGGATCCCATAAGTAGAGGGTGTCTCATTTGCATTGTCCCCAAGTGGGACAGAGGAGTTTTTATGAGCTTTAGATCATGGGGGAGACATGATATGATAGGCAAACAAACCGAGATTAGAGGAAAATTCAAGACCTTAGACTCTACAGATCGAAAATAAAACAAAAGAAAGAGAAACATTCCTAAATGCCTCATAGCCTCTTCTTTATGAGTGTGGCGCTCTACACATCCTTAAAAGGGACTCTACTCGATATGACTTTGTTGGACACCCAATTAACCATGAACCTAAGACTCTGATACTAATCTGACACGACCCGAACTAGGTCTGAGTTGTGTCGGGCATCTCAAGTCCAACTAGGACCAGAGATCACCCCCAATACCCAATCATAACTGCCCTGCACCCTATGTCGGATGAATTTCAAATATATAATAAGATAATTCAATAATAATTCAAAGACATTAAACAAATTCTATATTCGTAATCCAACAATCTCAATTAAATATCCAATCAATGCCAACCCCAATGCCTATACCAATACTAAGGTTGAAACTAATACCGACACCATCCATGCATATGCCCATGCCCATAGTAGTTTGACAAAACCTCTAACCAGAATCAAAGAACATCCGAACATGACCCCAACTATATCCAAAACTAAAACCAATGAAATAACAATAATGAAAAGAAGTCTATAGCATAAAATGGAGCCTTTCGGAGTATGGAAGCTCACCACTTCAATCTGACCCCAGGCTGTCCCACAATCCAAGTCACTGTGCAGGCGGAATGGTAGTATGGCTGATTCTTGCATCGCATGGGAAAACAGCACCCAAAGACAGTTAGTAGAGTGAACTCTAGCATGTACTCAGGGATAATGATAAAATAATATCATTATTCAAAACCAAATCAAATAACTATATGCAATCACACATATACATATATATCATGTCGGGATAGGAACCTGGTTTAGCATGCATTTAAAACCTTAAGTTGGGTTGTGTAGCTCTACCATCCTAAGTGTCTACCCACGGTCTATATGGGTTCAGCTCCCCCTACAGCAAGGGCCTCAGTGCGTGTTAGCCGTACAAACCAGAGAAAAACCTGAGATGACTAGTACATCTCCCAAAATATAAAGTGTGACATCATGCACACGGTCACCATAACCAAATCTTAAATTGACAAACGTGTGTTTTCAGTATTGGTCCACCCCAAAAACTCTACCTTCCTTGGCTTTGCTAACACAATCTTTTTTAAGCCCATATTAAAACCAATTACACATTCCAACCATTTATCAAGGACTCTTTTGTTTTAGCATTAACCATTGGTATCGTTATACCAAAATTAGACCTTGCACATCTACCCTTTTATGACATACCAAAATCATTAAACCAAGTTGACTCCAAAGTTTCCAATTAAACCAAAATCATGGTCACTAAGGACTTTCCAAATCATTTAAAATTAACCAGACCAATTCAAGTTCCATTTCTATTTATGCAATACAAAGGTATCAAGAGTAGTCAAGCAATGTGACAAAATCATTCTCATTGGCATTTTAACAAACTGGTTGAGGGTACATAAGTTTCAAAACCATAACCAAGTAATATGGAAAATCCATAGTACCCTAAAATCCATTTACCATTAATATACATTTCACAATGTCAAAATCATACTAAAAACATGAAAGAAAATATAATAAAACTATAAGAACCATTATTCAACCATGAACATCCAAAACCCCCAACCATTATTTCAAACCATAACACTATCATGAAAATCATACATTAAACCACATGCTCTTTGTAAAATAACAATAAGGGAGGAGTAACATGCCTTAGACACCAAGAAAGATGGAGAGAAATCATCTTTGAAAGCTTTAATTGATTATCTTGATAAAACACTAGCCTTTGCTTGAACCAAGAGTTTGAGAGAGATTTTAAGAGTGTTTAATTGAGAGTAATAGGTTAATGAAGTGCCAAAAGGGGTATTTATGTCGTGGTATCAAAGGGATTTAAAAAGAGAAAATTTCCAGAATGCCCCCAACTTAAAACTGTAAAACTACCTCAGTTGGTTATGAGTTGATCCCGTGACTCATGGCCACAACATACGACTCATACCATTGAGTCGTCACCAATACAGTGAGTTGGACACCCACACATTGTACACCATACAACTCACTGATCCCACTCGTTACCAAACCATACGACTCGTATGACCTAGGTGTACCCAAGATAAAATCTAAAGGGATTGACATTGGACAACATACGATTCAGCTATACCACTTGTACCCTATCCTCACAGCTCTTGGTGAGCCACTCGTACTCAGAGCCAAGTCAAGTCACTAAGTTTCTGATTTGATGAAGGATCATCCTAGCGACCTGTCACCACACCTAACGACCTAGACCACCAAACTGTATCCATAACAGAAACCTAACCATCATATAGTGGATCCTTACGACAAGGATCACCTGACCGTACCCACTCCATACGACTAGTATGATGAGTTGTTACAAGGACAGTGAGCTCAAAGTTCAGGAATTTTTCAAGGGCCAAAACCTAGGGTGTTTCAAGGCCTTTAGGAGAATGAAAGATCACCACTTCAAGACAGACCAACAAACGAACCCGAATCACCTATCATTGTGCAAGAAAATAGAAATATCTCCAAGCCCTGTATCGCGTGGGATACAATACTCGAAGATAGTTAGCTGGGTGAGCGCTAGCATGTAACTTAGGGAAGGGATAAAGTAATATCATGATCAAATCAGTCCAAAATCATTCAAAATCAATGCACATAATCATACACACACACACACACATATATATATAATATGCCGAGATTGGGAACAAGATTTAGCATGAGAGTTAAACATTATCCTGGATTGTGTAGCTCAAATAGTCATAAAAAAACCCATGGGCTATATGGGTCTAGCCTCTCCTACTGGATGGACCCTAGTGCATGTTAGCCTACGAATCAGATATATCATAGAAGGCTGGGAATCCACAACCCTACGCCATCCATGATACATATTGTTGACGCCTAATTTTCACCCTCCACATTCCAAATTAGTTTTTGAATTTCTCGATTTTAAATAATTTTAAAATATTTATTTTAAGTTATTTTAAATTTCAACCCTACCTTTTGTATTTAGGTGAAACTAATATGTTTAGAGTTTAATTATACAATTATCAGTTAAAGAAATGCTTTAGAATTTATTTAGAGTGAAAATTTTGATTAAATTGCAAATACTTTACTTTTTTCCAAATTGATTGAAAATAAGAAATTAATGACATAATTAGTTTCTTAGTATTTTTAAACAAAAATAATTGTGTCTTCATTAAATATTTATTTTAAAATTATTAAATTTGAAAAATTCGTTAAATTAATTAGAAGATAATTTCATCTCAACTTTATCCAAAGTTATTCAGTTATGGCTATTTTATTAATATAAAATGGATAGTTGTTATTTTATTAACTATCCCATTTTCCTCAACCCATTTTCAGGCCAGTCCAATCAGCAACTCAATAGATCTAACAACAGCATAGCCGACCCAGGCCCAATACTCTTCTCCCTTATTAGTAACAAAAACAACCGACATCAACATCAACCAGCAACAACACCCGTTAACAACGACCATATGACAAAACCAGCAAAACCAAATGACAAAACCAGCAAAACCAATATCAACAGCGTACAAATGCAACATAATAGCGTAACAACAATATCAACTACATCAACGGCAGAACCCCAGACTCCCTTTTACCAATTTACCCTTCTGCACAGCGAAGAATGGCTAGAAATTCATTGATTTTTCCCCTTCTCTGACCATGCTCGCCCATTTGTTTCAAGCAGCAACGAATATCTTACTTTCCACGAATTTTTTTTTAGTAAAAATGCCATTATGGCCTTTGTCTCATTGGGGACTTCAATTACTTGAAAATTGGTTTCAAAATTTGGATTTGAAATTCATCTATTTAAAATCTGAAACCCTAATTCCCCCCCTAATTTTCTCTATAAATAGAGAGTGGGGCAATAGGAGGGGGGAGATTTTTGGGAAAAAACTTGAAGGTTTGAGAGGCGCATGCTTCTAACTCATGCAACCAGAAATTCTCGACAAACACACTCCAAAAATTAGATTCCGGCGAAATTGT
Source organism: Capsicum annuum (assembly GCF_002878395.1). Taxonomy (NCBI): domain Eukaryota; kingdom Viridiplantae; phylum Streptophyta; class Magnoliopsida; order Solanales; family Solanaceae; genus Capsicum; species Capsicum annuum. The sequence continues at coordinate 30,464,632 of NC_061114.1, forward strand.
TGAACTCCAACAAGGCTAATCGGAACTTCGGTGGTGAAAGTCTATTTGGTTAAGGCTTGTTGTCCCATCCGCTGTCCGAAAATAGGTAAACACATTTTTCTCTTTTACTTCCTTCATTATTTCTTTCCCTTCTTCGTACTAGTAACCATTTTGCAGTAATGGTGGGATTGTTTGCTGTAGAAGGCCCCGAAGGCCATAGAATTTTCGTGTGTTACGTGTATTTGAACCTACTGCTTTCTTTATTAATCAGTGTTTATTCATAATTTTTTCTTCACTGATTATTTTCTAATTCAGTTTACTGCCTTATTTTGGTTTAGTATCGACCAAAATGGTGTGTTGCGTTTCTTGGCGGTGGCTTAATTTTGTTATGTTTATTCTGTGAGATTGCTCGAATTTCAAGCCTTTTTTTCTGTTCCTTATGCAATGTTTTCAGCATTTTAAAAGAGTGGAGCTTTTAGGTAAAAGAGATGAATAATTTCTGTGCGAAAAATAAAATTTTTCAAACAAGTGATTTTTTCTCATAAACTAGTTAATAGATTTATGTTATTTATGTGATGTTTCTTTTTGTCTGATTCATAAATGCTATGTTGAGGTTGGATACATTGGTCTCATTCTCTCTTTGTTTGGAAGTAAAGTTTTCTTATATATCCTTATGATATCGCGTGGAAGTTGATATTGGTAATTTTTTTATTTTGCTAAAATCATGAGACATGTTTGTGCATTGTTTCCTTGTCTTTTCTTCCGAAAAACTCAGCGAACAAGTACGGAAGTACCGCCTTAATTTGAATCCGCTATTTGTTGTGCGTTGACTTACGGGCGTTTCGTTAGAAATGTAGTTATGTTGGGATTAGTTATGATGGAATAAGTTATATTGGGATTAGTTATGCTGAAATTATTTTTTATTGAGTCTTTGATTTGTTGTTTTCAAAGTAATATGCATGGTATAATTTTTAAGAATAAATTAATTGATTATCAAAATACCCTCTATTTTATTTAACTTCTTTTTTATTTATATATATTTCTTTTCAAGCTTTAAATATTTATTCTTAAAATTAAAAATTTCATCTTATTTAGCTTAATTTTTTTGTGTGTGCATTTTCATGATTATATCGTGTGTATTTTAAAAATAAAATTTTTATCTTATTAACTTTAATTTTTTTTGCATGTGTCTTCCCATGATTATGCCGTGTGTGTTTCAAAAAAAAAACTCTTACTACATCCTATTTAGTTTGAAATAAAAACTTCCAACTTAAGTTTGTTAAAGTAAAAGAAAATTTGTTGTTTATGTCACTTCATTTAAACACATATTACTCATATTACATAGAATATTAAAATTTATTTTAATTGATATACACAATATCAATTTTCAAGTGATTAAAAAACTATTTAATTTAAAATATGTAATTGAACAATAGAGTCAATTGTGAAATGATAATGTGTATTAAAGTTAGGTAAGATCTTTGTAGTTGCTAAAATATTTTACAGATTACCAAATGAATGAGAATTATTATTATAAAATCTACTTACTTTAATTAATCTTTTCATTGTGTAGTAAGAACTTTTTGTGTTATCAATTCACAAAAATAACACTTGGAAGAGAAAAGTTGATGTTGAATTCCTTTTTTTTTATGCTTAAAAAATTATAGTATCTATATTTTGTTGAATATATAAAAGATTATAGTAACTAGTTTTGATCCTTATTATGTATGAATCTAACGTATTTTAATTTTTAATTTGTTAATTTTGCATTTTGATCCTTTATATAAGAAAATAACATATAAGTTTATAAAATTCACAAGCAATGGGATGAAAAAAAAATGTAAAGTTCAATTAATAAGAGGTTAATTTTTCTTAGTCATATATTTCTGTCGTTTCAAAATAAGATATTTTAGTCTTTTTAATTTGTCATAAATAATGCGTTTTAGATAATCAAGTAGATATCAATAATCTTTTTTCAATTTCAAAAGCAATAATTAGAGATTGAAGAAATAAAAGGAGATGAAAAAGACCGGAGCAATGTGTTTGTAATAGATTTGGGGTATTTTTGTCATTTTATAATGTTATCCAAGGATAAATTAAGGTGGGATAACTTATACCATCAAATATGTGGTATAACTTGTCTCGGGACTATTATTAATCCCGGAATAACTTATCCCAAGTATTGCCAAATCAAATGATGTATTAAAAATTTATCTCGAAACTATTATTTTATTTTGAGATAATTTGCCTTAATACCTCACACCAAACGACCCCTATTCTTACTTTTGATCTTAAGTTCACTGTCAAAACTTGACAAAGTTTGTTCCTTCTTTTTGTGATGTGATCCTTGGTTCAATGTTTTCGGCCTCGTCTTTACTGCGTCAATTCTTAAAAAAAATATTTACAAATTCATGTTGGTTTGGCTTGATCAGTTTTCAGCCTTCGTGTTAAACGATTTGTTGTTGTTGTTTGTTTGTTTTCAGTCACTGTTTTAAATGATAATTAGAATAAGTTGGTAGCATGATTTTTCTTCTTTTGTTTGTCACGTTAGTAATATTGATTAAAATTTAGGGACTTGTCCCATTCTCTAGTAAAATTAATTTTTGTATATCAAGCATGCATATTCTATGATTATTTGTGCATGTTTTTGTTTCAATTCACTTTGGCAAGCAAGCATTCTTTGAATATTTGCATTTTGACTCTAGTATTAAAATATTCATTTCCTTTCCTCTCCTTTATGAAGTTATGTTTCAATATAAACACAGCTTAAACTCTAGTATTAAAATATACATTTCCTTTTCTTTATGAAGTTATGTTTCAATATAAACACAGCTTAAGTTATGTGTTAATTTTTATCTTTTATTTGATGCATGTGATATGAACCACTCTGCCGTGTCTCTCGGACTTCCATCCCTCACATTCTGTTGGGTTAAACCCACCTTTCTTCGAGTCAAGACCCATGTCAAGTCCATAAAATGGATTAATGTATCATGGACAGCTTCTGGTATACATTCATATACATTGTATATACAGGCTTTACAGGTCAAAGGCGGTTGATATATGTCAAGATATGGTGCATGATGAAGCTTGGGAGCGAGTATATAGGGTTTTATAAGCTGATATATATAGCGTGTATACAGAAAAACGCAAAGGAAAGACTGTGATGTACAGATGGTATACACTTCAGAATAATGAACTGAAGTCCATGATTCAAAGCCCAAAACGTGGACAGCTTTATTGATGGGTTAATTAGGGGCCAATTTCAATTCTTGTATTTTTTTTTTTGTAGCTTGTATTGTTTATTTGTATTGACTAACATTTTAATCTTAACCTAGGTAAATTCCCTAAACTGTTGTCATTTTATTTTATCTTAGTTTTCTTTTACTTAATTCTTAATTTCTTCACCTAATTTATATTATCTTAGACGGATTAAATTGGTTCCTTCAATTTTCTCCTTAAAATAAGTCTTTTAAAAGTGAGTATTTTATTCTAAGAGGACACTTATTTTGTTCATATGATTAATAGTTTATTTGAATTAAAGTAATTTTATCCAAACTTAAAGAACTAATCTCTAAATCTAAGAAACTAATTTGTTTGGAAAATTAACTTTTCAAAAATTAGGAAAGCCTTTTTTTTTTTTTAATTCGATACTCTCTTAACATCTTCCGAAGATATTTTTTTACAAAAAAATTGACTTTCTTGTAATAATAAAAATAATGATAAATAAGAAACAAGTAGTAATGTAACCGTTCCTCTCTCCACAAAAACAAAATTTATTTTCCTCTTAGATCCAAAAGACAAATTACAACTTAGCTTAATTCAAGTAGAATGTTTCTCCTTAAAATAAATAAATGTCTTTTTTAAATGTTTAAATAAATAATTTTAATATTTTCTATAGAATCAAGTTTTTGCGAAAATTAGCCACTTTTAGTTAGTTAAGTTAGTTCTCTTTGGTAAATCGTTTTAAACGGACGTTCCTAAGTGCCTTAAAAACCTTCTTGCGATGTTAATTGAACCCTAACCCAGTTTCTCTAATTTTAAAGGTTTATTTCTATTTTTGAACCTTCGAAACTTTCAAGTTTTTTCTTGTTTTGTCCTATAAAAATCAAGTGGCGACTCTGTTATTTTCTCAAAAATTATTTCGAAATTTTCTTGAATTTTTTGAAATAGTTTTAAGATGGTCAAAGCCATTTTCTCTCTCAAATGAAATTCGAAAAGGATAAAACACATATATCTATTGTGTGTTACAAGGACAAGGTCATCAAGACCAACCCTCACACCGACAAACGTGAGTTTCCAGTATTAGCCCCTCAGAACCTCAACTTTCACCCTTTAAGACCCATAAAATATTTTCACATTCCGATTCATTGAACCAAAATCATTCATTAAGGCATAAACTATTCGTATCATCATACCAATACACTTGCAAGATATTATCATCATGCCATTTCAATTATCATCACTTGGGGAAATCTACGACCCCTCAAGCTCCAATCATTCATCCACGTGGGGGAATCCACGGCAACCTAGGTTCAATTATTCATTAGCTTGAGGGAAATCCATGACCCCAAGGTTCAATTTAAAATCGGTATATTTCATTAACCTTCTATATAATGTCATGGTTCCAAGATTAGTTCAATATGTTTATACTTATGTTCAAAGCCAATTTCATAAAGTGGGTTGAGGTTATTACTAATTTCAATTCCAAATCTTTTTATTCGAGGGAATCCACGGCTCCCATCCCAATTCCTACACCCATGCACCTAATGAGTTTCAAAGCTATCAATTCAAGTCATGAATAATTCACAAAAGTAATGGGAAAAATAATTCCATCCATAATATTCAAAGGCCCTCAACCCAATTTCCAAAACATCAATTAATCACATAAATAACAATTTAAACACATGTTTTTAACAAAAAAAAGTTTTAGGAAGAGATACATGATGACCGAGATATCAAGAGATATGGATAAGAAACCAATCTTAGATCCCTAGATGATTAACCTTGAGAATCCCTAGTTGTTCTTGACTTGGGAATTTGAGAGAGAAGAGAGAGTGTATTTGATTTGTTTATGGGTGATAATAGGACCCCAAAGTATTTTTAAGTTGTGGGTCACAATTTGAAAATAGGAGGAAATGATCAAGGTGCTCCCAATTAAAACACAGAAAAAATTGCCGCCAGTGACTACTAGTCACGTCACGACTCATGGCGCCAGGTTACGAGTCGTCTCCACGATATATAGTCTGAGTAGAGACATGGGATTACTGTTAACCTTATGAGTCATGCCATATGACTCATACTTGGACCTTAAAACCCGTAAGGTCCTATTTGTAATCACAATAGTGACTCGAGCACTTACAGTGGTTTGCCTACGACTTGCACACCACGACTCATAATGAGTCATTATGACTCGTTAGTTACCAATCGTGATTAGAATAGAAACTTAGGGAATCTACAGTGGTTTGGATATGAATGACACTATATGACTCGTTACCAAAGTCGTACCTAGGGCAGTGAGCTAAAAAATTCAGAGGCAAAAATCTGGGGTGTTATATTCTCCCCTAATAGAATCATTCGTCCTTGAATGATGAGTCAAGGCATCCATTAGCACGATTATAAAACAGAAACACAACCACAATTCTTTTAATAAAGTCAAAAAACAATGAGAGTAGGAAAATACGCATACCTTAAGCACGATTATCCAACTAAGGGAACAAGAACAGATATTTGGACTTCACGTCCTTTTCAATTTATCAAGTAGATGCTTCTACCTTATGGTTCCTCCTAGGGACCTTTACCGAAGCTACATCTTTAGTCCTCAAACGATGGACTTGCCTATCTATAATCTCAACATGAACCTCCTCATAAGATAAGAAATTCAAAATACCAATGTCCTCAATAGACACAATCAAAGAAGGATCGCCCCCACACTTCTTAAATATCAAAACATGGAAAACTTAATGAATGGAACCCAAACTCCAAGTCAAATCCAACTCATAAGTGACGTTTCCAACTCTCCTTGAGATCAAGTACGAACCAAAATAACGGGGATGAGCTTCTCCTTCTTAACAAAACTCATCACTCCCTTCATAGGATATACCTTCAAGAACACATAATCACAAACCTTAAATTCCAACTCTCTTTGCCTCACATCTGTATAGGACTTTTGGCGACTCTGAGCAGTCTTAAGCCTATGCCGAATCACCTTCTCCTTCTCCATGGCTTGGTGAACCAAGTCCGGACCGAAAAATCTTGTCTCACCAACCTCGAACCACCCAATAGGGGATCTATGCCTCTTACCATATAGATCCTCGAAGGGAGCCATCCCAATGCTAGAGTGATATTATTGTAAGCAAACTCAATGAGAGGCAAATTATCCACCTAACTACCTCCGAAATCAATCACATAGGCCCTTAGCATATCTTTCAAAGTCTGAATGGTCCTATACTCTCATCCATCTGAGGGTGGAATATAGTGCTAAGGTTCACCCATTTGACCAAGCCTCTCTGAAATGAATGCCAAAAGTAAGAAGGGAACTGTGTGCCTCGATAAAAAATAATGGAAACCATGACACCATGTAAGCTAACTATATCCTCAACAAATAACTTAGCATAATTCTCTCCAGAGTAGGTATTCCTCACAAGCAAGAAATAGTCATACTTAGTCATCCTATCCACGATAACCCAAATCGAGTCATGCTGATTTCGAGACCACAAAAGACCAGTAATAAACTACATATTGATCACTTCCCATTTCCACGGGTAACTCAATATCTTGAGACAACGCACCCAGCTTTAAGTGCTTAACCTTAACATGCTGACAAACTATATACTTAGCCATAAAATTGGCCTTATCTTTCTTCATATTGTTCCACCAATAGATCTTCTTCAAGCCATCATACATCTTCGTTAACCTAAGATAAACTGTATACCTCGACTTATTAGCCTTAGTTAAAATCCTTTCTCGTAGCCTATCAATATCCGAAACACACAACCTACCCTGGTACCGCAAAATACCATTATTACCAATCTCAAAATCCATAACCTTCTGCTGGCCTACCTCATCCTTAATCTGCATCAAGATAGAATCTAAAACCTACTTTTCCTTCACTTCATTTCCATAAGATGACTTCACCACCTCTTGAACAATCACACCTTCATCCTCAAAATCCAAAAAAATGAACTCCAAGATTAAACAACTGGTGAATATCCTTCACCAATCCTCGCTTCTCCTCGTCTATATGAGAAAAGCTACCCATAGACAACTTGCTAAGAGCATTAATAACCATATTAGCTTTACTTGGGTGATAATAAAGACTCATATCATAGTCCTTGAGAAACTCAAGCCATATCCTTTGCCTAAGATTCTACTCTTTATGGGTCAACACATAATAGAAGCTCTTATGGTCTGAATAGATATCAACATGCACTCCATATAAGTAGTGACGTCAGATCTTCAATGCAAATACCACCGCTGCCAACTCTAGATTATGAGTTGGATAATTTTTTTCATGGACCTTCAGTTGCCTAGAAGAATAATCCACAACCTTACCATGCAACATCAATACACAATCCAGCCCCACATGGGATGAATCACAGTACACAAAAAAACCATCAGTACCCTCAGGCAGAGTCAAAATTAGAGCAAAAGTCAACTTATCCTTCAGCTTCTTAAAACTACCCTCAGAAGAATCAGATTATAGAAACTTTACCTTTTTATGAGTCAAACTTAATCAACGGAGTAACAATAGAAGAAAAGATCTCCACAAACCTCCTATAATACCCTACTAAACCTAAGAAACTCTAAATATCGATTGGAGTCATGGGTTTAGGCTACTTCGTAACCGCCTCTACTTTCTGTGGATCTACCATTTTTTTACTATAAACAACATAACCAAGAAAGGTCTCAACATTCAACCAAAACTCACACTTAGAAAATTTGGCCTACAATTGCTAATTCTTAAAAGTCTACAACACTACTTAGAGGTGATTGGCATGATCCTTCTCACTCTTGGAATATACCAAGATATTATCAATAAACACGATTACAAAAAAATCTAAGAACTGTCTGAATACCCGGTTTATGATGTCTATAAACATAACCTGAACATTAGTCAACCCGAATAACATCACCAGAAACTCATAATAACCATATCGGGTTTGGAAGGCAGTCTTAGGGATGTCCACCTCCCTAACCTTCAACTGATGATAACCCGATCGAAGATCAATCTTAGAGAAACATCTAGCACCTTGAAACTGGTCAAAGAAATCATCAACCCTAGAAAAAGGGTACTTATTCTTCACTGTCACCTTGTTCAACTACCTATAATCTATGCACATCCGAAGGGAACCATCTTTCTTATGTATGAAGAGCACAAAGCACCCCACAGAGATATACTAGGACAGATAAAACCCTTATCAAACGGATCCTTTAACTGCTTTTTACGTTTTTTAACTTAATTGGAGACATTCTATATAAATAAATAGAGATAGGATGGGTATTTGGTAAAATATCAATTCCAAAGTCTATTTCCCTATCGAGAAGAATGAAAGGAAGATCATCAGGAAACACTTCAGGAAATTTGTTAACAACAGGGGTAGAATGTAATAAGGGAACCTCAGAACTAGAATTTTTAACCCAAATGAGATGATATAGACACTCCTTAACAATCAACTTTCGACAACTAAGATAAGAAATGAACCTTCTCTTAGGAACTGAGGAATATCTTTCCTATCTTGTTACCAATTCATTTAGGAATTAGAAACCGACCTTACAGGTTCAATAATCTAGAGAAACGTAACACGAGTGGAGCCAATCTGTCCCCATGGTCACATCAAGATCTATCATATCTAATTCAATCAGATCCACCCATGTCTCCCTATCACCAATAGATACTACACAATCCCTACAAACCCTTCTAGCCATAACAGAATCACCCACTAAGGTAGACATAGATAAGGGATTAGAAATACACTAAGAACCAAAACCAAAATGAACAATCACATTAGGGGTTAAATAAGAAAGTGTAGAACTCGAATCAACCAAATAATATACATCACAAGAGAAAAAGTTTCAATGTACCAGTGATGACATCAGGAGATGCCTCAAATTCTTGATAGGTAGCAAGAACATAAAGACAATTCCAACTAGTGCCGATACCAAAAGTAGCACCCTTAGGTGCAGGAGATGATAAAGTATCAACCAGAACCTTATTTACTCCAGAAGCAACCTTAGCTGGAAAATGCCACTGCAGATGGCCCAGTTGACCATAATTATGGTACCTATTCCTCCACTAATTACACTGAACATGATATAACTATCCAAAGAATCTGCAAAGAGGATATAATTGAGCTAACTGAGCTCTACTAGCCTGAGACTGAGAACCTTGGGCTTCAAACCCACTGTTAGTCTAAAGGTGACGATCACTAGATGACTTAGGATATGAAGCACTAGCCGTAAAATATGAACCTAATTTTCCCCAAGTCCCCTTCTTGATTCACTGCCTACCAACTCTACCTAAACTTATTGTGAATACCTAAACTTGTTATTCTACCTCTCTTCTATCTTAATTTATTCTTTTTTCATCTTTAACCTGTTGCATATATACCATAATCCTAGAGATATCCATGTTATTATTCAACTTAGCCTCCTTACACTTTAGTACCAAGTACCGAGACAAAACCAAAACAAACTTCCTTATTCTCTCTCTCATACTAGACACAATCTTCAGGGCATAACGAGATAGCTGGTGGAACTTCAAAGCATACTTCTTCACAATCATCTTTCCCTACTTTATGTTCACAAACTCCTCAACTCCTGAGGAAAGAAAAGATCAAGGAAAGTAATAAAAAATTCCTCCTACATAGACTATTTAGCATCACCACCCCTTGACTGCTCCCACTCCCTATATCACTAGTATCCCACATCCTTTAAATAGTATGAGAAAAGCTCTACACCCTCCACATCAGTAGCATACATCACCCTGAAAATCTTTTCTATTTCATTAACAAACCCTTGAAGATCCTTCTAAACCTTAGAGCTAATTAAGGTCGTAGGATTCAACCTCATAAATTGGCCAACTCTAGTGACCTCAAAAGATAGTGCAATAGAACCAACATAGTCAAGATGATGAGACAGGGAAGTCACCAACTGAGTCAACAGATGAATATATCGACAAAACTATGTATTAGAAATGTCTTCTTAGGGCGGTGGGTGATGAACATCATCAGCCCGAGAAGCTCGAGGGGGACTGGAAGGGACCGATGAAATTCCAAGAGGGCCAGTACAATTATGAGTTGGTATCATCATATAAATACACTTGCAAGCTATTATCATCATGCCATTTCAATTGTCATCACTTGGGGGAATCCACGACCCTTCAAGCTCTAATCATTCATCCACATGAAGGAATCAACGACAAACTAGGTTCAATTATTCATTAGCTTAAGGGAAATCCATGACCCCTAAGATTCAATTTAAAATCAGTGTGTTTAATTAACCTTCTATTTCATGCAATAGTTCCAAAAGTAGTTCAATATGAATATACTCATGTTTCAAAGCAAATTTAATGAATTAGGTTGAGGTTATTACCAATTTCAATTCTAGATCCATTTATCTGGGAGAATCCACGACCCACGTTCCAATTCTCACACCCATGTACCCAATGATTTTCAAAGCTATTAATTCAAGTCATGAATAATTCATGAAAGTCATGGGAAAAATAATTTCATTAATAATATTCAAGGGCTCTCAATCCAATTTTAAAATCATCAATTAATCACATGAATAACAATTTAAACACATGATTTTAACAAAATAAGTTTTAGAAAAGAGATACATGCCTGAGATATAAAGTGTTATGGAGAGAAACCAATCTTATAGCCCTAGATAATTAACCTTGAGAAACACTAGTTGTTTTTGACTTAGGGATTTGAGAGAGAAATAAGAGTGTATTTTATTTATTTATGGGTGATAATGGGACCCCAAAGTATTTTTAAGTCATGGGTCACAATGAGAAAAAAGGAGAAATAACCAAGGTGCCCCAATTAAAACATAGGAAAAACTGCCGCTAGTAACTACTAGTGATATCACAACTCGTGATGTCTGGTTATGTGTCATTTCAATGGATCATAGTCTGAGCAGATACATGGGGCCTACTTACTATTAACCTTATGAGTCATGACATACGACTCATACTCGGACCTTATGACTCATAGGGTCCTAGTCGTAATCACAACAGTAACTCGGGCACCTATATTGGTTTGCCTACAACTTGAATACCATAAATCATAATGAGTTGCGACTCGTTAGGTACCAATTGTGACCAGTATAGAAACTTAGGGAACCTACACTTTTTTGGCTATGGATGACCCAAAACAACTTGTATAGAGTCTTCACGGCTCATTACCAAAGTCGTACCCTGGCCAATTAGGTCAGAAACTCAAATATTTCAGAGGTAAAAATCTGGAGTGTTACATTATGCTTAACGATTTGGATTACTGGTTATCAATTTTAAAATATACTAATTTGCTAGCTACTCTAGAAGATAACAGTTGATTCGGTATCAGATTTGCAATTAATGAATGGTTATTGGATGGTGTAATGGATAAATTTAAGATACAATGAAATATCAAGAGATAATTGATAGTTCCTCAAATTTTTCACTGACTAAGTTATTTGTATACTTTGATTGATCTATTTATCAATCTTTTAGGCTTATTGAGTTTTGTTCATACAATTATTTAATAGGTTAAAATATAGAATCAAATAAGATTTTTTTTCTAGACCTAAAATGAATTTAGAAATATTTTTAATTACTAGATTTATAGAAAAATAAAATTTTAATATTATTTGAATTTTTATATTTAATATCAAACTTTGTGAAGGACACATTTGGATTGTTTCATTTTTGTTGCGATCCTTTGAGTTGACAAGAATAATTTATGTTTTTGTTTAAGAATTAATTCTAGGATTTCTTTATATTTTAGGAAGTCTAACTGCACTTTATAGTTAGATGTCACAAGAAGTGGCATTTTATTTTCTAAACTAAGAAGTGAATGGAATAATAAATGGAGTTTTATATGTTAGATTGACAAAAGATACTTGATATATCTAGGGATAATAATATAATTATAATAATTCTTGATGGGTTAATGGTTTATCCGATAAGAAAATTGAGTAATTCGCCCCTGCATAAACCATTAATTATGATATTTGATCCATTCTCCTCCTACTAATCTGATAACCCATTACCAATAAGATAATAAACAAATTTTGTGGTAGGGTTAATGGTTGTGGTTTGATTTTGAATAGCCGTATGGTATATTTTGATGTAATTCTAGGCATGGATTGATTATCTACTTACCATGCGGTCTTGAGTTGTTTTACTAAGATCGTTACATTAGCCATGCCTGGCGTACCCTCAGTTGTGTGGCAGGATTCTATTAGACATGTGCTAACAGGGATTATTTATTATGTTCAACCTAGAAAACTGATACTGAGGGGTTGTGAGTCATTTGTTGCTTATGTTTGGGATGTATGAGAGTCTATTGATTGATTCCATTCCTATTGTACATGATTTTCTCAATGTGTTTCTGACCAACCTACCCCACCTTTCTCTTGAGAATGATATAGAGTTTATTATTAATCTCGATCCAAGCACCTAACCTATTTTGATTGCTGTATATCGTATGACTCCTGTTGAGCCAAAAGAGCATAATAATCAATTTCAGGATCTTTTAGGTAAGGGTTTTATCAGACTGAGTGTATATCCTTAGGGTGCTCTAGTTTTAGTTGTAAAGAAAAAAGAATGGCTCTATGAGTATGTGCATTGACTATAGAAAGTTCAATAAGGTAACCGTGAATAATAAGTATCCTATGCCTCATATCTGTGATTTTGTTGATCAGCTTCAGGGTGCAATAATGTTTTCTAAGAAAGATTTGAGGTTTGTTTGCCATCAGTTAAGAGTTAGGGCTGTAGACATCCCTAAGACAACCTTCAGGATTATGGTTATTTTTAGTTTTTGTGATGTCTTTTGGGTTGACCAATTCCCCTAAAGCTTTTATGGATCTGATGAACCATGTGTTCAGTCTATATTTAGACTCCTTTGTGATAGTATTTATTGATGAAATTTTTGTGTATTCGAGTAGTAGGAAGAAGAACGAGAAATATTTGAGGACTGTGCTTCACACTATGAGAGATCATCGACTTTATGCCAAGTTCTCAAAGTGTGAGTTCTATTTTGATTTTGTAGCTTTATTGGGGAACATAGTGTCCAAGGATGGTATTATGGTGAACCCAACAAAGATTGAATCTATTCGTAGTTAGGATATTCCTATATTGCCTACTGAGGTTCTTAGTTTTATTAGGTTGGTAGGTTATTATAGGTGGTTCATTGAGCGTTTCTCTTTTATTATAGCCCCCATGAATGGATGACCAGGAAGGAGTTCTATTTCAGTAGTCTGCGAGTTGTAAGGCAAGCTTTCTAAAGCTCAAAGATTTGCTTACTTTAGGTCATGTTCTGACTCTTCCAGTTGAGGATGAGGATTTTTACTATCTATTGTAATGCATTTGGTATTGGTTTTGGGTATGTTCTGATGTAGTAGGGCTATGTGATTGGATATGCACTAAGGCAACTGAAGTTACATATGCGCAACTACCTTATTCATGACTTAGAGTTGACAGTGGTAGTGTTTGCACTTAGGATTTGGAGACATTATTTTTATGGGGTTAACTGTGAGATCTTTACTGATCACCATAGTCTTCAGTATATTATGACTCAGAAGAAGCTTAATTCGAGGAAACATAGATGAATTGGGTTATTGAAAAGCTATGATATCTCTATTCTCTTCCATTCGGGAAAAAGTAAACATGGTAGGGGATGCCTTGAATCGAAAGTCAGTGAGTATGGTTAGCTTAGCCATTATCTCAGTTTCTTAGTAGCCGTTAGCTTTAGACATCCATTCCTTAGCTAACTTTATAGATTATTTGGGTATTTCTGACTCTCGGAGGATCATTGCTAGTATTAAGGCTAGATCTACCTTTTTGGAGTAGATTCTAGGTCATCAGTTTGAGGATAAATAGCTTCATAGCATTCAAGGGTAGGTGTTAAGAGGTAAGTCTAGGAGGGCTACCTTAGATTCTAAAGGTGTTATGAGGTTTGATGGTCGTATTTATGTTCAATGGGTTGGAGATTTAATCTAGTTGATTCTTCTTGATGCTCATAACTCCAGATACTCCATTCGCCCTAAGATAATTGAGATGTATAGGTATTTGAGGCAACATTACTGGTAGAGTGGTATGCAAATAGATATAGTAGGGTTTGTGTCTCGATGCCTTTGTTGTTAGCAGGTAAAGGCTGAGCATTAGAGGCTTGGTAGATTGCTTCAGTAGCTACCCATTCCTGAGTGGAAATGGGAGATAGTTATATGGATTTCATAGGTAGATTGACTTGTACTTCCCATGGTTTTAATAGTATTTGGGTCATCATGGATCGATTGACCAATTCTACATATTTTATTCCCGTTTGAGTTTTCTACAGTGCTGAGAGTTTAGCTCGTGTTTATGTTCAGGAGGTGGTTTGCTTACATGGGGGTACTTGTGTCTTTTATTTTAGACTGAGGCTCTCAGTTCACTATTAGCTTCTAGAGGATATTTTAGGAGGAGTTGGGTACTCAGGTTGACCTTAACACCGCATTTCACCCCAGACTGATGGGTAGTCAGAATGGACTATCTAGGTTTTAGAGGACATGCTCTGTGCTTGTGTGTTGGATTTTAGGATCAATGGGTCCAATGTTTACCATTGGCAGAGTTTGTGTATAAAAATAACTTTTATTCTATCATTCAGATGGTCCTATTTGAGGCGTTGTATAGTAGGCAATATTGATATCTTATTGGTTGGTTCGAGACTTTTGAGACTAGGCCTCATGGCACAAATTTGTTTCGTGAGTCATTGGACCAAGTTTGGGCGATTTAGGATAGGCTACGGGCAACACAAAGTATACAAAAGAGTTATTCTTATTGCAGACGTCGTCCATTGAAGTTTACAATTAGGGATAGGGTCTTCCTGCGAGTATCGACCGTGAAGGGCGTGATGAGGTTCCGTAGGAGGGGTAAGATTAGCCCCAGATATATTGGACCCTTTGAGATCCTTCAAACTGTTGGGGAGGTAGCATATGCATTGGCATTGCCTCCTGCCTTTTCAGTCATCCACCCAGTGCTTCATGTATCTATGTTGCGACAGTATATTCCAGATGAGTCGCATGTATGTCTGTAAGACTTGATTTAGTTGGACGAGAGACTAGTATTTGTAGAGGAACTGATGTTCATTTTGGCTAGAGATATTAGATGGCTGCGCTCTAGGGACATTCCAGTAGTTAAGGTTTAGTGGCGTCACCGTCCAATGGAGGAGGCTACATGGGAGATAGAGCGTGAGATGCAGGCCTAGTATCCCTATCTGTTCAAGCCTTCAAGTACTTCCTTATCCTTTACTTTTGCGGATGAAAGTCCTTTTAATAGTGTATGTTATAATGATCCTCTCAATCATTTTCCTTGTTTTCATATGTTTCCGACCCAAGTTATTTATGACTTTCCGGGACTAAAAGTTCGATTTTCGAGTGATTCATTTGAGAATTTTAGTGACCAAATATATTGTGGAATATTTAATCTAATTAGCATTTGATAGAAATTTAATTTATTGCCCTTCTAAAATATTTTCGATTTGTATAAGATTACTTATAATATATCTATATTACTTTATAAATAGTTTTATAAATTATTATTATTTTAAATAGAGATATTAAATCTAGCATATCTTAAAATATTATTATTATATAATAAAGGTTTTATTAGAGATAATTTTTCTGTTAATTATGGTATATTTAAAATATAATATTTATTTTAACACGAATCTATGCAATATCTGAATATTTATTTAATGAATTAAATAAAGTAGGATGGTGGCAACTCCACTTCCACGTGTAAATGGAGGGGCAACACAACAAATGGGATTAGGTGGCAGCTAATGACATTATTAAGTGAGTCATTATCATTACATGGCATGGCATGTAATAACCTTCCATGATTCTCTAACTAATATACATTTTCTTTCGAATACTAACTGACGTGAAAATTTCTCTAAAATACATTGAGCCACATTGAAGAAGTGGTACTTCACAAAATTTTGTAATATCGTACTTTATTCCAAAGAAAATTAATTATTTTCATCAAGTTATTCAAGCTCGTGTTCCAGTAAGGCACTATCTAGAGGCTTCTAGGATAGGATTTTAGTTTTGGCCTCCAGGTAGGCTAGGCTTATTCTATCTTAGATTGATCTTATATATAGTATTAGTATGCTATTATGCTAGTTTTGGGCAGATAGTTGTAGTTCAGATATTATTTAAAATATTTAATATCTTATTTATTCGGTTAAAATCCTATGCTAGTAAATTTTGATTCCGTTATCTTTTAGTATGATGTCGTATTTATTAGCTTAGGACGTGACATGAAGCTGCAAAACCTTGAATTCATACATTTTTTGATGTAGTATTTATTCTTGTAATGACCCTAACAACCATTTTTTTTGTTTTCATACATTTTCGATGTCTAGAGCATTTTTATAACTAGCCCAAGTTATTTATGACTTGCTGAGACCGACAGTTTGATTTTGAAGTGGTTTATTTGAGAAGTTTAGTGATACTAAATAAATTGTGAAATATTTAATCTAAATTAGCATTTAGCATAAATTTAATTTATTACCCTTCTAAAATGTTTTTGATTTGTATGAGATTCTTTAATTATAATATGTCTATATTACATTAGAAATTATTTTATAACTTAATAATATTTTAAGAGGAGATAGTAAATCTATATATTTTAAAATATTAGTAATATATAATAAACGTTTTATTAAAAATAATTTTCTTCTAATTATGATATATTCAAAATATGATACTTATTTTACTACAAACCTATGCAATACCCGAATATTTATTTAATGGATTAAATAAAGTAGGATGGTGAAAACTCCACTTCCACGTGGAAGTTCAGAGGCAACACAACAAATGGGATTACGTAGCAACTAATGACATAATTAAGTGATTCATTATCATTACATGGCATGCAATAGCCTTCCATGATTCTCTAACTAATATATAGTTACTTTCCAATGGTTAATTGACATGAAAATTTGTCTAAACATATACATTTAGCCAAGTTGAAGAAGTGGTACTTCAAAAAATATTTTGATATTGTACTTTATCCCAAAGAAAATTAATTATTTTTATCAAGTTATTCAAGCTCATGTTTCTGTAAGTCACTATTCAGAGGCTTCTCAGAGAGGTTTTTTAGCTTTGGCATCTAGGTAGGTCAGGCTTACCCTATTTTAGATTGAGCTTATGCATTGTATTAGTATGCTATTATGCTAGTTATGTTCGAGTATTGTTTAAAATATTTGATATCTTTTTTATCCAGTTAAAACCCGTGCTAGTATTTATTAGCTTAGGACGTGGTATTAAGCTGCAAAACCTTGAATTCTTTCCTTTTAACTAAGTTATATGAATGTTTATTTAAATGCATTGCAGTTTCGATTCAGGTTCACCATATATTCTATTTCTTTTATTTATTGTGAATTTTTCCACCACTTTGACATCGATTATGGTATGATTTGGGCTTTGGTTTTATAATTGAGTATGGTTACTGTGAGTTTCGATTTGAGTTCGGCATCTTACTATAATATTATCTGGAAATTATGGTACTGATTACTGTTGTTCTGAGATTTGTGGTTACTATGAGTTCTGGTTTAAGTTCGACATCTAATTATGAGTTCAGTTGTATATCATATATGTGACCTCTCATTATTACTCACTATTTTCCGTTTGAACCTGGCATATGGCCTCTTGTTATTATCCACTACTTAGGGGCGGACCTAAGTATATTTTTGGGGTGCTCCGACACCCAGTAAACTCGACGCGAAATAGGTATAATTACATAGAAAATATATGAAAATAGGTATAAAACATATAAAAGCACCCACTAAAATAAAAGTTGGTTGGGTGCACTGGCATTTAAGTTGATCCTTCACTGAAGGGACGTCCCGAGTTACCAAACCTTGTTGAGGTGATTTTTTATTTTTTTCAGCATTTTAATTTTTTAAGCACCCACAATTCTTAAATCCTGGGTCCGCCACTACCACTAATACTGGTTCGAGCCAGATGTCTGGGCTTTCGTTACTACCCATTGGCGCCGGTTCACTCTCTGTGCACATTTGAATGACTACTATAATTTCTTGGGATTAGTTGAATTATGATTTATTCATTTATTTTCGTCAAATCACTTCTTGTGTGTCCTACCGATTTATGAGGGCATGGTTGGATTAATTGTCTTCTTCAGTATGCCTGACGGGTAAATGGGAGTCCATTTAGGTTATGTTTGGTTTGACTTTTATTACTTCATTATTTATCTTTCTGTATCATTTTTACTTATTCCTCTATAGCATTTGCGTAGCTCGATAGTTGTTTTTCTTTCTATCCCTATTTACGATTGACTGAGATACACCCTCGTATTTTAGTTATACATTTTTTGTATTGAGCGTTAGTCGGCCAATGATGCCTACTGAGTATCCATTACTTTGGTAATCATACTACACTTTTGCATCTTTTTCATGATGTAGATCCGAGTACTAGCAGCCGACATTAACGTGATTTCTATTTTTTAATGCTAATCCGTAGCATGGTAAGCTTGTCGTCCTCCGGGGCTGATCATTCTCTATCAATTCTAGTTTATTCTTTTGTACTCGAGACTGCGTGTATATATTATGTATATTTTGGATTGTCTAGTACTGTGGGTATTTTTTAGTGGTGGCTCTAGTATCGACCTTACCAGGTCTTAGGATGGATTTATTTGTATATTTTGATCCTCTTTCTTCTCTCATTTTTAATATATTATATATTATGACCTTCCGTTTTCACTTATTATTACTATTATTGTCATTCATATTTGGTCTTTTACTGATTTCTACCTGTTAGCCTGTTACCTATTATTCCGAACTATGATTGACTTGCTTACTGGTGGGATAAGGTAGGCGCCATCATGCCTTAAGAAATCGGATCGTTACTGTTCTTATGTTTAAAACATTTGAGGTGAAGATCACCAATTACTCAACATGTATGAAGATATATAATAGAATTATTCTTAAACTATGCCACAATATGTGGTGAAACCCAATATTACAGCTAGTTGTTATCTACAACTTACAAACGACTATAATGCTTAATGAATATTACAGGTAATCATGATTAGCAGTTACATACAAATGGTAAATGAATATTTGATTAGCAATTATATAGAGATGATAAATAAATATGTTTGATTAGCAGATATGGTAAATGAATATATTTGATTAGCAGATGGTAAATGAATGTTTTGATTAGCAGGATTATGCAACATATATATGGAAAATAAAGTATCCTTAAAATATGTCATTTGATTGTGTTAAAAAATAAATATTTATATATTACAAATAATAATTATTCACATGTTATTATTATGCTATTTTCATTGAAAGAATGTCATACCATAACCAAATTGTACAAATGATAAATTGATTTTTGATTTTCAATTAGTACACAATATATATGAAAGAAAAATATATTCTGGCCAAGACCGATACTTTACCAGAGATGCCTACAAAAAATACTATATATTAGGATGATTCCTGTGTAATACAAATATTGAAGTTACTGCATTGTCTCGAGAAAAATAATTACTTTGACTCTGTTACGGTGAGTAAGAATTTTTTTCCCGTGCGTAAGAAAATTCATAGTATTTTTATTGCATCTAATATTGTGTGCTTGGGCTTATAGATTTCTAATATTATTGATTGTGGTTCGTATCCGTTGAATCTTGACACTATTCTTAATAAAAAGGCCCTGTTTGAAGTGTCTGTTAGGAGCTCGGATGTGAAAGATAGTGACGAGGATTATATTGTTCTTAGGATTTGCAATGATGAAGATGTTATCAAGCAATTTTCTTATTCTTTCGATGACGACGACTTTCCATTCTGTTTTGCATACATATATCATAACACATTATTTCTATTGTTTGGTGTCAAATTATAATTTCAGTATGGGTATCATTGCTAACATTTAATATTATTGTTCCATAACATCTAGATACCAACTGTAAATAGGTCGTTATGAACATAAAGAAGTCACGATTATTTCATTGTTACATTTTCTATCATTTTCTTAAAAATATAAGCACAACTATTTTGATTATAGTTGTTTATTGCCGACAATTCAGAATTTTTTTATTTTTTTTTTAGGATTTCAATCCCAATAATAAAGGGGAGCATTGTAGTAACCGATAAAGTTTCCTACATGTGAAAAAGATGTCACAGGTTCAAGCCTTGGAAACAGCCTCTTGCAGAAATACAAGGTAAAACCGTACAATAGACCCTTGTGGGCTACCCTCCCCGACCCTTGCGTATAGCAAGAGCTTTAGTGCACTTGACTGTTATTTATTCTGATCTTAACATGACATGATTACTCATGTTGAGAAAAGTATACTGTATGTAGAATCGATGTCATAAAAGTTAATGATGATTCAAATGCACAACTCTCAGGCACTAAGGTGAATAAAGTGTTTATGAAGGAGAAAATTGCTTAAGTCCTTTCCTTCAAGAGACGTGAAGACAATGACTAGACAAATGACAACTTTTACATTCTTTTTTTTGAGAATTAGTTTTTTTGTGAACACGATTTTTCATTGAGATCAGTTACTTCGGTTCCAAGGCTTAATTATTATGTATTGGCTTTTATGTTTTGTTTTTTGGGAATACGTTTTGTCATGAACATAATGATTAGGTTAACAGTTATTTGATTCCATTGCTCAATTATTATGTATCATACACTGCTGTTATGAAATTGTTATTTTACGCATACTAAATTCATTTTTGTTCAACTAATATGCTGAAATGAGCTTTTTGGTTGTTAGATTATTTTAAGTTAACAGTTGAACAAGAGGTCTGGGATGCACATGAAAATGTCTTTTCCTCTTAATTGCATGTGGTTATCTTTGAAAAATATTCAACTCCACAATTGAGTCATGCATAAAAGAGTGGGAAAGTGTACCGAAAATTAAAATGCTTAACAATTTCGCGATCTCTTGAGGTGTTTCTCCAACCTCTCTAAGAGTTTTCTTATGATCTCTGCCTAAGATTTTGAATTCACTTTTTTTTAATTTCCAAAAAAGTCTTGCCAGCCTAAATGATTAAGATTTTTATTACGAGTTGTGCAACACTAGTTAGGACATAAAAATGACACCAAAAAAGACTTTGTTAGTCAGCCATTTAATAAGACCCTAGAAAAAAAATTGTCACATATGTGTCATTTTCTTCAAAGAGATTATTTAAAATAGGTTAGAAGCAAAACGTGATTTACAGTTTCACCATATGTACAGCCACATGAGAAGAAGTAATTGCCTTAAAAAATGAAGGATAGATGGACCTATTATTTATGGGGCTCTGCAATGTTATACAATCGTTGTTACCAAAAATTGTATGTGTTACTCCCTCCGTTTCCTTTTAAGAGCTCTATTTAAATTAATTACATCTCTTAATAAATATCTTACTACTATAAAATTTAAAGTACTTTTACTAATGTACCCCTAATTAAATTTAGGTTGGGCACACCCTTAATTCCTTCTCAATTAATGGTCTTGATAATTTGAACAGTAAGTAGATTTTAATCAAATTATTCTTGAAAGATTAAAAGATTACTTAAAAAAATAGAAACATAACTTAAATAGAACACTTAAAAGGAATGAAGGGAGTACTTCGGATGGAGAAAAAATATATTTCAATTAAGTTCTTTATGTTAAGCACAAGCCTGCAAAGGACAAGTAGAATTAAATTTTAAATAATTTGCGCATCCGCAAGTGCTAATATTAGTTTATATAAATAATACTAGATATCAATGGCCCGTGTCAGCACGGGCCCAATATATGCTATTTTTTTATCTCAATTTAAATTATTAAAATAATTTATATTTTTAATTATTAATTATTATAATTTATAATATTTTTTATTCTATTTTAATTTAAATGATATTGGTATAATTTTGAGAGTCAGTCAAATATTTTATATTTTTTAAATTTCTTTAGTTGTTAATTATGTGATTAAATTAGACGCCCCTTTTTTAATATTCGTTCATATTTATACTACGAATTTTATTGATAGTGGTTCGCTATTTTTGAATTTGTCAATACTCTCTCTCTAACGTTTCTCTTCTAACGCTCCATTTCAACGTCTCTTTGACGTGATTTTCCGGCTCCGACGAAGCTAACGCCGGCGATGTAACATCGCCGGCGACAAGTAAGGGTAATACTCCCTTTCTCTCTCCCTCTACCCTTCTCTTTTCTTGGTCTTCTTTTATCTCCTCTTCTAGCTCTCTCCCAAACTCCTAGCTACCAGTCACTGAGACTCCGACGATGGTGTGGGCCTTTGACGTTTCCTTCTCCGATGAGATCAGGAGAACCGTCTTGATGGTCGAACGTTAGTGACGGCGACAGTCCCAGAACTCAGAACAAATCTGTTCCGGCAATTCTTTGGGCGACCTTGCCAGACGACGGGAGTCCAGCGAACCACTTCTATGTAGCCCAATGAATTCTACCCTTGAACTTTATTTTTATCACGATTATTTTCAGTATCTTTCCATGCCTAGAATTTGTATGGATTAATCTTTCTGTTTATTTGGTGCCTAGTATCGATTGTTTTGTGAATTTTGGTGGTTTTCTGTGTCTTGCGCGTGCCTGTTATTGATTGTGCTATTTTTTACCATTGGTGCTTGTGGTTCTTTGTTGAGTAGTTTTGTTGTGAACTGACTGTTTTGTCTATTGCATCTGTTGGTCTTGACTGTTTATTTGTATTTTGTACTGTGAGTGTGTCTTCTACAATTGTAGCTGCTTTTTTCCTTTGCTGTGCTTTTTGTAAGTAGTGGCTTGGGTGACTCATGGTGGAATAGGGTCATGTCCTAGGGGGCTGGGGCTGGGGTCAGGAGCTAGTGTTGGGTTAGGTCCGAGTTGTGGAGTGTGAGGTATTAAGGGAGGGGATAAAAATATTGGTAGGTTGAGGGCAGGGTCGTGGAAATAGGGACCCTGCAGGGAAGTCAATAGAACTGGTTAAGATTCTTAGGAAGAAAAGGATTAATATTGCGTGTGTTCAGGAGACCAAGTGGGTAGGTTCAAAATCTTGGGATGTGGATGGGTACAAGTAGTGGTACTCAGGTAGTGAGAAGAGTAGGAATGACATAGGTATCTTAGTGGACGAGGAGCTTAGAAAACAGGTAGTGGAGGTTAAAAGGGTTAATGATAGGGTGATGACTATCAAGTTGGTCTTTGGGGGGTTTACTTTGAACATCTGTAGTGTGTATGTACCACAAGTGGGCCTGAGCAAGGAGGAGAAAAAGAATTTTTGGGAGGATTTAGACGAGGTTGTTAGAGGCGTGCCTAGTTCAGAGAAGATTTTCATAGGAGGAGGTTTTAATGGGCACATCGGGTTATTGCCATTAGGGTATGATAACCTGCATGGAGGCTTTGGGTTCGGGGTTAGAATGATGAGGGAGCTACTCTTTTGGATTTTATGAGGGCCTTTGGGTTGGTGGTTGTAACACCCTGATTCGCTGAACCGAAATGCTACACGGTGCTCATGACCCCGAGGGACCACAAGCTAACCCATGACTGATATCTGTACCTGTATACTGCAAATCATGATATAATAATGCGAAATACATAGAACTGTAAGGCCTTAAGGTTCAACTGAATACAATCATGTGAGTGAAAATACCCAAAACAACTCAATCTGAACGTAAATCTGAACATAAATCTGAAAGCCTCTAAACTATCTGAATAAGGAGTTGAAGGAACATGTCTCCAACTAACTCCGTAAAACTGAACTGAAGAACTAAATAAATGAATCAAATCATAGTGTCCTCAAATCAATGAGGACTCACTGTGTCTCTGCGACTGGAATGCTACCGCTACTCCTGGGTTGGAGCTCGTGTCTCGGAACCTATGGTGTAACATGAAAATAAAGCACCATAGCGCAAATACGTTAGTACAACTGGAGTACTGAGTATACGAGGAAGGTAGGCTGAACATAAAGGGTTTCATGCATGAACAACACTGATTGACTAATATGAACGTGGGAGTGAAAATACACATATATAGAAACTGGGACCGTGAAAACATGATAGCATGACCTGTGAGCTAATACATGGTTTACTGATAACTGTCATGATCGATACTAAAACTGATAACATGAATGTCTGTATCTGACAGTCCTGTATATACTGAAATCTGAAGAACGCCCTGAGTTCTTTTATTGAGACTGATACTGAAACTGTAGGAAGTAGTGTTTAACCGACATGCCCCTTGTATGCCGTTATGGATAAGCTGGGGTCCGATCTCTGCCCCGACTGGAGGGGTGTCAATACCGTGCCACGGGTAAGGACAACCTGTGAGTGACCCTTATCTGGCGGGTACTCAATGAGAACGGTGGGAACCCTAAACTGACAGGTTAAGCCACCTCATCAACCCTAATATGACGAGTTAAAATGTCTCAACCTACGCTGCTACGTAGTTCTGGAACACAAGGATGACTACTAAGAATCACACCCTGAACTGGCGGGTGAGTTCCCATCCTTGGGTTCACTCGGTGCTAACCTCTATTGCCATATGGAGGGACTAGACATGAATAACTGACTGTGCATGACTTAATCTTACTGAATTCTGTTGACTGGCGGAATGTTATTGATATCTGACAACTGACTAAGATCATGAGGTTTTCCTGAGTCACATAACTGACTGAAGTCTATAGAATCATAGCTTGAGTTCGGATATCGTGAAACATAACATGGATCTTGGTACACAGCTATAGTTTTCGGGTACAAGTACCCCCAGGACTCGATAGGAGGAAACTGACACACATGACTGACTTGATCATAAGAGTAGAGTCCATAATTTATAATATCATAAGTAGGGATCTCATACTAAGCATGGTTATCAATAATGTATTGCATGGAAAGGACTTCATATCGCATAGAAGTACTTGCACAATCTTAATATCATGTTCATTGCATAATCATATTGGCAACACATACCAATAGCATAGAAGTTCATGTGGATTGCATGGTGATCATACATCTTGTTCATAAGTAGGATTTGCAAGTAAACATAGCATAATCTCATAGGAATAGTTCATGAGTATTCCAACAACATTTACAAGGCACATTAACAACCTAGAAGTCATTGGAATGTAAGGGCATATCATGAATCCTTCACTTAGTCACAATTTAGCTATATTGCATGATTTCTAGTTTCTTAGGCATTTTATCAAACACCTTACATGCACATCTTAAGCATAGGTGAAATCAACAAATTATACATCATGAACAACCAAATTTACATGTTTCCAACTCATATGATATCATGAAATTCAAAAAAACATATAAAGATTCCATCTTGGGAATCACCCAATATCAACAACATGAGCATCAACACCCAACAATATAGAAATCATACTTTATAATGAAAAAGAGAGTTTTTGAGTTTTATGGATGAAAGGGATCCATAAATCAACTCACACATACCTTAGAAGGAAGATTCTTGATGATTGACGGAGGAATTTCCTTGAAATCGGATCTTCAAGCTTAGTTACGCAACCCTAGTTGTTTTTCTCTTTTAGTTCTCTTGGATGATGAGATTTGAGATGATAATAGGGTTGTCATATGTTTAGAAGCTATATATTTCATAGGGCTAAGTTTAGGGACGTGTAAGGAGTGTTAAAAGACTTAATTACCCTTAAAATAACTCAAAACGAAGTGTTTTTGGCACCTGGAATTGACTTAGGAGGCGCCCAAGTGATTGCCTAAGCTAGGTTAGGCGGCGCCTAACCAATCGCCTATGCTTGGGTTGGGCGGCGCCTAACCAATCGCCTATGCTTACTGTCTCTCACGAAAATGGGCATAACTCTTTGCTCGGGTATTAGATTAAGGCAAAATTAGTATTGTTGGAAAGCTAATTCAATTATCTACTATTTGGTGGGTCTAAATCAGCCAAAATACCACATTAACATTGAGTTATACTCATTCAAAGATGACCCTTGCAAAATCAAACACTAAAACTTGATGGATTCAAAAACTCTTAGCTTGTATTACCTTAAGTGACTCATATGAACATGCTTAATGCATCATAAGCTATTCTATTACTAGATATTCATTGTAAGTCATGTACTCAAGTATGAATCATAGGATAGGAGATTTTATACGTAGGAATACTTATTCACTTCCTAGCTTAGAAACATGCGGGGTATTACAATATATCCTCCTTGGGAACATTCATCCTCGAATGAGAATTTACTGAGAAGGGATACAAGACAATAGAACCGGAATTGAACTTGAAGAACTAAAACTTGATCTCATCACTGACATGCTAAACATACTGAACTCGTGCATATTTGATGCACGGACAACTGACACATGAATGCATGACTGAGTATGAAACGGTTAATAGGTACCAAGTTTATACTGGAAACATGAACGTGAATTGAATAAGATTAAGGAGAACTGTTACCTTGAGCTTGGTCTGAATTGGCGGGGAAGAGGTGAGGATATTTGGTACGCATATCTGCTTCTGCTTCCCAAGTAGCTCCCTCATGAGACTGATTTCGCCAAAGAACCTTGACTAGAGGGACTTCTTTATTCCTTAATCTACGAGTCTGATAATCTAAGATTTCGACTGGAATCTCTTCATAGGAAAGGATGTTCTGAATGTCGATGCTCTGACTAGGGACAAAAACTGCTGGGTCACTTATGCACTTCTTTAGCAAAGAGACATGGAAGACTGGATGGACTGAGGCTAGATCTGAAGGCAACTCAAGCTCATAAGCTACCTTGCCGAAGCGACAAAGAATTCTGAAGGGATCGACATACTAGGGACTGAGTTTCCCTTTCTTCCTGAACCTCTTCACTCCCTTCATGAGAGAGATCTTAAGATAGACATAGTCATTGAACTCAAACTCGAGATCCTTTCTACGAACATCTGCATAGGACTTCTGTCGGCTATGAGTAGCCCAGAGTCTCTCTCTGATCAACTGAACTCTCTCTAAGGCATCAAATACTAAGTCAGGACCTATTACTGAGGCCTCACTAACTTCAAACCAACCAATCGGATATCTATATCTCCTACCATAGAGAGCTTCGAATAGAGCCATCTGAATAATAGAATGATAGCTATTGTTGTATGCAAAGTTAATCAAAGGCAAGTGGTCGTCCCAACTTCCCTTGAAGTCAATTGCACACGCCCTTAGCATATCTTCAAGAGTCTGAATGGTCCTCTCTGCTTGACCATCTTTCTGAGGATGAAATGCTATGCTAAGATGGACTTAGGTACCGAGACCCTTTTGGGATGCTTTCCAAAAGTGAGAAGTGAACTGGGTACCTCTGTCTGAGATGATAGATAGTGGAACACCGTGTAATCTGAATAACTCCCTGATATAGAGTTTGCCAGGCTGAATCATGCTGATGACTAGTTTTAGGCAAACCCATCACAAAGTCCATGTTAATTTCTTCCCACTTCTAAGTAGGAGTGGTGAACTCTTTCATGGAACCACTAAGTTTCTGATGCTCTATCTTAACCTGCTGACATGTAGAGCACTTAGCCACAAACTCTGCAATATCTCTCTTCATCCCACTCCACCAATAGATCTCCCGCATGTCGCGGTACATCTTAGTGGCCCCTGGTTGAATATAGTATCGCGCACCATGCACTTCTGCAAGTATTCACTGCCTCAATTCATTTACACCTGGAACACATAGACGACCCTGAAAACAAAGAACACCATCTCATCCTTGGGAGAAAACTTCGACTTTTTGATTCTGAACTGACTCTTTAAGATTGACAAGTCTAGGATCCCTGTCTTGTTTCTCTTTCACCTCAAAAACTAAAGATGACTCTGAACTACTATGAACACATACACTGCCCTCTAAAGAATCGACTAAGCGAACGCCTAGTCTGGCAAGCTGATGGATCTCCTGAGCCATCTTTTTCTTACTATCCTCAACATGAGAAATACTACCCATGGAGAGTCGACTGAGAGTGTCGACCACAACATTGGCCTTGCTCGGATGATAAAGAACACTCATATCATAATCCTTCAAGAGCTCTAACCACCTTCTCTGGCGAAGATTGAGATCTTTCTGGGAAAAGACATACTGGAGGCTTTTATGGTGTGTGAAGACATGAACTCTATAGAGATAATGCCTCCAAATCTTCAAGGCAAAAACTACCGCTGCTAACTCAATATCATGAGTAGGATAATTCTTCTCATGTGGCTTTAACTGTCTGGAGGCGTAGGCTATGACCTTACCATACTGCATGAGGAAATAACCTAAACCCACTCTGGATGCATCACAATAGACTACAAAACTATCTAAACCATTTAGAATAGCTAGAAATAGAGCAGAGGTGAGTCGAATCTTCAACTCTTGAAAGCTCTTCTCGTATGAATCTGACCACTGAAACTTAATATTCTTCTGAGTCAATTTGGACATGGGAGATGTAATAGAAGAAAATCCCTCGACAAACCATCTGTAATAGCCAGCCAAACCTAAGAAACTCCTAATATCTAATGGAGATACGAGTCTGGGCCAGTTTCTTACTGCCTCAATTTTCTGAGGATCTATTCTAATGCCATCACCAGAAATAATATGGCCAAGGAATGCTACTAATCTTAGCCAAAATTCACACTTGTTGAACTTAGCGAATAATTGGTGATCCCTGAGAGTGTGAAGAACAATCCTGCGATGGTCTGCATGATCACGCTCTGTGCGAGAATAGACCAGAATATCATATATGAAGACTATGACAAATATGTCCAAGTTCTTCTTGAACACACGATTCATCAAATCCATAAAAGCTACAGGGGCATTGGTAATACCAAATGACATGACTAAAAATTCGAAGTGACCATACCGAGTACGAAAAGCTGTCTTTGAAATGTCACATTCTCTAACTCTGAGCTGATGATAGCCTGATCTAAGGTCTATCTTGGAGAAGTAACTGGCACCCTGAAGTTGGTCGAATAGATCACCAATCCTTGGAAGAGGCTATCTATTCTTGACCATGACCTTGTTGAGTTGACTGTAATTAATACATATCTTGAGAGAACCATCTTTCTTATGCACGAATAATACTAGCATACCCCATGGGGAAATACTGGGTCTGATGAATCCCTTATCTAAGAGATCGTTCAACTGATTTTTCAATTCCTTGAGTTCTTCTGGTTCTATTTGGTATGGCGGAATAGAAATAGGTTGAGTATCTGGAAGAAGGTCTATGCTGAAGTCTATTTCCCTTTCAGGAGGAATGCCTGGAAGATCTTCGAGAAAGACATCTGAGTATTCATTAACAACAGGGACTGTTTTGAGGCTGGGAGATTCAAAACAAGAATCTTTAGCATGCACGAGATGATACACACACCCCTTAGAAATCATTTTCCTTGCCCGAAGGTAGGAAACAAATTGAACCCTGAATGCTGAAATGCTACCCTTCCACTCTAGGATGGGCTCATTCGGGAACTAAAACTAAACTATCCTATTTCTGCAGTCGACTATGGCATAGCAGGAATGAAGCCAATCCATGCCAAGAATGACATCAAAATCAGTCATCTCTAACTCCACTAAATCTGCTGACGTGGATTTTTGAGATATCATAACTGGGAAATTCCTGTATACCCACTGGGATATGATGGTTTTACCCGCTGGGGTAGAGACTTGAAGGGCTCTTCTAGGACTTCGGGATTGATTCCGAAATCGCCTGCTATGTATGGAGTAACAAAAGATAAAGATGCACCGGGGTCTAGCAAAGCATAAACATGAACATGGAAAATCTGTAACATACCAGTAACAACATCAGGAGAATTTTCCTGATCCTGCTGGGACTGAAGAGCATAGAGTTTGTTTGGGCATTGCCCACTGGTAGCACTGGAAATGGCACCCTGCTAGTTGGGCGACTGGACTGTGCTGTAGAATAATTTTGCTGACCCTGAAGACTTGACTGTAGACACTCTCTAATCCTATGGCCTGGCTTTCCACAACCAAAAAAGACATCACTACTGGCTCTGCAAATGCCCTTGTGGCTCTTACCACAAGTCTGACAAAAGGGATTCGTTCGGGCACTGCTAACACTGCCCTGAGATTTAGATCCTGGTACTTTATTTTGATTGCCATCTCTAAACTTCAGCACTGGAGCACTGGCAGAGGAAGGAGCTGGAATGGCTGACTTGGAGCAAAACTGTGAACGGTTTCCTCCATCTGACTTGGGGTGAGCAAAGTTAAAATTACCTGACCTTGCTCTCTTGTTCTGCCTCTCCCTAGTATTAAACTTCTGCTCTTCTACTTGATGGGCATGGGTCATGAGTCTGGATAAGGTCATATCACCGATCAGCATCGCAGACCTACACTCATTTACTACGCTATCATTGACCCGTGACACGAACTTGCTCATCTTAGCTCTATTGTCTGCAACCACATGAGGAGCATACCTGGCTAGCTGAGTAAATCTGAGAGAATACTCCCTAACCGTCATATTCCCTTGCCTAAGGTTGATGAACTCAAGAACTTTGGCTTTCCTCAGCTCTTGGGGAAAGAATCTATCTAAGAAGGCTGTGACAAATTCCTCCCACTCGATAGGGCCTGTATCATCTAACCTCTCAGAATTTCACTATTTGTACCAATCATGAGCAACATCCTGTAACTGGTAGGCTGCTAACTTAACACTCTTAATAGAAGTAACACCCATGCCATCGATAACCTTCTGGACTTGGTCAATGAACTCCTGAGGGTCCTCATTAGACTTAGACCTATGGAAAAATGGAGGGTTCATCCGGGTGAAGTCCCGAACCCTAGCTACTTTGGGAGTGGCCACTGGATTGGTTGGAATGACTGGTAGCCATTTATTCTGTGCAGCCATGGACTGAGCAAGTGTGGTTAATGCGGCTCTAAAATCTGCATGGGAAATATGTTCGCCCAAGGGATCTTCGGGCTGAGGAGCTGACTGGTTTTTTATCTTTGGGGCCATGGTCTGGAATAAGAGAATAATGGATTAGACTGAGAGTTTAACTTGTGATTATGCTCACCAGCATGACATGAATAATGAAGAAAGAGGACTGTTCCTAAAACATCTTCTAGCCTTCTGTACATAAATGTGGCGCGCAACACACCCATGTACAAGACTCTACTAGATGTGACTTTCAGACTTCCTAGGACTCTATTGAACCTTAGGCTTTGATACCAAGTTTGTAACACCCCGATTCGCTGAACCGGAATACTACACAGTGCTCATGACCCCGAGGGACCACAAGCTAACCCATGACTGATATCTATACCTGTATACTACAAATTATGATATAATAATGCGGAATATATAGAACTGTAAGGCCATAAGGTTCAACTGAATACAATCATGTGGGTGAAAATACCCAAAACAACTCAATCTGAACGTAAATCTGAACATAAATTTGAAAGCCTCTAAACTATCTGAATAAGGAGTTGAAGGAACATGTCTCAAACTAACTCTGTAAAACTGAACTGAAGAACTAAATAAATGAATCAAATCATAATTTCCTCGAATCAATGAGGACTCACTGTGTCTCTGCGACTGGAATGCTACTGCTGCTGCTGGGACGGAGCTCATGTCTTGAAACCTATGGTGTAACATGAAAATAAAGCACCATAGCGCAAATGCATTAGTACAATTGGAGTACTGAGTATACGAGGAAGGTAGGCTGAACATAAAGGGCTTCATGCATGAACAACACTGACTGACTAATATGGACGTGGGAGTGCAAACACACATATATAGAAACTGGGACCGTGAATACATGATAGCATGACCTATGAGCTAATACATGGTTTACTGATAATTGTCATGACCGATACTGAAACTTATAACATAGATGACTGTATCTAACAGTTCTGTATATACTGAAATCTGAAGAACACCCTAAGTTCTTTTATTGAGACTGATACTGAAACTGTGGGAAGTAGTGTTTAGCCGACATACCCCATGTATGCCGTTATGGCTAAGCTGGGGTCCAATCTCTGCCCCGACTGAAGGGGTGTCAATATCGTGCCATGGGTAAGGACAACCTGTGAGTGACCCTTATCTGGCGGGTACTCAATGAGAACAGTGGGAACCCTAAACTGATGGGTTAAGATGTCTCAACCTACGTTGGCTACATAGTTCTGGAACACAAGGATGACTACTAAGAATCACAACCTGAACTAGCGGGTGAGTTCCCATCCTTGGATTCACTCGGTGCTAACCTCTACTCCCATCTGGAGGGACTGGACATGAATAACTGACTATGTATGACTTAATCTTACTGAATTCCATTGACTGGCGGAATGTTACTGATATCTGACAACTGACTAAGATCATGAGGTTTTCCTGAGTCACATAACTGACTGAAGTCTATGAATTAATAGCTTGAGTTCGGATATCGTGAAACATAACATGGATCTAGGCACACAACTATAGTTTTCGGGTACAAGTACCCCTAGGACTCCATGGAAGGAAACTGACACACATGACTGACTTGATCATAAGAGTAAAGTCCATAATTTATAATATCATAAGTAGGGATCTCATACTAAGCATGGTTATCAATAATGTATTGCATGGAAAGGATTTCATATCACATGGAAGTACTTGCACAATCTTAATATCATGTTCATTGTATAATCATATTGGCAATACATACCAATAACATGGAAGTTCATGTAGATTGTATGGCTATCATACATATTGTTCATAAATAGGATTTGCAAGTAAACATAGCATAATCTCATAGGAATAGTTCATGAGTATTCCAACAACATTTACAAGGCACATTAACAACATAGAAGCCATTGGAGCGTAAGGGCATATCATGAATCCTTCACTTAGTCACAATTTAGCTATATTGTATGATTTCTAGTTTCTTAGGCATTTTATCAAACACCTTACATACACATCTTAAGCATAGGTGAAATCAACAAATTATACATCATGAACAACCAAATTTACATGTTTCCAACTCATATGATATCATGAAATTCAAAAAAACATATAAAGAT